>NC_053499.1:125105419-125415419 GCF_905171775.1 Rana temporaria
CCTACCAGTACAGTGTCTTGCTGAGGCTTGTTTCTCATCCGGCTTTACCTGAGTCACTGATTACCCATGAACTGCTCTAATGTCTACTGCCTGCTGTTTAAAAATAAGACTTCCAGAACTGGATATGCTTTACATTTCCAATGAGTCAGCATTCACTTTTGGCTCTAGGTTGAAAGATCAAATGATAATTCTTACTAAAAGGAGCAAAAAGCGTACACATCTGTCGCAGGCTGTATTGAGAGGGGTGCATTTGGTACGGATAATAATTTGCACCTTGATTTTGGCGCTTGTGAATAAGTGTCTTGAACATACATGCTGCTTGTAAGTGATCATCACATTCCTGTAGAAAAAAGCTTTTCTTTATAGGATGTAAAATAGATAATTACCTTCAGTGAATGCCCAGCGAAGCATCAAACTTTTAATAATTCACAGTTCTCCGGTCACAAATCACTGCCTTGGCCTTTCTGAACTGCTGAAGTTTGCTCCATTGTTTGGCATTTTCTAATTTCAGAGACCAGGAAGAAAATCCTGAGATCCGATGATTTGACCTTGTGATTCTTTGGAACACAGTGTTCTTCCTACCTGGCCGAGAACTGGAAGATTGAAGCCGCAATGCTAGCACTTAGGACCTCTTAAAAGTAGAACTATAAAAAAAAAAATACATTATGACTTTTGTACTAGCAGTATGGTGGGTTTTATTTTGGTAAGAGGTTTTTGTTTCCAGCCCCTTGGATCAGAGTATGTTCTGCAGTGCTGCTCGTTCAGCTCAATGCAGAGCAGGTCTCCTGTCTTCAAACATCACCCCCTAGTGGTGACCAGGAACATTTTCTTTAGAGACAGGATGGATGCAGAACACATGGCCAGGACATATTGCTGGCAGCTGGATTTATCCTTTTTAAAGATAAGCTATATTGCCATTTTTTTTTCATGAGCTGCAGAAACAAGTACACACGTGCAATGTTTACTTAAAGTGAAAGAAAAGATTAACTTCTTCAAAAAAAATTCCCTCCTCTCCTACCAAACCTGTGTGTGTGTTTGTGTGTTGTGTTTATATATATATATATATATATATATATATATATATATATATATATATATATATATATATATATATACACACACATACACATACACACATACACACTGTTTTCCGGCGTATAAGACGACCCCCTAATTTTCCAGGAAAAGTGTTGGTTTTGGGATATGCTCACTGTATAAGACTACCCTCTTCTTACTAGTCTTTCTGGAAGCTGAGGGGGAGCCAGAACAACTGCTGACAGAAACAGGCTTTTTCAAATCTCACTGTGCCATTACATTACATGCCCCTCACTGTGCCTGAACTTGCCCCCCCACTGTGCGAACAGTGCAATCACTCACTTTTTTTCTGAATCGACTTGCAGGCGGTGACGGTCTCCGTGCTGCGAGCGTCAATGATTTGAAAGCCGCGCTTTCTCCTCAGACTGTCCTGTGATAGGCGGAACACAAATTTTCCCAGCAGCGCCTCTGTTCTGTGTTCCGCCTATCACGGACGTCTTCTCATCTCGTCCGAGGATGAGAAGGCATCTGTGATAGGAGGAACACAGAACAGAGGCGCTGCTGGGAAGATTTGTGTTCCGCCTATCACAGGACACTGAGGAGAAGGAGCTGCTTTTAAATCATTGACGCTCGCAGCACGGAGACTGTCACCGGCGTATAAGATGACCCCCGACTTGTTGCATTTTTTTGCATCCAGAAAGTCGTCGAGGGCTTGTTGGCCCACTTTTATTAAAGAGAGAACATTTATCCAGAATTCCCACGCAGGGGGTTTCAACTTGCTACAGCAGTAGAGAAGTACTGTATATACTCAAGTATAAGCCGAGGTAAAAAATGGGAAAACTTATTGACTTGAGTATAAGCCTAGGGTGAGAATGCAGCAGCTACTGTAAGCAGAAAAGTGGGTCAACAATACCCATTTTCACGCCTCGCTGTGCCCATCCCCACTGTGCCCATTGCAGCCTCACTGTGCCCGAGTCAGTGTACCTGAAATTGACAGGCTGCGGGCCTCCATTCATTTGATAAAAGTGGCAGTCTCCTCCTGGTCCTTTCTGTATTAGGCGTTTTTCAGCAGACACAGTTCTGCATATCATGGACGTTCTCTTGTCCGAGGATAAAAGACATCCGTGATTGGTGGAACACTGAACACGGTGTCTGTTGGGAAACTGAATCCGAGGATGAGACAATGTTTGTGATGGGCGTTTCTCAGCAGACACAGTTCCGCCTAACACGGAAAGGACCAGGAGGAGATCGTGACTTTTAAACAATGGACCCCCTCAGCCTGTCAATAATTTCAGGTACACTGACTCAAGTATAAGTTATGGGGGGTATTTTCAGCCTTAAAAAAGGGGCTGAAAAACGTGGCTTGTACTCGAGTATATACGGTTATCAATGGAAAATGTCAAGCCACCTGGCTCTCTTCAGCAATACTGACGCTTAGGCTTTACGCTTCAGCCCTCTTGGCCATGTACCAAAGTTCCTGTACAACCACTGTACCTCTTCTGAGCTTTCGTGCTGCTCAGCCCACAGCTTTGGGCCCTCTGACTATAGCATGCAGACATGCGTGCTTCTCCCTTGCATGCCTGGACTCCTCGGGAGGGTGGGGCCCAGAACCCTAGTCCTGACTCTGCTATAAGCCCAGGACCCACCTGCTCAATCAACCAGCCAGACTCCTGGCTGTTTCCAAAACCCGCTCCCAGGATTGGACATTCCATCCCACCTACCCATCCATCGCTATGGAATCTCCGGGTTCCAGGTCCCCGACAGGATTTTACAAACTTTGGAGGAAACGGATTCCTCCACATTAAATAACCCTGGAGCCCCTCAACCTGCCTATTTGAGAATCCTGGGCGACAATTACCAGGACAGGCAACTGTACTGTCACAATATAAAAAATATATATATATTTGTGTGTGTATACAAAAGGTAACCTATTCTTCTTCTTTTTTTTTTTTTTTTCTTTTGAAAGTAATTTTTTTTTTTTTTAGAAGTCTTAAAATATAAAACATACAAAACTAAGCCTATTCAGCATACCCAGGCTTGAGAGACAAAATGGCACCACTTCACGCCATAACTCAATACGCTATTGGTCTGGCAATTAATGCCCGAAGGTAACTGTGCTCTATATTGCTGATGGTCAGTAAAAGGAGGAGTAGTAAAAACTCTATTCCAGTATTGGGACATACAAATACAGTTTAGGAGAAGTGTTGCATATTTTTTAATCCCTGCTGGCCCGCTCACGTGATCCCACACTGCAGAAATGGACACCCACCTCCTTCTGTTTTTTTTTTAAATCTTATCATATCAAAATCTTAAAATTTGTAACAAATGTCCTCCCAAGTATCTTGGGTATGAAAGGCTGATTTAATATTGGCAATCACCAAAAGTATAACCACTTTGTCGTTTGGCGATCTCTACTATCTTAGCCAGAATGGTATAAAATCTACGTTTCTAGATTGAACAGCAGCAGAACAATTTATCTCCGTTTCTACTAGTGGTTGAGCGACATTATGTTTGCAGGTACACTGCGGGGGCAGGCAAGATGACCCCTGGTGATTCTGCTGTTGACATTGACAGCTCTAGATGTGTGACATGGGCCCGAAACATAAGGCTATGCTTTCAGTATTATCAGTGGTTAAAAAAAAAAAATCCTGGTGCAAACATTTTTTGTGCTTCTACAGGAGCTTGTTGGGTCAATTTGTATTATATTTTTCAAATGAGATTCATCTTACGGGGTATACTTGAATTAGAAAAATTACCCAAGATTTACCTGTATGAGAAACTGATGAGCAATTCATCTCATGCTCCCCATTAAAGTCTGTAGAAGAGAAGAGTGGAGATTAGTCTCATTTTATGTTTTATGTCTTTTTAAAGAACTGTTGCGTAAAAAAGAAAACTCCCTAGGGCAGTGATGGCGGACCTTTCCACCCCAGATGTTTTGGAACTACATTTCCCATGATGCTTATGCACTCTGCAGTGTAGTTGAGCATCATGGGAAATGTAGTTCAAAACATCTGGGTTGCCAAGGTTCGCCATCACTGGCCTAGGGGATTAAGTGCATATAGCACTTGGTCCTATTATAAGTGCTGGCCCCATTGTCCCCAAACCATGCTTTTTTTATGTTGATTGTAGCGCCACCTCTTTTTAAGCTGCCTGACCACGGTGCTAAGAAACTAGGGGGCGAAAATTGATGCACACATAATCTGGTGCAGCTGTGTGTAGTAACCAATTGGCTTCTAACTTTTGCTTGTTCAATGAAGCTTTGACAATAAGGCTTCATTCACACTTGTGCGACTTGTCATGCAACTTTGGACAAGTTGCAGCCCATTCTTTTCAGTAAAACTCATTTAGATCAGTGCGACTTGCTCGCGGCAGTTTTGAAAAGGTGCCTGCACTACTTTAACCACTTGAGATCAGCGCTATAGACAAAAGACGTCCACAGCGCGGCTCTCAAGTGCCGAGTGGACGTCTTTGGACGTCTTTTTCTGTGCATTACCCGCGCGCACGCCACTGGGGGGCGCGCAGCGGGTAAACACTGCCGGCGCATCGCTGGGAAGCCGATGCGTGTACCTGACGGCCGCGATGTCCGCCGGGTACCCGCGATCGGCGGTAACAGCAGGGACGTGGAGCTCTGTGTGTAAACACAGATCTCCACGTCCTGTCGGGGAGAGAGGAGACCGATCTGTGTCTCTTGTACATAGGGACACAGCATCGGTCACCTCCCCCAGTCAGCCCCCCTCCCCCCACACAGTTAGAACACACCCAGGGAATACATTTAACCCCTTCCTCACCCCCTAGTGGTTAACCCCTTCCCTGCCAGTCACATTTATACAGTAATTAGTGCATTTTTATAGCACTGATTGCTGTATACATTTGAATGGTCCCAAATTTGTGTCAAAAGTGTCCGATATGTCTGTCGCAATATCACAGGCCTGACAAAAAAAAAAAATCGCAGATCGCCGCCATTACTAGTAAAAAATAAAAAAATAAATCCTAAATCTATCCCCTATTTTGTAGGTGCTATAACTTTTGCGCAAACCGATCAAAAACAAAAATATGTAGAAGAATACGTATCGGCCTAAACCGAGGAAAAAAATATTTAAAAAAAAAAAAAAAATTGGGATATTATTATAACAAAAAGTAAAAAATATTGTGGTTTTTTTCCCAAATTTTCTGTCTTTTTTTGTTTATAGCGCAAAAAATAAAAATCGCAGAGATGATCAAATACCACCAAAAGAAAGCTCTATTTGTGGAAAAAAAATTATAAAAATATAATTTGGGTACAGTGTTGTATGACCGCGCAATTGTCATTCAAAATGCGTCAGCGCTGAAAGCTGAAAATTGGTCTGGACACGAAGGGGGTTTAAGTGCCCAGTAATGAAGTGGTTAATGTGACTTTTTTGATGCGACTTGGGTTCAGTGAGTGTAACGTCAAATCAAAGTCACATTAGTCTGGCTCCAACATCGCACTTGAAATAATGCGCCTTTGGAGTCCCACAAGTGTGAAAAAAATTGTAAACTTAGAAGTTTATTGGCTACTTTGCACAGCTGCATCAGTTTCTGTGTGCACCAGCTTTAGTAAATCTCCACTTGCCGACCAACCGCCGCAGTTTCACTGTGGCTGAATGACACAGCTAGGCGTAACGACGTTGCCTTGCGTCACTTTGCCTTTTGGCCACTAGGGGCGCCCGCTGCCAGTGGTGCATGTACACGGAGTCGTTGCGAGTGCCCGACGCGCACGATAACCGCTGGGCACTCGTGGTCGCTCGTGACAGCGAGAATTGGGATCTGTGTGTAAACACACAGATCCTGGTTCTCTAAGGGGAGAGGAGACTGATCGTGTGTTTATACAATGTATGAACACTGATCTCTCTTGCCCTAGTCAGTCCCCTCCCCCCACTTGGGCAAAACGGTTAATCCCTTGATCGCCCCCTAGTGTTAACCCCTTCCCTGCCAGTGACATTTATACAGTAATCCGTGCAGTTTTATAGCACTAATCGCTGTAGTATTGTCAAAAAAAATGTGTCATGTGTCTGCCGCAATATCGCAGTCCCGAATAAAAATCGCAGATCTTCGCCATTACTAGTATCACTCCCCATCCAAGACTTCCAGGAAGTAAGTGCTTGTGGGCTTCACAATGCCCACAAGCAAAATGACAACGGTGTAGATATAGTTTTATAAACTATCTTTTTTGAATAACTATGCGGAGCGGCGCCGGATTGTAAAATAGTAAGTGACCGGATTTATATTATAAAAACGCATGATGAAAGGACACACATTTAAAAAATGCTAATTGTGGTTGGAACCCCGCTTTAACTAACTTACCAGTGTTTTTATCTGATTTAGTTTTACAGTAGTTACTTGCGTGAGCTTTAGAAGAGTAGTTTGCTACCTGAAATAAAGCCCTTGAGCCCTATCTGGCCTGTAATCACGTGTGTGAAATAAACCGTTTCACTCATTACCTGATACTTTGGACTTTGACTTCCGAGGTGCTAAGAGGACTTTCAGTTGCGCGCATCTCGCCAGATTACTGTATATGCCGTATTTACCTGGATCTATGGTATGAACGTAGCTGTTGCTTTATTTTTCAATATTCTGTACACAGATTTATTATTAGTTTTGTGGTGGAGTCCTTTTACACGGGTGTCATCAGTTCAGCCATGTTATGTGCTAAGAAATAAATGATGAATACTAAATGCAGATTCAGGTTACATCAGTTGGCATAGGTGAGTTCATTTTTTTCCAAACATTAGATGTAAATGAAATGGACATAATCCGTTTGCAACCAGTAAACGGAGTGACCTATGTTTGTTTACATCTGCCCACCTATAGACATTGCTGTACATTGTGGTTCAGGCTAGATCTTTTGGAAAAACTAACAGATGGAGTCGGACTGAATCTAAAGGGTCCTTCCTCTATCGATGTTGTGTTCTGCATTCTGTAAGTAGCTGCAGAACTCTACAATGCTGTAATCTCCTATGCATTTTCATTGTCATTTAAAAAATCACTTAGAATAAAAGCAAACAGGCTTATATTTACCTGCTCTGTGCAGTAAAAATTGGCATAGTGGCCCCAAACCTCCTGTTCTTGGATCTCCTGCCAGCGCTCCTCCTCTTAGTGTGCCACCATAGGAAGCCGCTGCCTGTTATGGCACACCTGCTGAGTCGCTCTAGTCTTGCTGCCTTTGTCTATTGACGCAGACAGCTTGGCTCAGCCCCACCCCCTTTTCCTCTTCACAGGATTTGACTGACAGCTGCTCTCAGCCAAGCCTGTGGGGAAGGAGGAGAAGGAAGAGTCTCTACAGATGGAAACGGCGGTGGATCGAGTGAGGGCTCAGGTAAGTATGAGGTGGGCAATACTTACTTTTTTTTCTTAAAGCGGGGGTTCACCCCAAAAAAAAAATGTTTTTAACATTACATCTAGCATACTAAGGACATTTACTTTCGGCAGGTCATTTTTTTTTTTTTCTCCGTACATACCTTTATATTCTTATTTTGTCCAGGGCTTCCCGGGTTCCAAAGACTGCGGACTGGGCGTTCCTATCCTTCGGTTCGACGATTGACGGCTTGTGAAACAGGTCCCCTGTCGCACAACGCGCATCGCCAGATTTCCGGAAATAGCCGAGCTGCGAGTCGGCACTATACGGCGCCTGCGCAGTCAGCTCTACACGGCGGGCGCAGGCGCCGTATAGTGCCGACTCGCAGCTCGGCTATCTCCAGGAATCTGGTGACGCGCGTTGTGCGACAGAGGACCTGTTTCACAAGCTGTCAATCATTGAACTGAAGGATAGGAACGCCCAGTCCCGTAGTCATCAGAACCCTGAGGCAGGGATAGGAACGCCCAGTGCCACAGTCATCAGAACGCGGAAGCCCTGGACAAAATCAGAATAAAAAGGTATGTACGGAGAAAAAAAAAAAAACGACCTGCCGAAAGTAAATGTCCTTAGTATGCTGGCTCTAATGTTAGAAATTAGTTTTTAGGGTGAACCCCCATTTAATGCAAGGAATGCTTTAGGGTAACATATCAGGTTTCAGAACCACTTTAAAGCTAAAAGGTCACAGCTAAGATCCTTTTGTCCTTCTGGACTTAAAGTGGAGTTCCTATTAAAATAAAAATACTGCAGCTGTTGACTTGTATGGTTTTAAAAAAATAAAGCGGAGGTCCGGCTTAAAAAAAAAAAAAAAAAAAATCAAAGTCAGCAGCTACAAACACTGTAGCTGCTGACTTTTAATAAGGACACTTGCCTGTCCAGGGTGCCTGGCATGTCGGCAGCCGAAGCCGAGCAAATGTGGCCCTGTAGACACTAGACAAGAGATCAAATATGCAGGACGCAAAGCACCAAGTACGAGGCGCAGTAATTCATAATAATGCTCCTCAATTCTCTTTCGTGATTTCATACCCATTACATATTGGAGTGTTCATGGTTGCATTAGGTATAGCAGCTGGCACTTGGACCTTGCTCTTTTTTATTTTTTAGGCCTGTGCTTTTTTTGTTTTTTTGGTTTTCCCTTAGTGGATGTAAACCAGATTTTTTTTTTTCCTCACAATGTAGAGTATAAGATTTCCTATCATCTGTGCCCAGTCTTGCCACAGAGTTAATCCAGCTCTGAGCAATCCTCTTTTTTCAGTGAGATAAACTGACAAACAGGAGAACACTTGTCTGTTTTTCCCCCCTGCTGTGAATGACAGGTTATTTACATATCTCATGCACTAGCTTGAGACAGGCATTTTTTTTTAATTCCCTCCCCCACTCCTTTTCTGAAGTCATGTGGTTACTTTTCTGTATTTTGACTCGATGTTAGTGATCATAGCAGAATCGAGTGTAAGGAATACACAGGAAAAAATGCATGTTGACAAAGGGAGTGTAGAGGTGGGTGGGGAGTCTACTGACATCACGACTCCACCCACCGAGCTCCAGACAACAGATCCACCCACAGAATCTGCAGTTTTTTGGGTCTCATAACAGACAGAGGGGAGACATTTGACAGGTAAGGATTCATGCAGGAGGCATGTATATCCTTATAGATCAGCACTATGGCAGTAGCTTAGAAAGGATGAGAGTGGGTTTACATCCACTTAAAGTTTATTTGGTTGTACCAGTGTCTTTAATGGGTAGGTGCACAGATTAGTTATTATGATTAGATGTTAAAGGGGTTGTAAAGGTTCATGTTTTTTCACCTTAATGCATTAAGGTAAAAAAAACATCTGATGTTTGCTGTCTCCCCCCCCCCCCCCCCCCCCCCATTTACTTACCTGAGCCCTCGAAAGTCCTGCGCTGTGAACGAGCAGTCTTCTCGACCGGGCTTATCGGCTCATTCATTGGATGAATGATAGCATGTTTGTTATTTAAACAAACAAACAAAATTGATCCTTTTTCAACCCCTTTTAAGAATAACAGACCAAGTATATCAAAGTTATCCTCACGATAATTGGTAAAGGTATTTATAGGAAGCTTCATAATGATTGTGTCCATGTTACCCACACATTTTCAGCAAGATTATATTGTCTGTGCTGATAAGTATGTCTGTATAACCAAGGTTTTGTCTGGTTGTCAGCCAGAGATATAACAATGCTGGTGAGCAATGCAATGATAAAAAGATTCACGTAGAGCGGGCGCAGCGTAACGTAACCGGTTTACGTTGCACCGTCGCAACTTTTCAGATTTAGTGCCCGATCCACAAAGCACTTACCTGGAAATTTGCGGCGGTGTATCGTAAACAGGTCCGGCGCAAGGCGGCCCAATTCAAATGGGGCGGGTACCATTTAAATTAGGCGCGCTCCCGCGCCGGACGTACTGCACATGCTCCCGTCGCAAATTTCCTGACGTGCTTTGCGCGAAATTACAACACGCCAACGTTTTGTGAATCGCGACGTGAAAAAAGATTTACGCCGGGAAAAATAAAAGATTTAAAAAAAAATCAAAAACGACGCGGGAAAGATAGGCATACTTTAACATGGTGGAGTACTTTTACACCATGTTAAAGGTGCCCTATCTTTGCGACGGAAATCTAACACTTGTGACGACGTAACGACGGGAAAAATCTTTGTGGATCGCCGTAACTCCTAATTTGCATACCCGACGCTGGTTTACGACGCAAACTCCCCCCAGCGGCGGCCGCGGTACTGAATTCTAAGATCCGACAGTGTAAAACAATTACACCTGTCGGATCTTCTGGCTATCTATGCGTAACTGATTCTATGAATCAGTCGCATAGATAGAAACAGAGATACGACGGCGTATCTCTTTTGTGTATCTGGCCCATACACTTTACTTATGGATGGATTAGGTATTGTAGTGATCTATTTAACTCGCTCTCCCCCTTTTTTTTTTTTTTTTTTTACTTTGGGCCTGTAGTATAAACCATTGTGCAAGGCTCAATTCCACTTTATACTTTTTTATGTATATATATATGTGTGTGTATATATATGTGTGTATGTATGTATGTATATATATATATATATATATATATATATATATATATATATATATATATATATATATATATATATATATATATATATATATATATATATATATATATATATATATATATATATATATATATATATATATATATATAATTTTTTTTTTTTTAAGGAAATTCATATTTCCTACCATTGCAGCTCAGCATTGACTAACACTTTTTAGCTTTCTCTTGATTTATTTCTTTGGAATTTTAACTAGAAAGCAGGCGAGATCTGATATTTACCTTGACTCCCTGGTATGCAGTATTGATCTAAGATCTATGTAATAGTCAATGTAAGTTGCATTATACGTTGCAATAATCCTCTCTCTTATTTCTCGGCAGCCTGCAGTGGGTCACACAGACTCGAAGACGAGCAAGTCCAATATGCTGAGAGGTCGCCCTTCAATACCAACTTCAGCAGATGAACAGCCACATATTGGGAACTACCGTCTCCTCAAAACTATCGGCAAGGGAAATTTTGCCAAGGTTAAGCTAGCACGCCATGTTTTAACTGGAAAGGAGGTGAGAAACTTTAAAAAAGGCATGGTTTTGTTATTTTTATTAATGTAGAGCGTGTTTTTTATAATACCCGTCAGGTTTTTATTTTTTGCCATTTGTGTCCCACTAGGGAACTTTACCTTCACTTCCAGCAGTGGAAACAGTGCACAGACACCTCCCCCTCCCCGGGTGGGGTACTGCAACCAAAAAACTGACATGAGTTCTAATTCCTCTCCACTCGATCCAAGATGTAAAAAAAAAGTTTTGGGTTGAGTTAACTTTTGTGCTGTTTGTATAGCAGTGAGGATTTTTGTAGCGCATTACATTCACATCATCCGTATGGGTTTTTGGAATGTTGTTTGTGCGATGAAACATAAATACTAAGTTTTTAACAGTCTTTTATTTATGTTGATTAAAATATCACAAATAAAAACTGGTGTCTGGGGGTTCACGAAATGTATAGATCTAAAACAATTGAAATATATAAACTGACGCGTTTCGATGGTCTTCCTCAGGGGTATGTGTAAATCAAATCAGTACACTGGAACCCACATTTGATCTTTTAAAAACACAGTACAATGCAATCTGCTGCACAACACATCAGGTGTTCTTCTACCACAGAGGCAAATCTTGATGTAAGATGGTTAAAGTGGATGTAAACCCCTTTTTTTTTTTTTTTTTTTTTTTTTTTCAAATTAAGGCTCCTTTCTGTTACAGCAGTGGATATAATTTTATCTGTGCCCAGTTTTGCCACAAAGAGTTAATCCAGCTCTGAGAAATCCTCTTATCTTTTTTTCAGTAAGACAGAAACAGAGAAATGGGTGTCTGTTTCCCCCCCCCCCCCCCTTTGAGTGACAAGTGATTTCCTTATCTCATGCAGAAGTGTAAGGCGTTCTGTGTACTTCACATCCCCCCTCTTTTCTTCTCCAGCTCTCCCAGGATTGGCTGCTCCACACCTCAGCATGATTGGGCATTCTGAAGTCATGTGCTGACTTTCCTGGGTTTTGATTGGATGTTGGTGATCATGGAGCATAATTCATGAGACCAGCAGAAGTTCAGTGTAAGACATATGGCTGCCTGGCAAAGGGGAGTGTAGAGGTGGGCGGGGAGTCTGGCAATCACGACTCCACCCACTGAGTTCTGGACAACAGACCTGTCCACAGAATCCGTAGTATTGCAGGGCTCCGAACAGCTAAAGGGGAGATATTTGACAGGTAAAGATACATGCAGGAGGCATGTACATCCTTATAGATCAGCACTATGGGAGTAATTTAGAAATGATGAGTGGGTCTATTTTTAACCACTTCCGGACCGCCTCCTGCACATATACGTCGGCAGAATGGCACGGCTGGGCACAAGCACGTATATATACGTCCTGTACTTGTACCCAGCCGTGGGTCGCGGGCGCGCGCCCGCGACCCGGACCGAAGCTCCGGGACCGCGGGTCCCGCAGACCCGATCGCCGCTCGAGTGCGGCGATCGGTCCCCGGAGCTGAAGAACGGGGAGAGCCGTGTGTAAACACGGCTTCACTGTGGCGGCGTATCGATCGCGTCATCCCCTTTATAGGGGAGACACGATCGATGACGTCACACCTACAGCCCCCTACAGTTGTAAACACTCACACAGTGAACCCTAACTCCTACAGCGTCCCCTGTGGTTAACTCCCAAACTGCAACTGTCATTTTCACAATAAACAATGCAATTTAAATGCATTTTTTGCTGTGAAAATGACAATGGTCCCAAAAATGTGTCAAAATTGTCCGAAGTGTCCGCCATAATGTCGCAGTCACGAAAAAAATCGCTGATCACCGCCATTAGTAGTAAAAAAAATAAAAAAAATAAAAATGCAATAAAACTATCCCCTATTTTGTAAACGCTATAAATTTTGCGCAAACCAACCGATAAACGATTATTGCGATTTTTTTTTTTTTTTTTTTTTTTTTTCCAAAATAGGTAGAAGAATACGTATCGGCCTAAACTGAGGAAAAAAAATTTATATATGTTTTTGGGGGATATTATTATAGCAAAAAGTAAAAAATATTGCATTCTTTTCAAAATTGTCGCTCTATTTTTGTTTATAGCGCAAAAACTAAAAACCGCAGATGTGATCAAATGCCACCAAAAGAAAGCTCTATTTGTGGGGAAAAAAGGACGCCAATTTTCTTTGGGAGCCACGTCGCACGACTGCGCAATTGTCTGTTAAAGCAACGCAGTCCCGAACTGTAAAAACACCTTGGGTCTTTAGCCAGCATATTGGTCCGGGGCTTAAGTGGTTAAATACCACAATTTCACAGTTGTACAGTCTCGCAGACAGAGATCACCATGAATTCTAGGGACCAGAATCTTCTCCCATTGTGTATGCTGGTGGATCTAGTGGGAGCATGTATGATTATTTATATATTTGCAATACGTTGGTAGTCCTTGCTGCTCTTTTTGATCCATAAGGGATTTTTAATCAGTAATGAGATACTGAGATGTGTGATTATCCATACAGCTCTGACACTATGGAGAAGATTTTGGCATTGGCTATACCTAATTTTTTAGTGCAGAGCTGAAAGGAAAAAAAACGCTTCATAAAAAAGCATACAAACTCTTTAATGATTGTTGTGTTCTACATATGCAGATGCAGATTTAATGTCAAAATGAACTCGTCCAATAGGAGCATGTTCTCATACCTGTGGTGTACTGCATATGTGTGATATGTTGCATTTTTGGAAGTGCTGCCGTGCAAACAAGCCAATTGTATGTGAGACTAGGGAGTAATTCAGTACAGGTAAGTGGAAGATACTCTGTGCCACTAGTGAGAATTTCCCAGTGGCAGTCACCCGTTTGACATCAGCCTAAATGACTGCCACTGGCAACTTCACTCTAGTGTCAGAGTGCCTTACACTTATTTGTACTGAATTGCTCCCTCGCTGGCCCTAAATCTCAATCACTAGCGGTTGGAGCGACATTTTGCTGCGTCATTTAATAATGAAGCAATTCTATAGGTGGACTATTGGCGATCTGCCACTAGAGATTTGTTTCTAGCAGCAGTCGCCCGTCTGCCATCAGCCTTAATAAAAGCAAATAAATGCACATTTCTGTATAAGTTATAGTGCGAACAAACACTAATTTGAGTCTCAAAGTACATCCTTCTAACCATTTTGTGCCTTGATAGCTTATGGCAGGGCTCGGCAAAACCCAGGTGCCAGGTCGCAACGGCGACTGAAAATTGCATCCTGGCGCCTGGATTACACTGCAGCAGTTGCGTGGACTAGCGTCGGGCTGGCCCATTAAGCTTTTGTGGCCTGCTGGAGCGGGTCTTCGAACCGGCGCCCTATGGTGGACAGTGCTGTGATGAGGGCGGCTTGCTCTCGCATCGCGGCTTGCTCTCACTGCCCGCCCATCCTGCCTTCCCTCAGTGCTAATCCCCCACCCCGCCGAGTTCGATCACATGACCGCTGCGGTGCTCAGCTGGTTTTGGGCGTCCTATGCGACTTGGTTGTGGAGATGCAGGAAGTGTATGGCGGTTGTAGATTAAGGGACACCGGGGATAGAATGGTGCTGGAGAATTTAGAGCGTGAACCGTCCTAGGTGTGTGTCATGCATCCGTCACCCTCTCAGAGGTATCTACACACTGACGGCTTCTTGTACAGAGGGCTCATTACTGCAGTGTGTTATATTAGATGAACATGGATCTCTATACAACATGCCAGCAGCGGGATGTGCTTTTTCCAGCCATGCAGTTCTGGGCACTGGACAGCTGATTTAAACACTGGCTCCTAACTTTTTTAGCTGGCTCCTAGATTCTAAGCAAATTTGTCAAGCCCTGGCTTATGGCCCTTTTCCCATAAGCAAAGCTGTTGACCTGCGATCTGTGGTGGATTGCTTTGTTCCCAGTGGCTTGCCCACAGTGATCGGGAGGCGATATGCTGCCTCCTGCACACCTGTTTGATGAGGTATTCCACTGAAATATCACTTCACGCTGCCAGTACCGTGCCAATTGAACATGGTTGCTGTGTGGCCCCATGCACTTCAATGGGGTGAGTTGAAGGGCACGACTGCTAAATGTAACATTCTCTTAGGTTTTTGGTGTTTTTTACTGCACCATAAAGCACAGTGTTCCAACTGGATTGGGGCGTCTGGCAGCCATTGCTGGGTTTTGACAGGAAGCTTTTAAAACGTGCCTCAATCGCCTGACTTTACCTCGCCAACATGCCCATGTCAAAGGAATCCAATAAAGTGTAATGCACAGCCATCTGTGACTTAGTCTCAATTGTTCAGATGAACATAAGCAGGGAAAATGTAATGCGTGATATAACTTTTTAAATATTTGTTTCTTTTGCATGCTTTGATGCAAGCTAGCAATGAATATAATGAATGTTCTTAATTTTTTTTTTTCAGGTAGCTGTAAAAATTATAGACAAAACACAGCTGAATTCTTCCAGTTTGCAGAAGGTAAGAAGTAAAATAATAACTTGATGTAGGATTTGTAAAATATACCATATTTAAAAAAAAAAACATTTATTGTAAGATTTTTTTACAAAATAATAAAGTTACTAACTGCTGGAATATCTTGTCTGTGAGGTCAGCCAAAGTAGGCTTTTAGATCAAAGAAGTTCTTTATTGAAAAAGTTAACAAAAATACATCAGATATTTGGGCCAGAAAAGTTTCAGACAATATACGTGTATAACATTACCATATGCCATTGTCGTCCCAAAAGCTTTTAGTAGACCTTAACAATAACCGTTTCATACCTGTATGAAAATACACGGTTTTAGTTTGCATTTGTTCAACACCCAAAATCACATTCACAATATTCTGTCGGCGACCAAACTGTTTGCTATTTATTCCGGCACCCTGTGTGTTTGAATATGTATTTTTCTAGGTGCAGTGTATCCCCCGTAGCTGCAACCCACTCCTTCCATGTGGGGGATTCGGCTGATTTTCCAATGCTGCAGGATTAATTTTCTAGCCTGAAATAGAGCTTGAGCTATTGCCTGCTTAGTGGCATTTTCCATCACAAGGTTGTCCAAACACCCAAAAGGCAGGGTTTAGGATTCTAGCCAATAATGACTTGAAATACCCTATTAAGGGTGTATTTTCCCCAGTATATATGTAGCTTGGGGCATCTCCATAGTCCACAGGCGACCATAAGGATTTTGGGAGTACTCATTGACGGTTTATTGCTACTTGATCGCTTTACCAAGTGGATCAGGTGCACCTCGCCAAGCTGTGTACAATAGGCTTACCTCTGCTTTTTTTTTTTTTTTTACATCATTCTTGGCATACCAATATATAAAGATTATTGCATCGGATTTTATGTGTCTCCCCTATCCGACCTTCTGCTTAACAGCTGAGATCGTCCTGTCATTTCTATTCTAATTTTCTTACATGATTTTACCTCCTTGACTGCCTGTGTGTTACAACACACCGCCATTGTCAAGGCAAAAAGGCTCACTGTTGTCTTCCACGCGGCCAATTCTATTCATATATCTATGCTCCTGAGGAAGCGTTTCAATAATGTGTAACATGTAGAGGGAGCCCTCCTTTCCTCTGGACCCACCGCCTGGTTATACATTCTACCGTTATATCGTTGATTGTATTGTTTTGAGTTATTATACCACCAATACTGTGATAACCTGTGTGGACCAGTTATAATATAATATAAAAATAAAACCTGCAGAGGTGATAAAATGCTACCAAAAGAAAGCTCTATTTGTGGAGGGAAAAAAGGACATTTATTTTATTTGGGTACAACATTGCACGACCGCTCAATTGTCAGTTAAAATAACAGTGCTGTATTGCAAAAAATGGCCTGGTCATTAAAGGGGTAAAACCTTCCTGGGCTGAAGTTTTTAAAGACATGGGTTTTTTTCTTCTGCTTTTTAAGGGTAAATGAGAGATCTGGGGTACCCAGATCTCTCAATAAAGAGGACCTGTCATGCTTATTTCTATTACAAGGGATGTTTACACTCCTTGTAATAGGAATAAAAGTGTAAGAAAAAAAAGTATTAAAACGCCCCATCCCTCCATGCTCGCGCGCAGAAGCGAACACATACCGTACTTAAGTCGTGCCCGCATATGTAAACGGTGTTCAGAGACCGCCATTTTATTCCCTAGGGTCTCTGCAACAAAAAATTATAATTTTTGTATATATTATAATGTTTGGGGGTTCCAGGTAATTTTCTAGCAAAAATAAAAATTATTTTTTTGTTTCTTGTAGTTGCTGGTGGTTAAATAAATGTCAGACACAAGCCCTGAAAGTAATAAGTAAAGGCCATTTTGTTTTATTTAACCACTTGACTTATGAAAGATTTACTCTTCATGACCAGGCCCTTTTTTTGCGATGCAGCATTGCGTTACGTTAACTGACAATTGCTCTGTCGTGAGACACTGTACCCAAATAAACTTGATGTCCCTTTTTTTTTTTCTTCTCACAAATAGCTTTCTATTGGTAGTATTTGATTACTTCTGAGGTTTTGTTTTTATTTACTTACTATGTGCTGCAGTTTACCAGCAGCGCAGTGCATGTGCGACTTTCCTGGGTTGGCTGCATTCAGAAGTTTTGTGCGTTTTCAGAAAGTGCACCAAACCCGCAGGATATAATAGAAGTCTATGGCTAAGCGCAGCAAACCTGCAGGAAAGTAGCGTGGTCAAACAGCAGCGCATCAGTGTGAAAGCAGCCCTATACTATTCTGCTCACTGTATTGCTTCAGTTGGTATTACTCTGCATGGGACAGGTGCCGGTGAACTGCCTTTATGGTTCCGGCTAACGAGATGGTTCCTGTAAGGACTGCGCAGGTGCAATCCTTGCTGATGGAAATCTCCGAACCTCGGGCCGGCATCCAGGGCGATGTGGAATTTGAGGAAAGTGGCTTCGCTCGCTCGGCCTCCTGGCTCTTTTTTTAACATCCTCCAATCAACAGGGATGTTAAAGAATGAGCCTGGATGCCGGCCGAGGTTCAGAGATTTCTGTCGGCAAGGATTACGCCTGCGCAGTCCTTGCAGGAACCATCTCGTTAGAGGAACCTTAACGACAAGTCACCGGCACTACAGAGGAGGACCCAGCTTATGCGATTCTTGCTCCCTACTACAGCTCCAACTTTACAAGAAGTCCCTCCTGCATTGCACTCTGATGCTCTGGGATGGTGGGTCAGCAGGCCCAGACTGCAATCTACCAGTTACTTGTCCGGAATCTACTGGTAGATGGCGATCTATAGGTTGCTGACTCCCGCTCTAGGGCCTCTGCTTAGAAATATTTATAATGTTTGGAGGTTCTAAGTAATTTGCTAGCAAATAAATGCAGATTTTTGTATGAGAGAACTGTCAGAAATGGAAGAACACAATTCAGCTGTCATTGTGAATAAAACGCATTCATTGAAGAAAATGATTGTGTTGATCTGCTAGAGATGAAAAACTTTTGCACAATAATTTTTAAATATTAATTTCAGTTATCTAATCGCGTGTAGAAAAAATAAGGTACATTTATTTTTTATTTTTTTATACATGATTGGGTAATTGAAGTAAGTATAACTAATTTATTATGTAAAAATTCTCAACCCCTCTAGTAAATCGGCCTCAATGTATGTTGACCCTAATGAACAGATTTGTGATCACACATTTTATTATACAACAGGCCAACAACTTTCCAATTTCTGTGACAATTAAATGAAAACCAGGGGAACAAATAACTTGTGCACAATCTGAGGGCTTAGGTCAGATGATCACATTTGGACCATTTTATACAGAGCAGTTGGAATAAAGTTGGCTTTAAGTTGGATGTAACATACTGTAAATGCAGTTCTATCCGAAATAATTATTCTTAATCTCTTTCAACAGCTCTTCAGAGAAGTACGAATTATGAAGGTTCTAAATCACCCTAACATAGGTAAACGCTCATACTTGTTCCATTGCTGTTGTTTTGTATCACTTAATAAGCCACTGTCGTATTTAGCTCTCCTAAAATTTTACCTGGGAGCTTGCAAATTATTATGCTTTAAAGCAGAGCTCCAGTCTACAACCATATATATTTTATAATCTTGTGCTCCTGCATTCTGTGATTTTTACTAAAACACATATTTTTCAGTACGACAAAAGCGCATTAAAATTATTCACCTTTAAATCCAATGTGACTTTTCACATCGCTGTGCTGCAATTGCGTTGCGGTCTGAAAGGTCCTGCATGCTGCATCTTTGGTGCACATCAAAAATACACCTTCTGTTTTAGTCAATGGAAAATGCACCAAAAATATACTAAAAGCACACCAAAGTGCATTTTAAGATGCATCTTTGATTTCATAAGGCAAAAATGCTGGTTGAGCAACCGGCATCCTCAACAACTAGTGAATAGCTGGCTGTTGAGGAGCCGTCGCATACCAGGGTCTTTACCAGCCGATAGCTACACATACAATGCAAATTTCCATCCCCCTCTCCCATACTTCCATGGTGGTTCCCCCACAGCTCCTCTCTGCTTCTTCATGTGGAGGAGTAGGCCCAGCCACCCCCTATCCTCACATTTTAGAGAGCCACAGAGCTGTTCCCGGCTGTCCCGTCCAGTCTTCCTGACTCCTCCTACTCTGCAGTGTCCGGTGGTATCATGGCTTCTACACACGAACAAGAGGCTGAGCATAGAGGAGCTTGGGTTGACCATCTTGATGGTACAGGGAGGGGGACATTGTATGGCTGGTGAATGAGCACTGACCAAGTGTGAAACGCGTCGGCTGTATATGATTCTTGCTGTGTATTTGTGGTGTCTGCCTTTATTTCTTCAATAAAGAAGAGTTCTTTGGTGTGCGGCCGTCCATCCGTCTTTTGCCACTTTTCATTGCCTATTGCATTGCCAGCACCCATATTCACCTGGAACTATCCACGATTGCACTCGGGACTTTCCTGGAGCGGTGAACCCCATCTCGCATTGTATGGCTGGTGGGTGCCGGCTGCTTAACCGGTGCGTAGCATAGCTGGCACCTGCTGGCTTGCTTAACAACTATTGGATGGCTGGTTAAGGAGACGGCACCTGCAACCACCAATTCACTGCATATGTTTTGTGCTAAATTATAACACCATACATTTAAAACGTGCTCTCCTAGGTAGAATTCAGTGTGCATAGGGGACACACGCTGAAGTGGCTCTTATCTAAATGAAACTCCATAAAAGTTCTATGCAGCACACACCAAACAGGTGCTGTGATTGACACCATCCTGAAGCCGAAGTGGTGTGTCAGACAGATTAAAGAAAGTCAGGCTTCTGCAGACAGGACGCATGCCTAATGCAATGACCTTCAGTTAGAATTTGGAGGCACTTGGGGAGAGGAAAAAATTTACAGAGCAATATGTTTTTAAACCAATTTACTTTTCTGAGAATTGAGATCCTGAAAAATTTAAATAGTAGTAGTCCACTTAAACAAATGACCGTTAATTTTAATGAACATAATATATTACTTCATTTTTGGATAAAAAATAGTTACACTGAATAAGTAACCTCAAAATTGCATGCGCCTGTGGAACGGCAATAAACATCAGTATGCAAGATTGTATAGGCGGCACACTAAAGGCCATTCATTTGATAAGTTACTCTTCAGTGTGTGCAGTGATATATAATGTGTAATGCAATTGCCGTTTTTGTATGCAGGGGGGTTTACAGTGCTTTGTGAAAGTATTCATCCCCCTTGAAGTTTTCCACATTTTGTCATGTAACAACCAAAAACGTAAAGGTATTTTATTGGGATTTTATGTGATAGACCAACACAGGGTGGCACATAATTTTGAAGTGGAAGGAAATGGTTATTAACTATTTTTACAAATATCTGAAACATGTGGCATGCTTTTGTATGCAGACCCTTTATTCTGATACCCCTAACTAAAATCTAGTGGAACCAATTGCCTTCAGAAGTCACCTAGTTAGTAAATATAGTCCGACGAGCTGAGTGAGGTGAGGAAAGTTTTGTGCAGGTACCTGATAACCGAGTTTGTAAGCACCGGAATGAGACGAGGCTTGGTTTCCAGCTCAGCCCACCTACACTCCAATTAACAACGGTTCATCTTTGACATGCTTTCTGGGGTCTTCTTTTAGTTAAGAGACCGCCGGACATCCGGTAAGCGGCTTTATTTGCTCTCGGTGGCGGATCACTGTTTCTGGATTGTCACTTCAAAGTTTTGGATTTTTATCTGTGGACCAATTGGTTTTTCCTTTTTTCACTACACGGGTGAATAGGAGCTTTGCCGTTCCCCTAAGGACTTATTTTCTCTTATTCCCTTTCCCCTCACTTATGGACATGTATTTGTAATATGTTGTTTGGGATCATATGTTTTATTAATTTGTTTAGCGCATCTTGTTTTTTTCCCAGTAAATATAGTCCACCTGTATGTAATTTTAATCTCGGTGTCAAAAATGACTGAGACTTTTGACTTTGGTGCTGGGGGTGATGGTTTGTCCCAAAATGGGCGGGGGTGTCCATGTTGTCGTGGCCAATCTCTTTCGATTGGCGTGGAGCAAAAGAAGTTCTGTTTTTGAGCCATTGAGTTTAAGGTAACTCTCCGTCGTCCAATTTTCTATCAAAGTAAGGCATTTCTCTAGTCCGAGATGATAATCCTTTTTGTTGCTGATGCGAAAGTAGAGTTGGGTGTCAACTGCGTAGGAATGGTAGAGTAAATTCTGGTTGCTGATGATTTCGAGGAGAGGGCGGAGATAAATGTTGAAAAGTAAGGGGGACACCTGAACGACTCCACATTACACCGTGCGTTTTTCAGAAGTGAAAGGTCCTAGTTTCACTATTTGTGATCGGTTTTCCAGAAAGGAGGAGAACCATAGTAGATCGGAGTCTCTCCACTCTAGCTACGTCGGCTAGGCGAGTCGGCAACAATTTGTGGTCTACTGTATGAAAAGCTGCGCTTGGGTCTAACAGTACCAGAAGGCAAGATTCTCCCGCGTCTGCTGCTTCGAGAACGTCATCCCATATTTTGAGAAGTGCTGTTTCTGTCCCGTGACCCGGACGGAAACCCGATAGAAGTGGATCCAGTAGTTTGTGGGTGTCTAGATGCTGTTGTCTTTCTCCATTACTTTGGAGAGGGTGTTTAGGCCTGTTATGGGTCGACGATGGTTTGGTCTTTGGGGTCGAGGGTGGGACTGAATAGAAATGCACGCCACACTTTTCAGATATTTTATTTGTAAAGAATGTTGAAAACCATTTATCATTTTCCTTCCAATTCACAATTATGTGCCACTTTGTGTTTGTCCATTACATAAAATACATTTTAAAATTTTGGGTTGTAACATGCTAAAATGTGGAAAATTTGAAGGGGTGTGAATACTTTTTCAAGACACTACCAAGTGCTCGTCACAACCTTTTTAACTTTTTTTTTTTTCACTTACATATTGATATCACCTATGGGGGCTGAAAAGCCCCCTATTGTAATAGAATTTTGTCTGACAGGTTATCTTTCAAAGTAGCAGGTTTAACTACCATCCACCACCCTAAGCTTGCTGGGGTACAGGAGGCTGTATTTCAGTCCTTTCTCCCGGAGGCGAGATCTCCAGTAAACATGCTGGGGGAAGAAGGGAGGGGTGCACGTTTTGGGGGTCCATGGAAGCGATCTTGTGGTTGCCAGGTTGCTTCCGTCTGAAAGCCAGCATTTGGCTTGTAATGTTTATACTGCATCTGTCATGAGCCTTACTGCAGTGTAAGCAAAAGGGTTAAAATGTTACTTTTGTGTATTTATTACTTAAAATATGCATTTGATAAGCAGTTTGCAAATATCGAACAATCTCTAAAATTGCAACTACCGCCATTTTGGTCTACAGGGCCTCTGCTTTCAGAAAATATGTAATTGCTTGGAAGTTTTTAGAAATTTTCAAGCAACAACTGCTGATTTCATTGCGTGAAAAATTAGAAAATCGCTGCAAGTGGTTAAAGGAAGTTCTATCTGTATTTATATCCTGTTTTTTTCTAATTATTCTGATTTCTTTTTTTTTTTCTTTCAGTAAAATTATTTGAAGTTATAGAAACAGAGAAGACATTGTACCTGATAATGGAATATGCAAGTGGAGGTTTGTGTGTTTTTTTTTTTTTTTTTTTACATTTTTTTTCAATTCTTAGAGTTCAATAAACCTGCTAAGACTAATGACAATGACCAATGCATTCTTTACATACCTGTGAACAGTTGATTATTGTTTAACTGCTGCATTTTTTTTTTTTTTTTTGTACTAGTGTGGAGAAGGTTTACCACCTCGTTTTAGGCTTTTATTGCAGCATGTCCATTGCATAAACCTCCCTTACTTTCTGTGAGTTCAATAGGGCAGGAAGTTAGCTGATCTTTCCAGCAGCAAATTAAAGAGTAACTCTGATTTTTGTTGAGGGGGAAAAAAAACATTCCCCTCTGAGTGAGCACTGCACATTGCAGAATTTTAACAAACTGTAGAGCATTAGGAAGCATTATGATAAAACCTAGTGCCAACCAAAGCTGCAGTCTAGGAAATGGCTAACCCAGTTCTGCGGTGTGAGTTCTACACATTTGCATATATCCTAGAGAAGTGTGCATAGAAGACTCTATTTCATCCTTATGTGCTTTTCATCCTTATGTGCTTTAAAGGCCACATGTATACTAGACATTTAGCCTGTGTGGGCAGAAGGAACAGGTGCCCCATCCAGCCCCGCTGCCAGCAAACCTGGTAAACTGTATGGGAGGGATGAGCAATGCACCGAGTGGTACGACTGTTTAGGGCTGTATGCGCCCAGGGACACATGCATTGAATGCAGATCGCTTGTGTTCAGGACATTTGTCCCTTGGCGCATACAGCCCTAAATGTTGGTACCACTCGGTGCACTGTCCAACCGTTGCATTTTATAGCCTCTTGGAGAACAAGCTGGCTGTTAGTAGTGGGACTGGACAGTGCATCTGTGCCTTCAATCCACATCTGAATGCCACAATCTCAGGCACAGAGTCTAAACACCCTGTGTGCATGAGGCCTAACTGTTTATGTCTGCACTGTTGCATGGAAAGAAATTAACCTCTTTAAACCACATAAAAAAAACACGCCTTTTTTATAACTTATTTTATATTTTTTTCATTTTTTTTTTATCATTCCAAATAATTGAAGCACAGGTTTAACGTCCATAACATTTTCTACAGATGACATTTTGCTGCGTGTTCTTTGTTTTTCTTGTGTATCTTTCATTACTTTCTAATAAAACATTTATTCATAAGAAAAACACACTTAATTGCATGCCAAAAAAGCTATGCATAGGTGTCAAAAGGCCCTTTTCCTGCATGTATTTGGTCTAGTTCACACTATTGCCGCTCTGCTAGCCGTGTTTGCACGGGCACGATGACCCATTAATTTAAATAGGCTGCTGTGCATGCATTTTATGCAGGAAAAAGGTTCCTGCACTATTTTAAAAATGCAGCGGCAGGGAAATCGCATTTGTGATTTCCTGCCGTTTCCTGCACCTGCAAACTTGCTGCATTTCTAGATGCGTGGGGGTGCCTTTAAGAATGAATGGTAGCCCTGCACATTTTAAAGAGCAGTGTGTTTTGGCTGCGAGTGGTTGCAGGAACAGGTGCAATTCCCACACCTTTAATCGCCCGCAATAGTGTGAAGCAGGCCTTAGAGCATATGCACCATGGGCAATTTATTTTATTTTATTTTTTTCTTCCTCTTTCTGTAATGCAAAAAAATTCTTTAAATTTGTACTCAAAACAGTCACTTTTATAAATAACACAATTGAGTTTCAGGCGAAGACCTTTTACATACCTGCAGCTGCCAACAAACTTGGTGTACTGTCTGAATTGTCAGGCCATTGACACAGACAATAATAATTTATATTCCCATTGCACACTTTTATTTTTTATAAGCTCTCAGTTTGGGTGCTGCAGCAACAACCAGCTGGATATTGGTTCAGGTCACAAAGTAGATATTTGCCAGCACACCATGGATCGACAAAAAGTAGCATCCAAACAGGTAGTTTATTGCATGATCACAACATAAAAGTGCAACGTTCCAGAGTCACACAGGACCCCTTTGTCGGGCATGTGACACAGACAGACACAATTCCAATACTTGGTGTCAACACTTGCTCTATTATGATAGGTTGCTGTACCTCATTGTCCAGTAAAATGTGCAGGAAAAGGTGCAAAAGTGTCCTCATTTCCAGAAGTGACAAACTTTTCTAATCCGAATGGTCCAAATTTGGGCACAGTGGTAGTGCTTGAAAGTTTTCTGCAAATATGCACTTTTAGGTGCCTGCGCTGCTTTGCCTAATAGCAGATTTTTCTTTTATGATAATTGTTTTAAAATGCTGTATGTAATACAGTAACACATCATTGTGCGTGTTACTACAGACTCCTAGGTGTGGACAGGACCAGGGTAAATATGATGCAGTCACTGCAGATTTAAACATCAATGGTGCAGGAGCTGGTGCCTGTGATCACCATAGAGCTAATTTAGCTGTGAAAAGTGAGTGCCCATATATTCCTGTAGAGAGCAAATTTAAATTTCGGTATTTCCGAAATCCTATGCTTGGAGCAAGAAGAAAGGGGTCTTAAACTTGGTAATACCTGCTGAGCAAAGAGCGGAGTAGCCTCCCAGATGCGCCATGGAGTAGACCAGTGCTAGCTCTGAGGCGCAGGTCCTGATGGCAGCGTAATGAAGCTAATTACATGAGCCAGGGGCATTTTTCCAGTTGCCCTGGCAGGCTAAGAATAGGGTCACGCAAGGTTTTTCTATCTGTGATTAAATTGCATTGGTGCTGCCAGACAAGAGGACCTCCCTCTAACATGTGCACTTATTTTACTTTTGAATTTAGTTAATTCAGAGCTCTGCTCTGTGAAGTAATTTAAACTGATTTTTCAATTAAACATTTTGCTAGCATGAAAAGCTCAAATCTCATTCTGTTTATTTACTTAACTTCATAATCTCTTTTTAGGTGAAGTTTTTGATTATTTGGTTGCTCATGGAAGAATGAAAGAAAAGGAGGCCCGTGCAAAGTTTAGGCAGGTGGGTTTAGCGTGTTGTTTATGCTGCCATGTAACAGATCGGTTTTCCTGTACTACTGGTTATACATGCAATTTACAATGAATTGCAGTGGATCGAAGTTCATTTTATCATCTTTTCATGAAATAGTATAATAGTAAAAGCCAAGCAACAACTTTACAGTGACTGTTCGTTGTGCTTGGTACGTAAGGTAAGGCTCTGACGATTACTCATGCAACACTTAACCCAAAATAATTTTATGTCATTTTCTTGACAGAGCTTTTTTTGGTGGTATATAATCACTGGATCTTTATTTTGTAGTATTTTAAAAGGAAAAATAAAATTTTGATAAACAAATTCCTTAAGAGCCGGTTCACACTTCCGCAGCACTGCATAGAAGTCAATGCAGGTCGCCCCCGAGCCGCCCCGGAAGTCGTGCAGGAACCTTTTTCTACGTCGGAGCGACTTGCGTCGCTCCTATTAGAATGGTTCCATTGCATTGAATGGGACTCGACTCGTGTGAACCGGCTCTTACTTTGTTATAAAACATATCAAGTAAAAAGTTTTTTTTTTTAAATTTAGACCAAAATGTGTTCTTTTAATTTTCTTTGATAAAAACCCACCATGGCAAGTGTTTTCTCACAGGTCACTTTCCATCTCCCCACTGCAGGCTTTCAGGGATAGTGATTAGAGGTGATGGTTATTTTAAAATTGCAGAGCACTTTTTTTTTTTTTTTGCATGTAAACATATTGAAACACACTGCAAACAAAGATAACTGCAACTTGGTAAAAAAAAATGTACTAGTCCTGTACACAAATGACAAATTTTGTTTTAGACTACTTTCACACTGAGGCATTTTTTCAGGCACTAAAGGGCTAATTAGTGCCTCTAAATCGCCTAAAAAACGCCTCCCCTTACACCCCAGTGTGAAAGCCCAAGTGCTTTCACACTGTAGCGGTGCGCTTGCAGGACAGGGAAAGTCCTGCTAGCAGCATCTTTGGGGCGTTACAGAAGTGGTGAATACACTGCTTCTAAAATGCCCCTGCCATTGAAATCAATGGCCAGCTATCGCAAAGCTCTTTGGCAGTGACGCTTTGAACCCCCCCCCCCTTTTTTTAACCCTTTTTTGGCTGCTAGCAAGGGTTAAAATCGCCCGCTAGCGGCCGAAAAGCGCCGCTAAAATGACCTGCTTGGTGTGAAAGTGCCCTTAGGTATTTTTAGCAACAAAGGCGCAGTGTATATACCGCTTCTAAAGAGACTCAAAGAAGCTTCTTGTAGGACTTTTTTTAGCGCCCTGCCAGCGCACCGCTCCAGTGTTAAAGCCTTCGGGCTTTCACACTGGAGTGACAGGAGAGGCGCTTTTTTTTAGCGCTATATCGACTGTAAAGCCCCTCAGTGTGAAAGTAGTCCTATTGCAAGGTCAGGAGAATTTCGGAAGTGTTCTTTTGTTTTTTGTATACATGTCGAGTATAATTGCAGTCTTGTACTGAGGAAATATGCTCCCACTTGCGGCGTAGTATTTGTTCCCTCTTCCGGCAACGGTCCACCGCAGATTTCGCTTCGATCTACGCCATGTCCAGCCCCTCCTCCGTCCCCCTCCGCTGTCTTCTGGAAGACAGACAAGTCCCAGAAGATGGCAGGGATCAGTGAGGATGCGCAGCAGCGAACCAGGCTGTGAAGCCGCAAGGCTTTACTTCCTGATTCCCTTACTGAAGATGCCAGCGCCTGCACTCGGGAGCCGAGGGACAGATTGGGTGAGGACACCGTGGGTGCCTCGGACAGGTAAGTGTCCTTATTTTAAAAGTCTGCAGCTTCAGTATTTGTAGCTGCAGACTTTATTTTTCCGGCGGGACGCTGCTTTAACTGTAAGATTGAACTCCATGTACTCCACTATGAATGTAGACACAAACGAATATTGTTGCTTGAGTCTTTGGTGACGGTTTACATGTCCATTTTTCAGATTGTTTCTGCTGTGCAGTATTGTCACCAAAAGCTTATCGTACACAGAGACCTAAAGGTAAGAAGTTATTAGTGTATTATGGTTCTCTTTTGACTTTTCCTATGGAATTGTGTCATCTAACAATTCTGCTCTATTAATAAATGCACTGTGCAGTTAAATGTGACTTAACATTAAGTAAAAAAAACAAAAAAACAAAACAAATGCAGCTACATATGCCTTTTTGTACTAAAGATGCTCTAATAATGCAGACCCAGGGAGTTCCCTTATTGACTCAAGGTGAAGCATGGTGTAAAACGACAAGAGAAAACGTATATAGATCATATGTCTCCATGTCCCATTAGATTTGTAGCTTCCATCATTTTTTTTTATTTTTTTTTTTTTACAAGATTTGAGCAAAAAATTGTTCCACTTTATGGAACTCCTTTTTTTCACATGGGTGTCCAGTTTGTCGGGAAGATATCAATGGATGCACATCCAAGCTAGTTTATGTCCGCAGAAAAAAACGGAATTGGTCTGCGTCCTTTTTCCCTTTTTTATTGTAGACCTTAACGGATTTCATCCATTTATGTCTGTATCATTTGTTAGGTTTTTCTGCAAGAAACATGTTTTTCGTTTATACTTTTGTCACCTATGACTAGTTCCTACAACATTATAAAAAAAATATAATGGAAAGTGATGTGGACTGAGCTGAAGACGGATGTGCAAACTGATGTAACCTGAATCGTATTCATTCGTTTTTTTTTTTTTTCTTCTGACTGAACTAATGATACCCATGCGAAAGGACACTTGGCAATGGTCATTTTTTTCAGGTGGACCCGATCGAACCCTCCTATCTCATCTATGGAGCGGCGGGTGACCCACTGACCTCCAATTCAATATGCTAAAAAAAAACGGATTGGGATTTACGTTGATGGGATCAGATGGCATTTGGGTGTAAACGGATGCATGGTCTGTTTACACCTGAATGCCCATAGAGTGTGCCGTGTCTGCTCTGCATGAGTGGTGCGGACACGGACCAGCCATCTGCCTTCTCAGCAGGAATCGGCAGACAGATGCCCCTTGTGGAAGGAGTGGTTGCATCGAGAAACCATGCTTTTCAGAGATAAGTAGATCTGTTGCTTTTAATACTTTTCCAGCACTTGTTTTGAGTTTTAAAAAGAATAAAGGAATTGTAATAGCCAGTGTTGATGGGCACATGCACATTGCTTTCCACTTGCACATGGCATTAGTTAACTATGTTTCTGAGATCATTCTGAGCTCATTGACAAATTCATTTGACTTGCCTTTGACTACCACCTAACCTGCTTTTGGCCTGCTTCAATCTGCTTTTGTGTTCTGCTTAGGGTAATGCTTTTGTAAAATACATCTATAAAATTGTGTGTATAAAGAACTTATTGAAGCTATTTTGATCGGCTATGTTTTGTATGCAGTTGCAATGTATTGAACACCTTTATCTTTATCATGCATGTGTTGCACATGAATGTGATAAAGTGCATCTTTATCCAAATCTCAGAACCCCAGTCGGGTTTTCTTGCTATCCATGTCTTGCTGGAGATTTCACTTTACTTCCCGCCTTCGTCAAATGTGTCACTTTTTAACAGGAAGTAAAAAGGGAACTACAGAGGGGACCAAGACAACAATAAAAAGAGCATTGGGGTTTTTATATTCTTTTTGATGCTGTTAGAAACATGCTCTATCACTTCGTGCTCTGGTGAGACTGGAATTGAGAAAAATACTATTGGTAGTGCCACAGATAGAAAAATCCTATTTTCAACTTTTTTCCCTATTCTGTCCATAAACACTGTCTTATATTGCTGGTTGAGTTTGACATACTGTATATTTTTTTGGTGTGTTTATATTGTGTATTCCCACATCTCCTTTTTGCTTAGGCGGAAAACCTCCTTCTGGACTCCGATATGAATATAAAAATTGCTGATTTTGGCTTCAGCAATGAATTCACTTTTGGAAACAAGCTGGATACATTCTGTGGGAGTCCGCCATATGCAGCCCCTGAACTTTTCCAGGGAAAGAAGTATGATGGGCCCGAGGTGGATGTGTGGAGTCTCGGAGTTATCCTTTATACGTTGGTCAGCGGTTCCCTGCCTTTCGATGGCCAAAATTTAAAGGTATTATTTTGCATGTTAAACTAACAAAATTGAATGTCCTTAATTCTTGTTGGAATTTTAATGTTAATAAGATAAGATGGTAATATATTGTGAATATCTAAGTGATCAGATACGTTATGCCCACTTCATTCAGTAGGGATAGTGCATATTGTACTTTTTTATATGTTACGATTTTGTGAAGAACTTCAGAGATTGTACTTCAAGCAGAGTTCCTACTAAAATAAAAATATTAAGTCAGCAGCTACAAATACTGCAGCTGCTGCCGTTTAATAATCGGACTCTCACCTGTCCCAGGGTCCAGCAATACGGAGGAAAGACGCCCCACTTGTCTCCGCAACGCCGGCATCACTACTGTGGGCGCCCGGCTTCACACTCGGGCACGCACTGTGCATGCAAGAGCCGAGCTGTGCATCGTGATTGGCCGAGCAATCATCTGGGACCTGTGCCAAGTCCCAGATGATTGCCGAGAGGGGAGAGGTGACCTTCCGTCCAGCGCCGCAGTGCCAAGGGAGGAAGTGGGAGCTGAAACTGTCCTAAAAAGAGGGGTTCCGCTCACCCCCCCCTAAAAATGACATGCTAAATGTGGCATGTCGGGGTCACCTTCCCTTAAAGTGGACTTCCATTTTTGGGTGGAACTCTGCTTTAAAATTATCTACATTTGCAAGATCTGCTTATTTATTACGACAGCTCTTCCCTTCTTTAAACCATTAAAAGAAAAACCCTGTAGGTGATTAACTAGGCTTTCCTTAGGCTGCATTCACACCTGAGCGTTTTGTCGCCTGAAGCGCGATGCTCAAAAACGCTAGAGGGGAAAAAATAAATTTTTCCCTATGGAGATGGTTCACATCTCCACTCCAAAACGCCTGACGCCTGAAGCTCAAACAAGTTCCGGACCCTTTTTTGTCGTGCGAATCGGGCGGTTTGAGCGTTTCTATTTTCCATAGAAAGTAATGGAAACGCTCGATTCAAGCGACTAGTGCGACAACGAGCGTTTGCTACGGGCGTTTTGTCGCTTTAATCAATAGAACATTTCACCCAGGCAGAAGATAAAAAAAATCTACCAACATAGCAACAAGTGATGAAAAGATGATAATTTTTCCTATTGGCTAAAATAAAAAACGTCGAAGTACAAAAACGTCGAAGTACAAAAACGTTGGACGACGATGTATGCAAACGCGCAAATCAGCATGAAAACGACCGAACGACCTACGCTCAGGTGTGAATGCAGGCTTAAAGCTGGTCATACATGAATTGAAATTTGTCCGGTCCCTGTTGAACCAGCTGAATTTCAATCCATGTATGGGCAGGCACATTTTACACAAGTCGATCAATAGACTTGTGTACAAACAGCCTGTCAGGTTTTTCCTAAATGATCAGTGTCCCAGGATATAATTGGCAACACTAATCATTATATTCTGACAGGGGGGGGGGGGGGGGGGCGCGCCTGCTGGTTGAACTAAAATAAAAAAAATTGTCAATACCTTCTGATGAGTGCCTAGAAAATGCAGGGTAGCCTATATTTTACAAGAAAATACTAATGCGCTGCAATGTATCCTCACCATGCGTTTCCTGGCAAAAAAAGGGGGGGGGGGGCAGCACTATAAATAAATGGACCTTTCTTTAGTGGCAAATGCTTGTATATAGTAGACTGTTCCCTATTGGGAGCAATTCATCTATCTGTACTAGCTTTTTGTGGTTTATCTCCAAATCTGAATACGGACATTACAGCAAGGTCAAGACCGCTATGATTGATTCCCTGTATTGGTTTTCACCTTCAGTTTCTAAAGCAGTGTGCAGAGATTAGCATAAATGACCACTGGAAGGTCAGAAGTAATGTTATAAATCTTTTCTGTACTGAAGAATTGTGTCATGGGTGTTTTTAAAATTAGCCAATGCAAGTAATATTAAAGTGATTGTAAGGCTTCTTTTTTTATTTATTTTTTTAAATAACAAACATGTCATACTTGCTTCTACTGTGCAGTTCGTTTTGCGCTCTCCTGGGGGGTTACCTTGCGGGCGTGCTCCAGAGTCTAGCATTTGCGTCCATAGATGCAGAATGCCAGACTCTGCCTCGGCGCCCGCATCATTGGATTTGATTGACAGCAGCGGGAGCCAATGGCTGCACTGCTATCAATATATCCAATCAAGAGCTGAGACAACGAGCAAGAGGGGAAGAGCGAATCTTTGGCGTTGGAAATACGGGGCTCAGGTGAGTAAAACGGGGGGGGGGGGGGCTAGGGAGCCGGTCAGTGACAATTTTTTTCACCTTAATGCATAGGATGCATTAAGATGAAAAAACATGAGGGTTTTGCAACCCCTTTAAAGCACACAGTGCCTTGAAAAAGTATTCATACCCATTGACATTTTTTTTCCACCTTTTGTGATGTTACAATCAAAATTGTATGTTTTTTTTTTTTATTGGGATTTTATGTGATGGACCAACACAAAGTGGCACATAATTGGGAAGTTGAACAGTTTTTCGAGGGTGACGACCTACTGTCACACTCAGACATGATCTCCAAGTTCCCACGCCTCAACATACCGAGGTTCAAATTCTTCCAAATCCGACACTTCTTTCACAACGCCCCGTCGATCGCGTTGTGGCATAAAGATCGCACACCCTTCGAACATCTCTGTAGTCAAACAGAACCACAAAAGCACATGATTGCGGATATTCATCGGTTATGGGACGCAGATCTCTCCGTCACTCTGACGGACGACGACTGGGAATCGGTCTGGCTACACGCCCACAAGGGCTCTATTAACGTATCTGCCCAAGAAAACCGGTTAAAACTATATTCCCGCTGGTATAGGACCCCGGACAAAATACACAAAATCTACCCTGCTGTTCCATCCACTTGCTGGAGGTGTGGCGCGGATACAGGGACCTTTCTCCATGTCTGGTGGGACTGCCCGGCGGTCCAGCCATTCTGGACAGAGGTACATTCCCTCATCTCCCGCATCACCTCGTACACACCCGACTTCACTCCAGCACAGTATCTACTCCACCACACGTCCATACCACACTCAGCGTATCGTAAATCCCTGACACTGCACCTTATAAACGCAGCCACGCAATGCGTTCCAGTCCACTGGAGGGTCGCGACCCCCCCCCCCCACCGTCGCAGAATGGCATTCCAGGGTAAACAAAATTGAGGAGATGGAAAAAATAATCCACCAATCCAGAGACATGCACGACAAATTTAGGAACACATGGGCCTGTTGGACGCAATATAGGGAAACCCTGTCCCCCGAGAACCCACTCTCCGCTCCTTCATCACCGACGGCGGAGGGCGAAGGTCCCTGATCCACACAATTACAGCCATCACTTCCCCCCACCTTACCTCACTCCCCCCCCCCACCCTCTTTTCCGGCAGGACAACCCCCTCCCCAAATAGATTACAAGGCTGGTTTTATCCCATGATACTCGTTCAAACTGAATGACGCTTCCCCTACACCTTGATTCCCGAGAAGATTAGGCTCGATCTGGTCATACGACCACTACCCCGTCCCTTGCCCCGCCTAGCTACACCACAGACCCTCTCCAGGCTAGCGGGGCTGCACTCACTTTCAGACACCGTCTAGCCCCATCTGGACCCCTACCGCTTTGCATTTTGTTGTCCCCTCCTGCCCACAGTATGCTCCCTTATGGGGTGGGTAGTTGAGGGGTCGTACCCCCTTAGTTCGCGGCGGTACGGTGCCACTGGAGGCTGGTCTGGGCTACCCTCAACCTCTACCCCTCTTTCTGTTATACAGCCCTCACTGGTTGAGATGGGGAACCCTACGGTCTGGACTTAGACCAGTGCCCTTTGCTCTTTCTCCGATAGACGAGATGTTATTGTGTTTATAGCTGCCTGTATCATCGCCTTCTGTATATGTTACAGTCGAACGTACTGCCATTATTCCTGTATCTGTTGTAAAATCTTAATAAAATATTTGAAACAAAAAAATAATTGGGAAGTTGAAAGCAAAATGATAAATGGTTTTCAACGTTTTTACAAATATCTGAAACATGGGGCGTGCATTTGTATTCAGCACCTCTGTCTCAATATTTGTGACAGAGGGGTCACCCCTCTGTGTCACCACCTTTCCTTGCAATTATAGCTGCAAGTCTTATATGGAGATGTCTCTACCAGCTTTGCACAGCTAGAGTAAAATGTTGTACCCATTCTTTGCAAAATAGCTCCAGCTCTTTCAGATTGGATGGAGAGTGTCTGAACAGCAACTTTCAAGTCTTGCCACAGATTCTCAATTGGATTTATGTCTGGACTTTGACTGGGCCATTCTAACACATGAATATGCTTTGATCGAAACCACTCCATTGTATGTTTAGGGTCATTGTCCTGCTGGAAGGTGAACCTCCACCCTGTCAAGTCTTTTGCAGACTCTCGAACAGGTTTTCTTCTAAAATTGCCCTGTATTTGGCTCCATCCATCCTCCCTTCAACTTCAAACCAGCGTCCCTGGTGAAGAAAAGTATCCCCACAACATGATGATGCCACCACCATGTTTCACAATGGGGATGGTGTGTTCAGGGTGATGTGCAGTGTTAGTTTTCCATCACACACTAGATTTACATTAGCCACACTTTCTTTTAACGCTGATTTTATTGAATTTATATTTCAACAAAAGAAACATTTATTATCCACATTCTATAGGTAATGATAAAGAACATACCACATTCTAATAATAATAATATATAAAACATAAGACACATTACATATAAACATATACCAACACACTGCAGGAATCCCTATAGAAGGGAGGATAGAGGGTAGATGAGAACAAAAAATAAAAAAATAAAGAATAAGAGAGCGAGGAAAAAAAGGGGGGGGGAAAGAGGGGAAATGCCACTGGAAGCTATCCACTCATCAATAATTTACCATATTATAAAGAGACACATAATCATACTCTAGACCAGTGGTTCTCAACCTGGGGGTCGGGACCCCCTCAGGGGTTAAATGATGATTTGTCAGGGGTCACCAAATCCTGGGCAGTTCCTGAAGCCCGCACCACTCTACCAGCCTTTTTGCGACTGCCCAGCAGGGCTGTCCCTGGAGCCTGTGGCCACCCACTCAGCCTCTTCGCAGCTGCCCATTCAGTTCACGGCATGGCTGGGGGGCAGAGACTTGCTGTCTGCTGACTGATGAGGATTGTGAGATGGGAGGGGCTGGAGGAGACCCTATCTCCTGACTTCAGCATAGGTGTCACTGCTACGAGACACTACAAATTCGGAGACACAGTAGGTAACACTACCTGTGATTTATAGTTGCCATTAAAAGTCCCCACTACAGTTCTCAGATCAGCAGATGACCTTGATCAAGAGCACCTAAGTTGGCTGATCAGAACTCCCCCAACACTGCCACTCATCCCATCCCCCCCTCCAAGGGGTAAGAGAAGGAATAAAAATAAAGAATACATGGAAGGGAGAGGGCGAAAGAAACAAAAAGAGCGAATAAGAGAGAACAAGAAAGACGGCTAGAGAGAGGGGAGGGGGAAGAAATTGGGATAAAGAGAGAGAGAGAAAAGGGAAAGAAAGGAGAAGAAAGAGTGGTACATCCTAAAATGTACCATATGAGGTTTTAATACTGTTCAAAGTGGAAAGGACTCAGGGAGCGCTAAATGTCCATGGGGTGGGGGTACAAATTACTTGTCTTGCCTTGGATGCTGACAGCCCACACTTCGAAAATAATTTTATTGTTGGGGGCTCCCCACAACTTGGGAAATTTTATCAAGGGGCCACGGCACTAAAAAGGTTGAGAACCACTGCTCTAGACCATTCAGATTTTTCCCTCTTCTTTTCCTTTCCCTCCCTAATCAGAATATCCCTGCCTTATCTTCCTTTGTCCAAATAGGGAATAGGAGATTATATACTTCATCTATCTTCAACTCCCACAGTGATGTTGGATATATCACATACAACACACAGAAAAGACAAAAAAAAATTTTTTTAGAGATAATGGAGATCATTACCACCTCTGTTTTTTTCCTGGCGACTAGAAACAAAAAGGAAAAAAAGTGTAAAATCTTAGCGTTCCTTCCCATGAAAGCGAATGCGTTTACACCACTTCCCTACTTGAGCACTTTTGCTAAAGTTACATTCACAAATATCTTCATCCTATAATCCCTTAAAGAAATTTTCAACATTTTAAACTCCATACTCTGAGTTTGAAAGAATACCAGTTGATTCCCTTACCCATCATTGATAAGGTATCTTGTTCACCTAGCACAATCACATAGCAAGTTTCATTTGGAATAATTAATGTGACAAAGTGCCACTTATCACAATTGGCGTCACCACATTCGCATTAGTGACGTGTTCTTTGTTTATCCACGCAAGACCCTGTCATTGTTAGATGAGATAAGAAAACTGTAACCCATGTATCTTTTAACTTGAACTCTGGACTACGAAAATTTTAGCGTTGTTCCTAACAAAAGAGGTGAGGGGAAATCTTCGAATGGGGACACCTTTTCTGAGTACAACTTTGTAAGCGGGATATGTCCACACTCTTTGGTATATTTCCTCTAAGGGTCCTTTCACACTGATCAGTTTTTGATGTGCTTTTGAGGTTTAAAAAGCAGAACAAAAATTCATGGAAATTGTATCTCTTTTAATACACTGACACTTTTCACACCAATGCGCCTCGGGTACGGTGTGTTTTTATAAGTCTTGCATGCTGCATTTTTGGTGCATGTTTGAAACTAAAATTGGTCACAAAGATTTTTTTTTCTCTTGGCTTTACTAAAGTTTTTGGAAATGGAGACGAGCGCTCACAATGTGCTGTATAGTTCTTTAGTAGTAAAAGCCTTAAAGTGGTCCAAAGGCTCAAGGTTTTTTACCGTCATGCATTGTAAAAAACCTTCTGGGTGCAGCTTCCCCTGCCCCATAGAATGCATTAAGGTGAAAAAAAATGTACCTTTACAGCCCCTTTAAAGGCATTTCTCATGGATCCCAGTACAATTTTTCTATTGGAGTTCTCAGTTTGCAAAGCTTTAAGAAGCCATGATATACAAGAAAGAAGGGGCCTTGGCATGCCAACCCATTACCTTTTGCCCAAAGGCTTACAAAGAACTCCTACTATCAAGTTAGAGATGTAGGTCAGGTTGGGTAAGGTCCCAGGATGGTATTACTGTGCTTCAAAGTCTTGGGTACAATATGTGATATCCTTACAGACTTCTCGAAATAGCGCTGCCATGGGTTTGTCAAAGTTGGCAAGGTAAAGTATCCAATGCACAATTTGGTAAACTAATGTGCAGGAATATTTTGTGAGTTTTGAACAATCATAGAATCCACAGTGTGAGAGCATCATAAAATGTATATAGCGCAACCGTCAATATACACATTAGTATGTAAAAGTATATTCGCAAAACAAAATTCTTGCATCTAGTAAGTTCAAGACATAAATTCCCATATGAATAGGTTTTTTTTTTCTACTTGGAGATCCTTACACTAAATCTGGTGTTTGTGGATTGCATATACACAACAAGCAGATCACATTGATATACTTGGGCATTACAGAAGACTGTTCTTTTTGCAAGGGAAGTTACACTGAGCAAGGGAATTTTCCCAGAGAGATGTGAATTTGGTGCAGTTTAAAAGAATGCCCAATCATTTAATTTCTGCTTGCATTTGATTGAATGATAGTTGGCCACGCTTCACCTCATTCACTAAGGGACAATTCCCTTGAAAAGTGCAACTTCCCTTGTAAAAAGAACAGTCTATTTGCACTCAGAAAATCAACCTCAGCGTGTTTGCAATCAGCAAAGAAATCTCACATGGCCAGTCTCTTGGTCAAGTGCATGACTTTTATAGTTTCACTTTAAAGCGGATGTCCGCTGAAAAAAAAATATTAAAAGCCAGCAGCTACAAATACTGCAGCTGCTGACTTAATAGTCGCACACTTACCTGTCCTCGAGTCCAGCGCCGTCGGCAGCAGAGGACAAGCGATCGCTCTTCACTCTGCTGCCCCCACCGCCATCCTTGGTGAGGGAACCAGGAAGTGAAGAGCTCCGGCTTCACTGCCCGGTTCCCTACGGCGCATGTCGCAATGTGCCGTGCTGACTGGTTCCCATTGTGATCTGGTAGCTGTGTGTTTTTCAAGTACGCAACGGGGGAAGGGACGGGATCTGATGTCCTGCCCGCAGTCTACCCGCAGACTGTGTGGCCGGAAGTGGGTGCAAATGCCTGTCTTTAGACAGGTATCTGCACCCCCCTCCCCCCTGAAAGGTGTCAAATGTGACACCGGAGGGGGGAGGGTTCAGACTTTAGGTTGGAGCTTGGCTTTAAGTACACAACACCAGCATTTTGTAATGCAGGTTTCTATAATCCAAATAAATTAAATGTAAAGGTGCTTCGCTTATGGCAAAACCTAGTGTCAAGGAAATCAATATTGTGTAATCAATGTGAATGACTTGTTTGCCACTGACAAATAAAGATTATGAATACGCAATGGTGTGATCAAAAATCACAAATGTACAAAGTTTCAGTATTGTCAAAAAAATTAAATGTTAATGTTGCAAAGTAAACGGCAGCACATTTTATTTTTAAAGTGATTGTAAAGTTTTTTTGTTTTTTTTTATTATAACAAACCTGTTATACTTGCCTGCTTTGCGCAGTTGGCTTTGCAAAGGACAGCCTGGATCCTCCTCTTCTTGGGTCCCTCTTTGCTGCTCCTGGCCCCTCCCTTCTGTCGAGTTCCCCCGCAGCTAGCAGCTTGCCATGGGGGCACCCGAGCCGAGCTGCAGCTCCCTGTGTCCATTCAGACACAGAGCTGCAGATTGACGCCCCCCCTCTCTCTCTCTCCTGATTGGCTGCTGCTGTGTCTCAACCAATCAGGAGGGAGAGTCCTGGACGACTGAGGGATTGGGGACATTGCTGAATAGAGATGGGCTCAGGTAAGTGTTAGGGGCTGCTACACACAGAAGGCTTTTTATCTTAATGCCTAGAATGCATTAGGATAAAAAACCTTCTGCCTTTACAACTCATTTTAATTGAATGACGAATTTGCTCCGTTAGTGTTAGCATCTAATTGGATTGTTACTGAAGCGCAATCAACCTCTCTATTTATTCATTAATCCAATTGATGGGTCTCGTTTCTTGCTACTGATTAAGACCTAGAAATTTCTAAGGGTTCACTCTTATAAGCATAAATCATGTTTGCAGGTCAAATCTCCTTTTTTAAAAATGGCATATTTTTTTCTGCCCATTTCAACCGCTGTAGATATTCCTGCTTGCTCTGATGCCGCGTACACACGGTCGGAATTTCCAACAACAAATGTTCGATGTGAGCTTTTGGTCGGATATTCCAACCATGTTTAATCTCCATTGGACATTTGCTGTTGGAATTTCCGACAACAAATGTTCGCGAGCTGGTTCTCAATTTTTCCGACAACAAAGTTCTTGTCGGAAATTCCAATCGTCTGTAGCCAATTCCGACGCACAAAAATCCTACGCATGTTTGGAATCAATTTGACGCATGCTTGGAATCATTTAACTTCATTTTTCATGGCTCGTTGTTGTGTTGTATGTGACAGTGTTCTTGACTTTCGGAATTTCCGATATTTGTGTGACCGTGTGTATGCAAGACAAGTTTGAGCCAAAATTCCGTCGGGAAAAAAGCCACGATTTTGTTGTCGGAATGTCCAATCGTGTGTACGCGGCATAAGTCTTGATGCCTGGTTAAAAAAATAAAAATAAATGTTCAAGGCTAAAATTGGTGACCCTTTAGGTTTCAAGCAATATTCATTCTATCTCTTTCAGGAGCTGCGTGAGCGTGTATTGCGTGGTAAATATCGCATTCCTTTCTATATGTCCACGGACTGTGAAAATCTGCTAAAGAAATTCCTCATATTAAACCCAAGCAAGAGGGGCACACTGGAGGTAAGGAGAGAGAGCGCTTTTTAATCATTGCTTTTTTTCAGGATTTCCTAATTCTAAATCCAAGATAAACTTGTCAGATCTTAATTTCTGTGCAGCTAGTACAGAAATGTTGAAGGTTCATTGCTTTGAAATATTAAATCAAAATTTTGTTATGAACGGGTACAATATGATATCACCACCTTTAGACAACACGGTCTCAGAGGTTCTATAAACTTACACACTTTACTTGGCCATACAAATTAGAAAAGGTTTCCTAACATACCAAGTGATAAATTCCCCAAAGAGATTGACCAGATTAGTGGTTAAAGAATGTCTGAAGAACCCCCTAGGTTTGCATTCTTTTGACAGTTTCTTTTTAGAGCAATACGATTTGATATTTGCACTGTTAAAGTGGAGTTTCCATCCCCAATTTTTTTTTTTGTAATTATTGTGCTTATTAGACCTAAAAAAAAAAAATGTTTTTACGCATCTGGAAATGCCTGTTGCTATGCAGTCCCACAAAATCTGCCTTTGGAATCACCTTGGATCCTGACATCATCTCCCTCTAATGCTCCTGGGAAATGTGTGTCGTCATTTCCCAGGATTCAGTGCGCTGCCCAATTATCACTCCTCATCCAAGACTTCCAGGAAGTAAGTGCTTGTGGGCTTCACAATGCCCACAAGCAAAATGACAACGATGTGGACATAGTTTTATAAACTATCTTTTTTCAATAAGTATGCGGAGCGGCGGCGGATTGTAAAATAGTAAGTGACCGGATTTATTTTATAAAAACGCATGATGAAAGGACATACATTTAAAAAATGCTAATTGTGGTTGGAACCCCGCTTTAAAGCGGTGGTTCCAAACTTTTTTTTTTTTTGAGCATTCAGTGTTGTTTCCTAATAGAAAGAAGTACTCACCTGTTTGGTGATTTCAAATGTCCCCTGTCCGTTTTCTTGTAAAACATGACCTTTTAAAATCTTCGTTTGGCAGTTTCCATTTTGCTTGTGGGCATTGTGAAGCCCACAAGCAATGACTTCCTGGAAGCATTCACCCCAGCATACACCTCTGTTACTCGCGCATGCGCGGCGTTACGAGTAGCGCCGTCAACTTCCTTGTTGCCATCACAACGGGCGGCGTCATTGATTAACGCCCCGTTGTGATGGTATTTCGCTGGACGGCGTAGAGCGATGTGGGAATGACGCTGTGCTCCCAGAACTCCAGATCACATTGCGGCGCCGGGGAAAGGAGTAGCGACGCCTACTCCCGCGGGAGTGAAAACTCGGAAGTCGCAATTCAAAGCGCCTTTACTACGGTAATTACAACATGAAAAAAAGAATGATGTGGCTATTGAACATGTCCATACAGCAAGGAATGTGACCCGATAGAGTTGTTGTTTTGGGTGAACCTCCGCTTTAAGGTTGGATATGGACCAGGTTGCTGTTGCCAGACAGATGGCATATAGGATTAATTCAATTATGGAGTAATATTTTGAATGTTGATCATGATGGAACCATGTCAGAGTACATCTAAATTGGTTCTTTCTGGCTATTTGAACACTAATATGCTGTATAAAGTCTCTTTTACCTTGAGAATTGTAAAGCTACTTTCTAAAAACTTAAAACAGTCATTTTTAAATGCAAGTGCATGTTGTGTGCCTTGTGTCTGATACTAGTAATTTTTGACAAGGTCACATGAATTATTGTTGATACCTAAAACCGCTAAATATCCAGCTAGCAACTTGTTAGACTTGCCATTGTTCTTCCTGTATTCGTTCACATTAGTGAGAATAGATACATTTTTGCTTATTCTACAAACCTATTTTAAAATGGCTTGAACAGATTGGGCTGCTTAGAGCGGAGTTCCACCCAAAAGTTGAACTTCTGCTTATTGGCCCTGTACCGCTGTCACACAGAGGGCTTGGATCACTGAGCCCCTGCATAAGCGGGAACATGTTATATGTTCCTCCCTAAAAACAGGTGGAACATGTAACTTGTTCCCGGAAGTGAACTTCTCTATTAATCCTTTTGCTGCCAGGGCTGTTTTTGCATTTCTTTGCACATGTCTACAAAATAATTGTAGGCCTGAAGATTGCATAAACCCTCCAAAACATATATTTTTTCTGAAAGCAGACTCCCTAGAGAATAAAATGACGGTAGCTACAATTTTTTTAAGGTCGCACAATATTACCGCAAAGGTCTAGGAAATGCTACATTTCAGTAAAAAACATACTAAAGTTAATAGGGGGTCACAAACAAAGTGTAATATATTATCAAATTTTTTGGTAAAATTTCAAAGGGCCGAGGTCACACTGAGTAATTGGATACCCAACATTTCAAACCTTAAATTTGTGTGTGCCTGTGAAATGGCGACAAACTTCAGTACCCTATATGTTCTATAGGTAATGTTTTAAGAGCTCCCTATATGTCATCAGTTTAGCGTTATGGAGGAGGACTGGTGCTAGATATATTGCTCTCATCCCAGCGTGCGCAGTGATACGTAACGAGCATCTCAATTGTCATTTTTAGGTCTAGGCGGCCCAATGCGTGTGCACTCTTCTACCCGGCGGCACTCTGCTCTGCTGGTCCCTGTACCGCAAATGGGCAAGCGTTGCCCAAGATTCACAGAATTGGGTGGGGGCACATTCCCAGGGTGTGTGGAAGTATTCTGGCGGCAGCGCAGGTGCCCGAAAGCTTCCATCATACAAATAAACTCTGCTGCTTGGGCTAAATGTTAAAAAAAATTAAAAAATCTTGTTCCTTTAAAAGCATGTTAAACAGCATAGTGCTTGTCCTTTTTCTATGCTGTAAAATTACCTGGTTTATCCTGCCTGTTGCTGTGTCCTATGTGAACTGACCACAGTATTCATTGCTGCTGATCCATGATACCTTGGTCATGTTTACGTGCCACCATCATCCCACTGTTCAGAGTGTTCCTCCCTTCCTCCTGTGTGTTCCATGTGTGAGAGCCATATCCTCCCCACCCCTCTGGCTGCTATTACATGTGTAAAGTTAGTGATTACAATTACTGGCAGCCCCTCTGCAACAACAATATATACTGTGCAGTGTCTTTTTGTTTTTTTAAATTATGCAGCTAAATACCTTCTTTCACATAGCCAATGTGCGGTCACGTTACCTCCTGGCTGACGTCCAAGTGGAATCTCGGCCCTTCCCGCTGTAGTCCTCAGATTGCTCACGTGAGCAATGTGAAAGAATGTATTTAGCTGCATGATTTTAAAAAACAGACTCTGCACATTATATCTTGTTACAGAAGGGCTGCCAGTAATTGTAATCACTAATTTAACCACTTTAAGCTTAAAGGGTATTTTCACTTTTGCAGCTAATTGGGATAACTACGGTAGAATATATTTGCTAAATATCCCCATTCACATAGCGTAACAAAAAGAAATATAAAATTGCAGTTTTTGCTCTTTTCTGGATCTTCTAGCAAGGAAAACGTTCTACTTGGCTCTCTATTATGAGGGGGATTGGGAAAGCTGTGTTTACTATAATTTAACCCTGTCTGGAGATAGACGTCTACTTTGTTGTACTAGATTTGAACACTGTCCTAACAAAAGGTTAACACCTTTTAAGAGCCAGGCTTGGCGGGTGCAAATGCTTCCCTGGGAGGAACAGAAAAACAATTGTTTGCCTATAAAAGTTGACCAACAAATCCATCATATCATTTTGTGCATATCCTGCCATTTTTGTTTTATTGAAAATGTTGTGTTAAACTAAAAATCAGTCTGATTTTAATGAATACAGAATAAACAATAATGCATGGCAATTACTTTTGTCAGTTTCAAGTCCTTGATTGAAATACATTTTGGCATAATCTTTTTAGTATCATTCTATCGGACAATTTTTTTTATTTTTTTGTAGTTATTCATGAAGTTCTTGCATAAAAAAGATGTGCTTGATGCTATTGTGTGTGTGTGTGTGTGTGTGTGTGTGTGTGTGTGTATAGACTGTAACACTTACGGTACATTTTGAAATGCCAGTTGGTAGATTTTAAAATTACTGACTGATCTACTTTGGTTTTCTTCTTTCAGCAAATCATGAGGGATCGTTGGATGAATGTGGGACATGAAGACGATGAGTTGAAACCTTATATAGATCCAGTTCCAGACTACAAGGATCCTAAAAGGACAGGTCATACATTATGTTTTTAATTGGCAGCATTCTCTTAGGGCTCGTTCACACTAGAATCCAGTGCAAAAAGTCTGCGGGAAAATCGCACTACCCTTGCAATCTGATACGGGGGTCAGTGCAAAGGTAACACCCCAAACGCAGTGCGTTTGCCCACACCGGATCGCAAGGTACAAGAGTACCATGCAATCTGGTTGCTGCGCGTTTCAAAAAGTAGTGCATGCACTACTTTTGGTGTGGTCCGATTTCAGCCCATTCCAAATGAATGGGCTGAAACCGCAATGTACAGGACTGCATGTGAATTGCACAGGAACTGAACAGTGTTCTGTGGGATTCACATGCAGTTGTTAGTGTGAATCAGCCCTAAATCATTTGTAGTGAAAAAGTTTGTGGTATCCAAATGGACTGAATTATAGATCAATATGTGGAGTGAAGTCACAGCGTCACAAGTGTTAGGCTTTCTCCCAAATGAATAGGAGCAAGGCACCAAATTAAATTGTATTGAATACACTTCATAAGAAACAACCTTTTACCTGTTGTCTCAACCTATTCCATCTATTGTAGAGACAATAGATGTGTGAATATTAAATAGGATATTAAATCAAACTTTTTACTGTTGGATAATTTATACCCATTTACCTCCTTTCTACGATCTAGTCATTTCTGGCCTTTGTTCAGGATTTATTGTAATCGCTGATAGTGAATCAAGGTGGTGATCTTCTGTAGTGATTATAGGATCACTGAAGGTCAGGGATATGCAATTAGCGGACCTCCAGCTGTTGCAGAACTACAAATCCCATGAGGCATAGCAAGACTGACACCCAGAGGCAGAGGCATGATGGGACTTGTAGTTTTGCAACAGCTGGAGGTCCGCTAATCGCATTTCACTGCTGTAAGTTATTTGTGGAGATTCTGTTCTGAACATGACAGATGAGGCTGTCCGTGTAAAAGTGTATGAGATCATTTTACTATGCTGCATTCAGCCTTGTTTTAAACCCCTAAATTAATTCAAGTGGTAGTTTATTTTGCCTGTCATGGTTTGCTTTTAATTTGAGTGCAGCAATTTTGTGTTCACCCATTTTCACCCATTTTCCTATTTACAAAAATCCACAATATGTCTGGAGAAGATGTTGCCTATGGCAAAATTTTGCATTTAGTGTTTTCTTTGCAGCAGATGAAGAGGATTATTTTTATACTTTTTCAATCTATTCTAAAAGCATTGCGTGGCTATAGACCTTGTTCAGAAATGCAGTATTTTAGGCCATGATGTAAGTGGAAAACATTGTTAGAATAGAACCAGAGTAATGAAGCAATGTAGGCATTTGTGTGTTTTTGTTTTCCAAGAGACAAACATATCTACGTTCTTCTGATCAATTACTTATTCCTTCTCCCTTTTTTTTTTAATGCAGAATTGATGGTGACCATGGGCTACTCCCGGGAGGAAATCCAGGACTCTCTTGTAAATCAGAAGTATAATGAAGTCATGGCCACCTACCTGCTGCTTGGGCACAAGTCATCTGAGGTACTAGGCACCTTTTTTTGTTTTTTTAAGGGAGTTTTGGATATTTTCAGCTCTGATTTTTCTCTGATGGCCTGTCTCTTGACAGGCCATCACAGATAAGTGACACTAGCTACACTAGCAATGTGCATATTCAGATTTAAAAAGTTTTTCAGGGAGGGACAAGTCTCTTTTTTGGAAGCCTAGATAAAATATACTAAATGGTGAAACCGAGATTTAATTAAAGATCCATAATGTAAGTAATGACACCCCTCTATTGAGATAACAGCCAATGTCCATCAAACTGTTCCAACTCTGCAAAGGTTTGGGTGGATCCTGAACCTCCTAGAAGTCACTAATAACTTGGAGTATCTAGGCCGCCTTATGAATACTTCTCTGTCCAGGGTCTTCCTTCCACAGGAAAGCTCCAAACACTCTGCTTCCATGTTCAAATGCTACAGTCCAGAAGCCAACTGACTCTCTGCTTTTGTATGAGATTCCTAAGCTTAATGGTGACCTTTTTCAAAGCTGTTTCATACACCCTGTTTCAGATCATTTTAACTCTTCTGATGGCGTGGGACAAGTATGCTCAGTATTTGAACCATCACATGCTCCTGACCTCCAAAACCACACTTGCCATAGCCTGGTGGCTCATGAGTCAGATCCAGGATTCTAGGACATCTTTCCGCCCATTGGTCTGGAAGGTTCTCTCAACAAATGCCAGCCAGCCTGTCGGGCTGGGAAGGAGTTCTGAATGCTTTTTCTGTGCAAGGAACTTGGTTGCCAGAAGAAGTTTGTCTTCAATAGATATTCGGAAACTCAGTGATTTGGTTATCTATCCAACGCTGGACCACTCAACTGCAAGGTCACCCAACCAGGGTTTATTTGACAATGCACCAAAAGTGTCTTACATCAACCATCATGGATGAACCAGAAGTTTTGCAGCTCAGAGAAGCCAATCAGATTCTGGCTTGGGCAGAACTACATGTTCCGGTCCTGTCTGCATTGTAAATTCCAAGGTTATAGAATTGGCAGGTGGATTTCCTCAGTCATTAACATCTGGATTTGTGAATGGTGTCATCAAGGTGAATTGTGGTTCAAGACCTATTACAGATGGGGGACACCAGACGTGGCTGTCCTAGTTTCCAGGTTGGACAACAAACTGAGCAAGTTTGTGCCCAGGTACATGGATCCTCCGATCTTCACCGCAAATGCTCTCAGTGAGATCGATTTCAACCAGATACAAGCTTTTTCGCCTCTGAAACTCTTTTCTCACCTGCTCTGCAGAGTAAAGATGAGGGGCAAGTCTGGTGATTCTCATCACATCAAGCTAGCACAGACACAGACTTCATCAGGCTTCTTGGACTCTTGGAAGTCAAATTCTCACATTGTCTAGGTTTTTATAATCCTGTCTTTTCTCAGGTCTGGACGGGATCACCATTTGGCTTTATGTACCATCAAGGCGCAAATTATTAACCTGGTTATTTCAGCTCTCTGGAAACCACCCTTTGAATCTCTATGGGATATTTTTTGGTCTACTCTTGCTCATAAAGTTGCGTTTTTCTAACCTCTACAAGGCGAGTTTGTGAGTTGACCTTGACCTGTAAAGAACCCCTTCTTATGCTACACAGTGACAAGGTTATCTTGAGGCCTTGAACCTCTATACTTCGGAAGGTGGTTCTTCCTTTCACCTTAACCAGAACATTGTTCTTCCATCTCTCTGTCCTGCACCTAGAATCTAAAGGAAATCTCTACATTGTCTGAATGTGATATGCACCGCCATCTCTCTGCTACAGCTTCTTTTAGACACTGCCCTTTTTGCATTTGCTGGGGGTCCCTGTAGGGGACAATCTGTTTCCCACTCCACCACCTCCAGGTGGATTCAGAAGCTTATTATTCTAACTTAGACTAAAGCTTGGCCATACATGGATCTAAATTCAGCCAATTCAGCAGCTACCGCATAAATTTCAATCCATGTATGTTGGTTCCCATTATGAAAAGTTGATCTATCTAATTTCCACTTGATTTAACGCATGTAGCCTTTGGGCTGTATCGCTGATCTGTGTATTCTGACGGTGGGAAAGTCTCACTGTCAGAATACAAAAAAACAGCAGTGAGGTTTTCACCGTCCACCTCAAATGTATGGATGGGGAAATTGGCTCAGTTTAAAAACGGAGTACTGTATGGCCAGCTTTAGACAAGGTTCTTCCTTTACACATCAAAACATTCCACTAGATCATTTATTGCTTCATGGGCTTTTCAGCATCAGGCCACCTTTTCTCAGAATTGCAAGACTTCTACTTGGCCTTCTGTTTACATGTTGGTCAAGTTTTACCAGGTGGATATTCACACCTTATCTGAATCCAGCTTTGGTCTTAAGGTTGTTCAGGTGGCTTTGTGAGCTTTGAGCCTCCTCTTTTAACCTTTTTTGTTTGGGCATGTTTGCATTTGTTTGCTATGTTTCCCGCCTCTCAGTTGGACTGCTTTTGGACTTCCCTATGTACCTGAAATACTCATTCAGTGTCCTCTAATATTTGACTAAGAAAATACGATTTTTGACTTACCTTGGAGTACAGTAACGGGCATCCGCTCCTATTAAATCTGGAGCATGATGGGAGAAGTTATACTAGGAGATTTGTTTGCCAGTGTCCAATCTCTTGAAAACAGCAGCATAACTTTCATGTAGCGGAATTGCTTATCCTGTGTCCCTTAATGTATTCCAAGGACAGCATTTTATGGCAAGTCAAAAATCCCATTATTTGGCAGAAATCATTTAATTAGAGATTTGCCAATTTAATTGATAAAGTATCTGACAGAAGAGTCTATCATCCACACCTCTCCACCCCCAGTCAGCATGACTGCAACCAATCAGTGTCTATTTTACATGTTCTTATCAGTCCTAGGATCAGAAAAAGGCACAAACAGTGGTTATTGGGAAGCAAACTCAAAGGTTTCCAGAGTTAAGCCACATACACACAATCGGAGAACACAAAAATGTTCTCGTACTATTCCATTTCGTCCAATTTTCGTTTATTCAGTACAGTTTTTCGTCTGAAAATACAATAGAAATACATTGCATCACTTCTGAATTGTAATTCTGTTGTACTAGAACTTTCGTACTTTAATCTATTTGTTTTCGGTATGGAGACTAGATCGGCTCATTCGTCCGTGTGTACTAGGCTTAAAGCTATTCAAACAGCTGACCCGGTAGCAAAAGAAAAAAAAAATCCGGCTTGGGTAGTGTTTGAGATCTAGCAACACAGACATTTCTACCAAGCGTAAAAACAGAATTGTTATAATGAAGGCATGTATAGGAAGTGTGTGATGTCAGTTTTTGCAAAAATATATTTGTGAATTGTTTAATGCGTTACTATTTTTCTTAAATATCAGAGATACGTGAAGTAGTATCTTATTTGGCTTCCATGTGTTCCCCTTAGCTGGACAATGACAACATGACCCTCAAACCTAGACCGCCTCCAGATATCACCAACAGTACAGCTCCTTCACCTGCTCACAAGGTACATCGCAGTGTATCTGCCAATACCAAACAAAGAAGACTAAGTGACCAGGGTGAGTTTAGCATTTTTATATTGGTATTCTGAAATAAGTCTGTTTTCTTTATGAATAAGCCAATTAGGATTTCATTAAATGCCTTCTTTTGTATATTTGTTTTGGTTTTAGCTGGACCAGCTATCCCGACATCAAATTCCTACTCCAAAAAGACCCAAAGTAACAATGCAGAAAACAAGCGACCTGACGAGGAGCGAGAGAGTGGTCGCAAATCCAGTAGCACAGTTAGGGTACCACCTAGTCCCTTATCTGGGCTTGAGCGGAAGAGAACCACTCCAACCCCCTCTACAGTGAGAAGCATAAATGTTTTAGTTATTCACAACTTCATTTTGAGAAATCTCTAATAGTATTCCATGCAACACCATGTTAAGCATTCTGTTTCTTTATTTTCTATGTCTTTGATGTTAAATGTAAGTTTATATGTTCAAATCTACTTTACTTTTTACAATTCTTTTTGTATATTTTACTTTTAGTCCACATGCACACTGGTTTCTTGTAAATGCCGGTGACAGGAGAAAATCTGTGTTATAAAGTCACCTAAGCTGCATTTTTTCAAACCAGTTTAGCAGTGTTTGGCGTTTGGGCGTTCATTTCATTGGCAAAATTTTTAATTTATTCTGGCCACTGTAATGAACGCTACCTAGCATTTAACCGCATTCAGCATTTTTTGTGGTCAAAATTCCCTTTCCTAAACGCGATTTTAGGGCGTTCAGAAAACATCTTCTAAACTCCCCTGCTACTAAACTGCTTTAAAACATCCATGTGGGCATGGACACATAGGATAACATTAGGGGAGTTCATGGGCAGAATCCCCTCCCTAAAATCACAAAAACATAGGTTTAATAGGAGCAGTGTGCATGAGACCGTATGTTGTATAACCTAGATGTAGGTTGTTGAGGTTGAACAGTTTGGCACCAGCATCCCTCACAGTATCAACAGTAGAAGACCAAAAATAAATGGGACTTTTAAAATGGAGCTATAGGCTTGTTTTCATTTTGGATAGAGTAAGATATAACTCTTGTCAGTTTTTTGCCATCTGAGCCCCTAAACAAAAGTGAGAGGAAACCGCTTCTAAGTGAGGGAATTCCTGGTTGTTGCCAGCGTCACCAAAACTAGTGTCCCCATTGGAGGATTTCCCCTCTATTCCTGTTCTGAGGACAACCCAAAATTGGGGGTTTATTTTGCCACTTTAGAGGATAATGGTAAACAGGACAAATACAGAGGGTAAATCGCTCTCTACCTCATCCAAAACCAAAGCTTTTCTTTTAGCTATACTTTTAAGGTACCCTCACACTAATAGAACATTCACAGTCAAACAAAATCTCCTGCGCTCAACAGTGGTGCGATGGCAGTGGAAATAGCCTAGGATTCCTATGGCTCCCGTTAAATGCACAGGCCTTGCTGCCACACAAGGATTAGGGGGTACCCAATGCAAACACTGTAAAAGAACGAAAAGAGGGTGCACCAACCCAGGGCTCTGAGGAAGAGGGGATCTCCCCTTGAAATGCGTCAGCCACCTGGAAGATCCTCCAGCATGCTGGCCACGGTCCTGGTGACCTGGTTGATCTGCCTATTGTTGACTTTGATTTGCTTTTATTATCCAATTTATTATCCAGTATGTTTGTTTTATTTTTTATTTCAATAAATATCACTTGGGTAATGTGTAAGGTTGGTGCACCCTCTTTTCGCTCTTTTACTAATAGAACATTGCATATGATTAAAGCTGCATATGTTTTTATTCTTGTACATTTTAACAAGTTGATCATTGGATCCTTCTTGTATAAGATTCTGGCCACCAAAGGGTCCATACGTTAACACAAAATCTTGAATTTGACTACAATAAAAATCTTTGTGTCCTGCCCCCATCCTCCATAGAGCGGATCACAGCAGGGGTCTGGTCCATCCCTGTTCACCATTTCAGGTCCGTTTTCAGAATTGTTGGCTGAATTTTGGACCTGAAATGGACCAGAAGACACACAGGACTCCTGTGCAATTTGTTTATTGCTACAGATCCACAGAACCCATAAATGCATTGCAAATCTGCAGTTTTCCCACCCCAACTCTTATCAGCATGCAAGATTCTGAAAAATACTCCTTTTAGAAATAAATAGTTGAGTAATATGCTGAAGGGATTGCAAACCGTCAAATTATTTTAACTGTAGTCAGATTTATGATTTTATGTTAATGTGAGGGGTTTGGGTGGACAGAATGTTATGCACTTTAAGGATCTGATGATCGGATTTTTAAATGTACAAGGATAAAAACATAAGTTTTAAACATATTGTATGTCCTATACACGTGAAGTCACCTTAAAAGATTTATACTGCTTGTTAGATAAGAATCACAGGTTTTTTCCTTTTGTCTTCCCTAAGGGATCTTTCACACGGACGGATCAGTAATGATCCACTCCGTGTGTCCGCAAACGCTCAGCAGGGATCCTCCGTAAAATCCCCGCTGAGCTGGCAGCTAACAGGGCGGTCCCCGCACACTGTCTTTCCTCCGCTCTCCCCTATGGGGGATCAGATGAACACGGACCGTATGTCCGTGTTCATCCGATCCGGCAGACGGAAGAAAAATAGGATTTTCTTCCGTCCACAAATGCGGATCTTTGCGGAGCCGGGTGATTACAGGTGTCAGCAGGTGGTCATCCGCTGACACCCGTAATCACATAGGGACCAATGTATGTCCCGTTTTCATCCGCAACGGACAGATGATAATGCGGACATATGGGTCCGTACGTGTGAAAGGGCCCTAAGGGAAAAAATACAATTAAAGGAAAACTAGTTTGTTTTAGTTTGCACTTTCTCCTAATATTGTACTACTGAGGAAATCCAAATTGGCACTTCTAACCTATGACTGACCACAAGTATTTTTAATGATTGCCAATTAAAGGGTTTACCTTCTTATGGACTTTTGCCACAAACCTTTCCATGCTCTGTGTCTTTAATATGTTAACATGCAGAGCTCTGTTTTACAAGAGTGCACATTTTTCAGCTGCCCATTTCATTGCCCCCCCCCCCCCCATCTGCAGGACAGAGAGAGGAGGGCAGTGGAATAAGCAGCTGAAAAAAAAAGGCATTCTTTTTTAAAACTGAGCGCTGCATGCTAATATATTGCGGATTCTGTAATGCATAGGGAGGCTTGTGGCAAACTATCAGTGATGATAAACTAGTCCCTTTACTGTCTCTTGATAGGTCACTGTTCATGAACAATATGCAGCATATCACAACTCTGGGAGTTTCATAGTTATGTGTAGCATATATATCAAGTCATGTCCAAGCTTTTCTTTTTGTTCTCCTGAGGCTCTGGTAGAGAGAATTCCCCTGTTTCATGTGATGGCAAATGGTATCGCCCAGCAGGAAGTAAAAGTAAGACTGCCCATAGATGGGGGGGCCCCCCCCTTTTTTTTTTTTTTTTTGATCAATCATCGAGCTGAATGGTTTCCTCCATCCACACAAGTGATCTATTGTATTCGAATGCCTCGTTTCCACTGAACGGAACGGTTCGGGTCAGTAAATTTGGAACGGTTAGAATGGACTGGTCTATTCTCGTTCCACTGCAAATCGGACCGTCAGGGACCATACAGGATTTAGAAAAAATGCCTAGCACGTCCACCAATCAGTGGAATGTATTGCATCTCCGCCCTAATGGAACCGTTCCATTTTCTATGGCCCCACATCTGAAGCAGGACCCAGAATGGTCCGGTACGGTTCGGTTTTATGGCACACTTTCATAATGGAAACACCCAAAATAGCGTACCGAACCGATCCGCTCAGTGGAAACAAGGCATTACAGTCAGGACTCCTCTGCTGTCAGAATCCACTGCTCCGCGCTGCAGCGGCCCATGGAATGAAAAATTTCCAACAGTCCTGTTTGATAAAAGTGATCAGTTAGATAAATAGTTTGATCGCCTTCTTGAGTGGAAGAGGCCAAAGATGAATCGCAATTTGGTTGGTCCCTATTGACCCGGCTGAATTTTGATCCATCTGTGGTCAGCTGTAGGGGCCTATGTTGAGAGGGCATGTGTTGATGGCAATAGTTTGGCATCAGTTTGAGATGCTTCCATGATCAATCGGAATACATTTGACAGGTTGAAATAAGAAAATAGAGGAACACCAACCATAGGATGGACTATGGGTGTCCTAAGGTATTGCGGTGCCGCGTCCTAGCATGAGTGGAAGTTTTTAATTGTGAAGGAATAATGGACTTTATAGGCACCAATGGTCAACATAGAATGTAAAAGAAGTTTTTTATTGATACAAGCCCAGAGCCCTGGGTAATTGAATCAACAATTACAATATAGAAAAACAATATTAAAAAACATATAATTGACTATATTAAAAACATTAGTAAGCATAGAATATCTCTAAAATGCTAATAACCCATAGGGGTTGTACAAAAACCACAGATAGTCCACATGGGACAACAACAACAGTTGGTGAACAAACGTAGGCTTCAATTTGTGTATTTTTATACATATGCTCTACATGTTTCGCATGTTACTGCTTCTTCGGGAGCTTAAAAAGAATATTTTCATCAGCAATGATAGGTAAGAAAAAATTGTGTATATGTGTAAAAGTTCCAACGATATCTCTGGATCAATGTGGTAACAGTTTCCAGATAACAGAGTGGATAAAGGTGTAGTTTTTCGGTCAAAGTTTGAACTGGGGTAGGGTCCAAAGTACAGGGTACAGTCAGTATAGGGCTGGTTCAAGGGTTAGGAAGCAGTGCACGATAATGTATATACACTGCACCTTTTTGAGTAAAAAAGGCAAATGCCCTTAAGGGTTAAATCCCCCAAAAAATTGTAAAAGACCGGACCAGACCGTTAGAACAGAACTGTAGTGGTATGAGATGGTATCATGTCCAGGTACACCTGTTGTCTCACACGCACTGTCTATGGGAGCAAACGTGTTCTAACGGTCTGGTCCGGTCTTTTACAATTTTTTGGGGGATTTAACCCTTAAGGGCATTTGCCTTTTTTACTCAAAAAGGTGCAGTGTATATACATTATCGTGCACTGCTTCCTAACCCTTGAACCAGCCCTATACTGACTGTACCCTGTACTTTGGACCCTACCCCAGTTCAAACTTTGTCCGAAAAACTACACCTTTATCCACTCTGTTATCTGGAAACTGTTACCACATTGATCCAGAGATATCGTTGGAACTTTTACACATATACACAATTTTTTCTTACCTATCATTGCTGATGAAAATATTCTTTTTAAGCTCCCGAAGAAGCAGTAACATGCGAAACATGTAGAGCATATGTATAAAAATACACAAATTGAAGCCTACGTTTGTTCACCAACTGTTGTTGTTGTCCCATGTGGACTATCTGTGGTTTTTGTACAACCCCTATGGGTTATTAGCATTTTAGAGATATTCTATGCTTACTAATGTTTTTAATATAGTCAATTATATGTTTTTTAATATTGTTTTTCTATATTGTAATTGTTGATTCAATTACCCAGGGCTCTGGGCTTGTATCAATAAAAAACTTCTTTTACATTCTATGTTGACCATTGGTGCCTATAAAGTCCATTATTCCTTTACATTTGACAGGTGCATTTGATTGCATTTTTACCTTCTCCCCTCATTTTAAACTGTCACTAGCGGATTTCGCACACCCTTATACTTGTATGGGAATTCAAAATCAATTTGATGAGAACTGTCCTCTACACTACTCTATTGAAGTTAGTAGGACTTTGCTGACCTGTATTTAGAACACCACCCATCTATGTGGGCCCCAACACAGAACCTTTTGCAGAGGTTCCCTGTCTGGTGAACCCTTTGTCACAGTAAGTGAGGGAAAACCCCTCTAAAAGAGTCACTCTCTCCAAAACAAAAAAGCTGGACATACTTTTACTGCTTTCATGTTACAAAGCCCATCATCAACGAATGGTATGATTAGTTGTCTTTAAAGAAGCATGAAAATACATTTTCAGTATAGCTAAAGATCTGATAACTGGAATCTAAAGTGATGATGATGATTATTATTATTATTATTATTATTATTATTATTATTATTTTTTTATTAAATACAGGTTAATTATTTCTACTAGAGTTGCTTAGGATTTGTCTGTTGCAGTTGGTTCTCGTTAGCTATGTATTGATGTTTGAACCCCTGGTTTTTCATCCCTGAGCAGCACAGGCACAATTATCAACTAGAAAATCTTTTGTATAATTAGAAAGTTGAGATAAATTTTGAATGATCTGAATGTCTTCAAGGTTTAACAGTAATTACGACTTGTTTAATTTATTCAGTTTTTAATTAACTGTATACAATTCAACAACATGGTGAGAACTTAACATCAGAACCTACCAGGCAAAGTGCATATCTTTAAGGATTAGTGCACTTCTATCAATAAGTAGCTCTGCTCCAGTTCATTGCTGCTGCTATTATAAATAAAATAAGTAAAATATAGGTGGTATTGATTATACTCAATGGCTTGGTTAGCTTTGCAATGTCACCTATGTTTAAGACCTTACATAATTGGTTTGAGACATAATACAATTATTGTGTGTATTAGGATTGCTCAATTAATTTGACATCATTGTTTCCTACATGTTTAAGAGCCGTTTGCTCAAATACTGATATTTCAGTGTTTAATACACTGATATTTGGGATCACTCACTGGTTTGAATCTTTTGTTCAATAGCCACTCCTGAGTTCCCAGATGTACCAACATCCTGTAGCTATCATAATGGATCTCTTTTTTGCTTCTAGATTTGTATTTATTTATTTGTAAATTATGGAGAATGCTGCTGTAGGATTGAGAAACGGTTAGAGCTAGAAATTTACAGAATTCAACATATTCCCCCAAGAGGTGCAAAGGGATTAATTCTGCTGACACGCACTTGCAACTGAAATGCTGAATTCTAATGGACAGAGCCTTTAAAAAAGAATATGCAGAAAGTACTATATTTTTAAACACGTCTTGTTCTCTTTGCTCTTGTAGAACAGTGTGCTGTCCACTGGCACCAATCGTAGTCGAAACTCTCCTATGCTAGATAGAGCAAATCCTGGACCTGGGTCTGTTCAGAATGGCAAAGACAGGTAAGAGCATAATTTGTCTTTAATTGGTTTTATTACAGAACATAACTATGACCCTACACTAACGCAACCTAAAATCCGGATCTGCTTAAAACTTTTTTTTTTGAGTTTATAACTTCAGAATCAACACATAACCTTTCACATAAAATGCCATTCTAGCTTATTCAAGTGTTTTGCCACAATAACTTTATAAAAAAGTTAGCCTATTAAGGCAGAACTCCAGGAATTATGGGCCAGATTCACAGCAGAAATACGCCGGCGTATCTACTGATACGCCGGCGTATTTTCAAATTTGCCGCGTCGTATCTTGATTTGGAATCCTCAAACCAAGATACGACGGCTTTTGGCATAGATCCGACAGGCGTACGGCTTCGTACGCCTTCGGATCGTAGGTATAATTCTCCGGCGGCCGCTGGGTGGAGTTTGCGTAGTTTTCCAGCGTCGGGTATGCAAATTAGCTGTTTACAGCGATCCACAAAGGTACGCGCGTTCGTCGCATTCTCTTACGTTGGTTTTTCCCGTCGTAAAGTTAAGTGTGCTATTTAGATGGTGTAAAATTACACCATCCATGTTAAAGTATGGCCGTCGTTCCCGCGTCGAATTTAAAAATTTTTTTTTTTTTTGCGTAAGACGTCCGGGAATACGAAAGTACGTTGCCGTTCAAAAAAACACGTCGGGGCGCCGTAATTTCGCGCAAAGCATGGCGGGAATTTTCCAAACGGAGCATGCGCAGAACATTCGGCGTGGGAACACGCCTAATTTAAATGGTACACGCCCCATTTGAATTAGGAGGGCTTGCGCCGGACGGCTTTACGCTACGCCGCCGAAAGTTTACACGCAAGTGCTTTGTGAATCAAGCACTTTTTTAAATGCTTTGGACCAACTTCATTGAAAAAAATGCAAAACATTCTATGAATGGCAGAGGTGCCAAGCGAGCAAACTGTCTGTGGCCAGTGTGCAGAGGGGAAGCCATATAGCATAGAACCAAGAAAACCACAGGTTTCATTGTATGTAATGCAGCCTACTACAGTGATTTACACTGTATGTAATGCAGCACTACAGATATCATATATGCATACTTGTATCAAGCCAAGCTGGTCAATGTAATTATGCAAAAAATAGAATATCTGAAGTTCAGCGTTCATGTTTTGGCTCTGAGTAATTCCACTTTCAGATTTTGCTCAAATTTTATATTTGAGGCTTGATGAAGCTAAATAACCTACGAGTGGAACATATTCATTTTTCCCTATTCAAGCACCACTCAAGCAGTATAAGAGCCCTTTCACACTGACAGCGCCCGGGTGTCAGCCATAAAACGCTGATAGATTTAGCGGCGCTTTACCGTTTTTTGTGGCGATTTTCGGGTGCTAGCGGTGCGATTATTAACCCCCGCTATCGGCCGAATAAAGGGTTAAAAGCGAAGCTGCTTTGACGACGCTGCCCATTAATTTAGACTTTTTTTTCTTGCCCTGCCAGTGCAGCACTGCAGTGAGAAAGCACCCAGGCTTTCACACTGGGATTGCAGATGAGTCTTTTTTTAGGGCCTTTTTTTTTAGCGCTAAAGCACCTGAAAAACGCCTCCAGTGTGAAAGGGGTCCTATTAACTGCAGCAGTTTTTGGAAAACATGCACATATGCCTTCTGGAATTTTTGCTTTTTTTCTGTGTTTCACATGACCCGGTTGTCCATTTGTCTTGCATTTTAATTCACCTTCTGGGTCATGTAAAAAGACATGTTCATATGTAAGGCTTTCCATAACAGAATGTATAGAGCCATGCTATGTCTGTTTTCAGTGTCATTGTTTCCTTCTATCTTTGCAAAAACCCATTTTTGGTAGAAAATGTCCTCTCCTTCCTTCCTCGCTTTCTCCTTTTTGTTAGTCTGTGCATCCATATCCTGTTTTGTATCTCCACATCCACCCTCCACTCCCAGTTTCTCCACGCCTGGTTCCCGTGCCTCCACTGCTTCTGCCCCAGCCACCTCAGCCCGGACCCGTCAGCACCAGAAATCTATGTCTACATCTGTGCATCCCTCCAAACCCACACCCTCCTTGGAAGGCAGCTGTGACTCGTACAGACAAAGGCAAGTTTAAATATGGGGAAGTATAGGGATAATTCAGAATAACTCTTAGTATATTAAGGGTAATAGAATGTTTAGTGAATACATAATGTCGGATTGCTGTTCATAAAAGCATGTGTTCATAAATAGAATATTAAGGGTCTCCTTGGGTTTTTTTTTTTTTTTGGGACGTGAGTGTGCGCACAGGTAGTTTCCCCAACATCATACAGTGGTAATACAAATCAGTTCAAGCGGAAAACCGCACATGTGCGGTTTTAATAGTTTTTTTAATGTGTTAAAAAGCACATAATAGTCCAAGGGGAACAAGCCCACTGCATCGCAAACTAATACAAGAAGTGAAGCATAGATGAGCAGCCACGTCTCTTCTGGGATTAGTTTGTAATGCAGCGGGCTTGTTTTCCTTGGATTATATGTGCTTTTTAACACATTTTTGTGAGTATATTTGTATCCTAGATTAATAAAGCAGTGGGTTTTATAGGTCAAGTTCCCTCTCCCTGATGTCGGCAGCATTCCTCTTAGTGTTTGTTGCATTGTTGTCTAGTGTTTTGGCTACCCGCTCATATGTGCTTTGCTTTTTTTCATATTTATGTACATGGTGTTCTATACCATCCACCATATATTTACCCATTGAAGCAGTACCTAACAAGGTACTGTGGCTTACACCAGGGGGAATTGTAGCACTGTGAGCCAAGCTCTATTTGGGGTGAGGTATGGATTTGTATAATGTGTTATTCAGTGGTGATGCCTGTTTACTATTGCAGTTGGGGGATCCTTTAAGCATTTGAAGACTTGTAATTATTTATAATTAATATATAATTTTACAGTGAAAAGGTTTTAGGCAGGTGATATTACAAAGGAAAAATGGTGTCTGCACTGTGAAAGGGGTCAGAGAAGTGGAAACAATTTGATTGATAACCCACTCAGTGAAAAAGATGAGTACAAATCAGTGGCAAATAATACAATAACATTCACCCCTGCGGGTCAGGTGTAGTGGAAGGATTGACCAGTAAATACAAAAAACATCAGATGCATATAGCAAATAAATATACAGTGCACATAGTAAACGTGAAATGTAGTGATAAAGGTCCGGTAGGCTAAATAGTCCAAATAAAAGTGGTGCTATATTGAATAAAGTTCATGTGGATAGTAGCTCCCACCACCAGATATATAATAGCGAGACGCACACTTAGTGCTACAGGGTTCTTCAGTGATACACCTCTGTGTCTGCAGGCAGCTTAAAATCTCGCTGCTGTTAGGTAAACGGCATTCGCAGATCACAAAATATCACTAGAGATGCACGATATGACGGTCTCCTTAATGTTGTTGCAGTCTTATTAGAAAGGGAGCATGGATACAACTCCACAAACACAGAGTTCGTAAGCCCTCTGTATGTGTTTGGCTCTGTATAGGTCCCTTACTGTTGCCAAATCTTAAATAAGATAGGTACTCGATGGATGATCTAGAAATAAGAAGGGAGGCATACATCGCAAAATCCCGTTTTTAAAACGTTAAATAAAACAAAAATAAAACTCGCATCTAGCAGATAATGGTCATGTACTGCATCCACGAGCGCCGAGCTCATCCTCCTGTGGTTAGGATTGTGATATACCTAATGTTCCAATCTCTACGCGCGTCGTCACGTGACTTCATCGGGGGATCAATTTAAGGCGAGTAATGCTGTAAAGTAAGCATGCTTTCAAAAATGTATATTTTAATTGTTTTTATCAATTTACAAAATGCAGAAAAAAAATCTAAATCCAATCAATATTTTGGCCCTTTGACTTCAAACCAGCATCAATTCTTGCACACTTTGTACACTTGCACAAAGTCGGGTATTTTGTAGGATTAGCGCCAGGTGTAGGATTAACCAATTATACCAAGCAGGTGCTAATCATCAATTTCATATGGTAGACTCAACAGCTGTGTAGGTGATTTAAAACTGGGTGAGGAACAGCCTAATTCTGTGGCTAAGGTGAGGTTGTGGAAGACCATTTCATGTCACAGGTCATACACCATGGCAAGACTGAGCACACCAACAAGAAATAAGGTAATTTTATACTACATCAGAAAGCTCATTCCAAGAAAAGATTTCAAAGCAGGCTAGAGTTCCAAAAACTGGCACAGTTGAGGACCGTAGTAGCAGTGATCAAGGAAATGTAATTCAGCAGATGAAAGGCATATGCTTACTTCCCTTTGATATCGGAAGATGTTCAGCAGTAGTGGTGCAACGGATCATCACCGATCCGTGATCCGAACTAGTCACCCTGTTCGGATCGGCACACCACGCGATCCGCGGAGCGCTCCATAGCTTCGGCCATAGGAAAGTCCCCGGCGTCGGCCACCGCTCCGGAGCTAGGCCATCTTGATACACCCGGCGGCGGCTGTCTCGTCAGGAAGTGGCGTTTCAATGCCGCCATCTTGCTCCACCCCACACTCCTGCACAGTAATGATAGTGAGAAGGGGGCAAGCGGACATCTTGTTACACCCAATGGAGTTTTAGATTTCACAGTTATTTTCAACACAAAACTGAGCTTATGTGCTTCAATACAGTATTTGGAAATCCAACGGACTTTTTACATGTTAAATTTTAAAAGCAGCAGCAAACCTTACATGCTTGCTAATGTCACAGAACACCTCTGATTTTCTCATTTAGTTAAATGTGAAAATCAGAGGTGTTCTGTCACATTAGCAAGCATGTAAGGTCAGCAGGTTTGCTGCGGCTTTTAAAATTTAACATGTAAACAGTCAGTCAGATTTACATATACTGTATTTAAGCACATCGGCTCCATTTTGTGATGAAAATAACTGTGAAATATAAAACTCAGGTGGATGTAACAAGATTAGTCTTTTTTTTTTTTTTTGCTGATCCGAAAAATTATCCGATCCGTGACTCAGATCCGAGGATCGATCCGTGAGTTTTTTTATCCGTTGCACCCCTATTCAGCAGTGTCATTGGCACAGAACTGTCTGAAACCAGTAGCACCTAGGTACACCCATTTACTGTCTGGAGAAGTCTGCCCAGGAGTGGTTTTCATGGAAGAATTGTGGACAAAAAGCCATACCTCCGATGTGGAAACAAGGCCTAAGTGACTCAACTATGCATGAAAATATAGGAACTGGGGTGCGTAAAAATGGCAGAAGGTGCTCTGGATTGATAAGTTAAAATATTTGGCTGTAGCAGGAGGCAGTTCACTCGTGAAGGACTTGAGTGGTATAATAATGAGTGTCTGCAGCACCAGTGAAGCATGGTGGAGGCTCTGCAAATGACGTTGCAGATTTGATCAGGATCAATGGTGTCCTCAAGGCTGAAAAAACAGGTAGATACTTATCCATCATGCCATATCATCAAGGAGGCGTGTGATTGGCCCCAAATTTATTCTGCAGCAGGGCAACAACCCCAAACCTGCAGCCAATGGCCACAAAAACCATTTTCAGTGTAAAGAACAAGGAGTGCTGGAAGTGATGGTTTGGCTCCCACAGAGCCATGATCTCAACACCATCATGTCTGTCTGGGATTGCATGAAGAGACAGAAGAATTTGAGGCAGTCTACATCCACAGAAGATCTGTGGTTAGTTCTCCAAGGTGTTTAGAACAATCTACCTGCCGAGTTCCTTCAAAAACTGTGTGCAAGTGTATCTAGAAGAATTGATGCTGTTTTCAAGGTGATCACACCAAATATTGATTTGATTTGTATTTCTCTTCTGTTCATTTTACTTTTCATTTTAATTCAGGGCTCAACAAATCCCAGGTGTCAGATCGCCATGGCGACTAGAAATTGCATCCTAGCGCTTGAGCTTTTGTCATCCCCAGTGGCTGTAGCATGGAGGGGAGGGGCAGCTGGGTGCAACAGGAGTCGCCAATTATGTCACTGCTGGGTGGCCAGCATGCAGGTGTCATCAGTGGGACCCAGGTTCATCTGCTGCAGGTGGCCAGCAGGCAGGTGTCATCAGTGGGACCCAGGTTCATCTGCTGCAAGTGGCCAGCAGGCAGGTGAAAACAGTGGGACCCAGGTTCTTGTATATCCATTATTAGATATTCAATTTAAACATGTTATACTAGGAAAAAAAGCATGTGGTGTTCCTGGCCTGAGGAAGGACATGATCCAAAAGTTTGCTTATGGAACACTTATTTTGTATGAGATGGATATTGCTTGGAAATAAAGTGAGCAAATGTTTGTAGTAGAGGAGTGTAGCAGCCTTGGGTTATTGGATATACAGTATCTCACAAAAGTAAGTACACCCCTCACATTTTAGGAAATAATTTATTATATCTTTTCATGTGACAACACTGAAGAAATTACACTGTGCTACTATGTAAAGTAGTGAGTGTACAGCTTGTATACCGGTGTAAATTTGCTGACCCCTCAAAATAAAACAACTCTCATCCAATAAAGTCTAAACCGCTGGCAACAAAAGTGAGTTCACCCCCAAGTGAAAATGTCCAAATTGGGCCCAATTAGCCATTTGTGGGTAAAGGTGATAGACTGGCCAAGCATGTCTCCAGACCTAAACCCTATTGAGCATTTGTGGGGCATCCTCAAACTGAAGGTGGAGGAGCATCTGAAGATTGCCAATGATCCACTTACTGTGTTTGGAGGAAGAAAAATGCTGACTATGACCCTAAGAACACCATCACTACGGTCAAGCACAGAGGTGGAAACATCATGCTTTGGGGCTGTTTCTTTGCTTAAGGTACAGGCCCACTTTTCCGCATTGAGGGGCCAATGAACGAGGCCATGTATTGAAAAATCTTGGATGAGAACCTTCTTTTCTCAGCCAGAATACTGAAGATGGGTTATGGATGGGTCTTCCAGCATGACAAAAAAATCAAAACATACCTCCATGGCAACAATGGAGGGGTTAAAGAAAAAACATATTACGGTCATGCAGTGGCCTAGCCAGTAGAGCTGCACAATAATCATTAAATTGTAATTTAATTCAATTCAATTCCCCTGAGGACCTCAATGCAGAGTTTGCCGATTCTTTCATATAACAAGTGGAGAGACTTATCAGCTGTCAAAAGAAAATATCCAGGCACTCTGCCAAATTTTTGACAGGAAACATTGTAACTAATGCTTCCTCCTTAGATCAAAGAGATAAACTTGTGTAAAGAAAAAATACGGACAGTCTGCAAAGTTTTTAACACCATGAAACATTGCAACTAAGGCTTCCTTCTAACTTATCTGTGTAAATGCAGGGAGTTTAACCACTTAAAGGGGTTTAAAGGATTTTTTTCCCCCCCTAAATAGCTTCCTTTACCTTAGTGCAGTCCTACTTCACTTACCTCATCCTTCCATTTTGCTTTTAAATGTCCTTATTTCTTCTGAGAAATCCTCACTTCCTGTTCTTCTGTCTGTAACTACACACAGTAATGTGAGGATTTCTCCCTGGTGTGGAGAAAGCCTCTTGAGGGGGGAGGGGGCGAGCAGGCAAGTCAGGACGCTTTCTACTTTGCAGAGAAAGGAGCTGTGTGTTAGTGGGCGTCCTGACACTCCTGCTCACCCTCTCCCCCCTCAAGAGGCTTTCTCCACACCAGGGAGAAATCCTCACGTTACTGTGTGTAGTTACATACAGAAAAGCAGGAAGTGAGGATTTCTCAGAAGAAATAAGGACATTTAAACGCAAAATGGAAGGATGAGGTAAGTGAAGGAGGACTGCACTAAAGTAAAGAAAGCTATTTAGGGGAAAAAAACTTCCTTTACAACCCCTTTAAATTCTAAATCTTTTTCTGACACTTGTTTCTTAAGTTAAAATCAATATTTTTTGCTAGAAAATTACTTGGAACTCCCAAGCAGGAGGTCACGGGCCACATCAGAGGGCTTCGCAGGCCACTGGTTGGGCACCCCTGCTTTACATGATGTATGTGTCCTGAGTATATAGCTAGCTTCTGATTTGCTTATATTTGATGTAAATAATGAGGCTTTCTGCTAGTGAGCAGCGTTTTTGGACACTTTGTGCGGTTGTCAAGAATCTTGGTGGGTATCCTTGTTTAAAGCAGTGTGCTCTAAGGTTGTATTCACAGTAATGCATCCACAAGACATGCAAACAACATCACGGCAAGGAAGCCATTTTTTTCACAGGCAAGAACACCCAGGAAACCACACAATGAGCAGCTAAAAAAATGTGTGAAGCTCAAAAATACTTTTGCCTCATTTGAAATGAATGGGCTTCCCTATTTCAGAAGTACGTACAAGAAACGCGCTGCAATAGTGTGCATGGAGGCGAAAGGGAGCTAAAGGGACTGTGATTTGGAGGCCTAAACTGGTCAGAGTTCTATGTCTAGCGATTTTAAGTATATTCCCAAGAAGTCGGTAGTCTTAGGCCCGGTTCGCATGTCTGCGACTTAATCGTGACTTGTGACACATAAAATTGCACGTCAAAACACATTGATTTCAGTTGGTGCCATCGCAATCAATGCAACTCAATTCGCAGTGACAATGGTTCCTGCTTACTTTTCTGTGACTTTGGTGCGGCTTGCGTGCTATAGACGGTGATGTTAAATCACAAAAGTCGCAAGGAAGTTGCAACAAGTTGCAGGACTTTGGGGTGGCAGCAGTGTGAACCAAGCCATATTGTCTGGGCAGAAATGTATACATTTTCTAGAGTTCTATTTTGCCATTTTCTTAGTGTAAGGAATATTATCTAGGACTATGTGTAAATATTTATATTTCTCTTTTTATAGCACAGCCCCTCAAAGAGTCCCTGTTTCATCTCCATCAGCCCATAACATCAGCAGTGCTGCCCCAGACAGGACCAACTTCCCTCGTGGAGTATCAAGTAGGAGCACTTTTCACGCCGGTCAACTTCGCCAGGCCCGGGACCAGCAAAACTCGCAATTTGGAGGTGTAACGCCAGCTTCTCCTTCTGGCAACAGCCAGGGCCGACGTGGAGCCACTGGAAGTATATTCAGCAAATTCACATCCAAATTTGTACGAAGGTAAGTAACCAAAATCTAAAACTTGATTGCTAGTACAAGTACAAAGGCATAGTAATTTATTATAGTATGAATAAATATTTAATTCACTAATAATCAGATCAGTTCTGTGTACTAGATTTTAAAGATATAGACAAATATGCTATGATAATTTGTCTAGATTTTAAAGATGAAATCGTTGTTTCTAGCATAGGTTTAGGGAAATCGAACCCAAAATTTATAATTATTTACGCTTTACATTAATAATCCCTAAAGCAGACCAGCAGTGAAGGGGATAGGATTCAGTAATGTCAGATTTAGACATGATTTTTAATTTTTCCTGCCCCCTCACTTATCTGTTTTTTGTTTTTTTGTTTTTTTTTTCTGTTTTTTTCCCATTCGTCTATCTAGAAATCTGTCTTTCAGATTTCCCAGAAGGTAGGCATGTATTCCCCACCTCTCTCACTGTTCTCAACTCCCAGCACTGCTGCCCTTTCTCTCTGTTGTCCTTCTAAACTGCTGAATTTACCGTACTTGTTAATGTCCTGTGCCTCTCACAAGGGCAGTGTGTGCATAATTGTGGCTCTCTGAGAAATGAGGCAGGATCAGAAACCTTGCGATAAAATGGTGACTGCGTGTCACACGTTTGTGTTTAGATATACTTTACTGGGTTCTGAACTGTCTCATATCTCTGCTTGTTTTTTCCTGGGTGTAGGCTTTAATTTTCAGGCCTTTGTTGCTGCATCTTACTACTCTTCTCTTCATGTTGATAGTATTATAGATCTTCTCCAATGTGATAACCTTTGCACACTGCAGTTAGAATTCTGCTTTTCTGTTTTTGTGTTTCTCCTGCTCACCTTTCCATGCTCATGTCAATTTACTGATATATTATGCATTGGAACTTTTTTTTTTAAATGGTGCAATGGGTAATGGAAATATTGACATTTCTAATCTTCCAGCTTTTTTTTTTTTTTTTTTGGCTACTGCCAGTGAATTGTGATTTAAAGCCAAAACTTTTTTTTAAAGTTTTAAGCCCTGTACACACGACCGGGATTCCCGGCGGTATAAAGTCCGCTGGGAAAACCAAGAACCTGCTTGGTAACTTTCCCTGTGTACACACGAGAGGTTTTCCCATCGGGAAAACTGCGGGGAGAGCTTTGGCTAGGAACCCCGGCCGTGTGTATGCTCCCTCGCAGTGTTTCCCCATAGGAAAACTGCCAGGTTTAAAACCGCCTGGAATCCCGGCGGGAAAATCGAGAACATGTTCTCTATTTTCTCGCTGGGATTCCCGGCAGTTTTCCTGCCAGGAAAACTGTGAGGAAGCATACACACGGACAGTTTTCCTGGCCAAAAGCTCTCTTGGCAGTTTTCCTGGCAGGAAAACCGGTCATGTGTACGAGGCTTTAGATCGAATGTGGAAAGGTTGGCACCACTGTTAAGTGTTTCTGCTGTCTGTGTCTGAATGACTTATGTTCTGATGACTATTGTCCCCAGTACAAAAAGTGATGAGAAAACCAAAGTTTTTGCATTGGCACATAAGAAGAGGTCCCCCCTTACAGATGACTAAAAAGATCCATGGTGTCAGTGGGAACTTATCTGAGAGGCAGTAATTACTCATTGACTTTGAAACCCCTAGCAACCTCTTGACGAACCCTAGTTGAGAAACCCTGGGATGGGAAGGCAAATCTTGCCATGAGGAAGCTTGGTCTGATGAGGGATTTCCCCTCACTTTGGAGGTTCTCCGCTTACTACTGTCCGGTGTTGATTTTCTAAAACTGGAGAGTGCAAAATCTGGTGCAGCCGACCCTGGTAGCCAATCTGCTTCTAATAGAAGCTTGTTCAGTTTAGCGTTGACAACAAAAAAATAACCTGAAAGCTGGTTTCTATTCTGAGCTGCACCGGATTTTGCCCTCTCCGGTTTTAGTAAATCAACCACTGTGGGTTTGTGGGACAGGAATTGGTGTAAATCTACACAAAGATACACCGACAGGAAAATATGGAAAACCCTTCTTTATCCAAAACAACAAAAGCTTTGGTTTTACATACACTTTTTAAACCAATCAAATCCCTATTGGTGATGTATCAACACTTCGTGTTTTTTTTTTTTACTTTTTGAATTGTTCTCTTTGAATCTGAGCTGCAATGTTAAGTGACCGATTTGTCATCAGTCTAAAAATTGTAAAATTTATAGAAAACTTTTTTTCTCTTCCGTTCATGGACGGACGCAGCAGCCTTTGACCTTAGGGTATTATATCCTTCCTTCCAGGAGATTCTCCTGGAAGGAAGGATATAATAACCTAAGGTCAAAGGCTGCTGTGTCCGTCCATGAACGGAAGAGAAATGGATTTTAAGGTGAGTACAAAAATCCTATTTTTAAGCCTCACAATTGTAGGTATATGATGGCATAAAGTACACACGTTCATCATGGCTTTTTAGGGTTTTCATTCTTTTTGTGGTGTGCAACATCAAGTTGCACATGTACTGATCACACAGAATGGCTATATTACTTGGATATGCCTTTCAAAACAACCCCTGCAGTGTCCTAAGGATTTTTTCCAGTTAGCCCTTGACATTCCTTGACCACTTCTATCAAGAAATGTAGAGGTCGGTCTTGTATTTTTTGTCCCGCTGCACTTTTCATACACGTTCTCGCAGGTACTTGTGCTTCCCACACTTCGTCTCAGAAAACTTGTCATCTGCCTACTGGACATAACTTGGGATCATTCTATGTGTGATTCTAGGAGACATCTGCTTTATATGCCATCTGCTTGCATTGAAGACATTAACGGAGCTGTATCAGCTGTGTCACCTCTATTTCAGTGCCAAAGTCTGGAGTTTGTAAAGCATAATCTGTGAGGTTGATTTATAAATTGCCATAACCCAAGTGCATTTCATTACAGTCTCTTTGATAATTGAAAGTTTAATTAAAGTAAAATGTATGATGGTTTTTTAGGGTTATCACTGAAAACTTTCAGAAAAGTGTACTGCAGAGTGATTATAGTCCAAATATGTTATTCTTTAACCACTTCAATACCGGGCTTTAAAACCCACCTCCTTCCCGGGCCTATTCTGGCACTTCTTTCCTACATGTACAAATCATCATTCTTTTGCTAGAAAATTACTCAGAACCCCCAAACATTATATATGTTTTTTTAGCAGACACCCTAGGGAATAAAATGGCGGTCATTGCAACTTTTTATTTTGCACCATATTTGCGCAATAATTTTTCAAACGGCTTTTTTTTGTAAAAAAAATGGTTTCATAAATTAAAAAATAACAAAACAGTAACGTTAGCCCAATTTTTTGGTAAAATATGAAAGATGATGTTACGCCGAGTAACTAGATACCTAACATGTCACGCTTTAAAATTGCGTACACTCATGGAATGGCGCCAAACTTCGTTACTTAAAAATCTCCATAGGCGACACTTTAAAATTTTTACAGGTTGCCAGTTTAGAGTTACAGTGTGCTAGAATTGTTGCACACGCTCTAACGCACGCGGCGACACCTCACGTGTGGTTTGTACGACGTTTACATACGTGGGCGGGACTTACGTGTGCGTACGCTTCTGAGCGCGAGCTACCGGGGACAGGGGCATTTTAATTTTTTTATTATTATTTTTTCTTTTTTATTTTACTTATTTCTTTATTTTTTACACTTTTTTTACACTTTTTTTTTCAATCGCTTTTATTCCTATTACAAGGAATGTAAACATCCCTTGTAATAGGAATGTGTGTGACAGGTCCTCTTTAAGGAGAGATGCGGGGTCAATAAGACCCCACATCTCTCCTGCAGGCTGGAAAGAATGAGATTGTGAAAAAAAATTCACAGATCTCATTCAAACTAGCCGCAATTGCGGTTTGTTTACTTACGGGGACCCGGGCGTGACGTCATCACATCGCGCCCGGGCCTCCGACGGTCATAGAGATGACTGGTGACCAGATGGTCACCAGTCTTCTCTATGGCAAACATCCGGCGGACGGCGATCATCTCTCCGGGCCCCCGGTGGGACGGGAGAGCCCGGAGAAGCACCGGATGGCGGCGGGAGGGGGGGGGGATGTCCCCTCCCGCCGCCTGTAAGAACGATCTAGCGGCGGAACCGCCGCTATGATCGTTCTTACGGTGCGCAGGATCGCCGCCGCTAAAAAATGATATCTCAATGATGCCTCCGGGTGCAGGCATCATTGAGATATCCCCCCGCAAAGCCCATCACGTCATATGACGTCCACCCGGGATAACAGGTCCCCGTTTTGGACGTCATATGACGGCGTGTGGGTGTCAAGTGGTTAAACCAGTGGTCTTCCTTTGCTTGCCTCTATCTGGCCCTTGAGGCACTATTGCATGCACAACTGACACAAATGATGGGGCACTATTGCTCCCACTGACACCAAGGATGGGGTTCTATTCCTCCCACCGATATTAAAAGGACACTATTCCTTCCACTAATGGTGGGGTATTGTTTACTCCCACGGCCACAGTCCAGCTCCCATTAAGTCATAAGGAGAGTACACCGGCCCTTTGTTTAGATAGTTTGATAGCTTTAAACCATAATACAAGGAAAACCTGCCTTTGATTTTAAACCTGATTAGTATTGGAACCCTTGCACTCAGTGTTAATTTTGGCAGCAAATTTCGATTTAGTTTTAGTCTTAGGACTAAAATGGTATTTTAGTTTTTGTCCCATTTTAGTCTTCTGCGATTTTTTTTTAAGTTTTAATCATAGTCTTTGACTAAATGCCATTTACGTTTTAGTCCCATTTTATTTATATGTTAAATTGTAATGTATTATTTAAAGTGGATGTAAATCCCCCCCATACACCCAGTGAAGTGAACAGCCTCAGATGATACACAGAGAGTAACCAAATGTCCCTACATAGGTTTTATATGTATATCTGCTGTCTTCACATTTATATACAGTTTAGAAAGCTGAGACCGTGTTAGGAGATTTTCTCTTCCTGTTTAACACAGAGTGTGATGTCTGGGCATACAGACAAGATAGTAACATTGCTGATTGGAGAAAAGCCACACACCCCCTTTCATCATAGGCAGAGACTCCCAGAGCTGTTTTGTAATAGGAGCTGCTCTCTGCTACTCTATATTAGCAACTTCCTTTGACAAAAGTTTCATGCTGCTTTTTTCTAAAAAGTCAAAAAATATGTCGGGAGTTCTCAGGCTGATAACATAGGAACTGTTCAGAAGAGAGCTTTAAGACTTGGCTCATTGAAAAGAGATAACAAAATACTGCAGATAAATGTGCCCAGCTCAAATTTCATAAATCGGGTTTACATCCACTTTAAACATTTCTCTAGAATTTCCAAACTCATATACTCCTGGAGTAAAAAAATTGAATATGTTGTTATTTATGGTATTAAGGTTGGAACAAACTCGAATACAGCTCAGTGAAGTTGTCATAAGGGTAAACGTCCCTCCTCGCCATTTTCGATCCTTAATCAAAACTGATTTTATTTTCATCAGTTTTCGTCGGTGGATGAAAATGTGCTGTACTTTTTCGTTTCGTGTTTGTCACTGTAAAAATGCCGCTGCCGAAAACTGAAAAAACTTTTTTCGTTGATGAAATTAACACTGCTTGCACTTAAGAAATGCATTTGAGATCAGTGAGGGAACATTTTGGATGACCTAGTATGAGGTTCACACGTGACATAATCATGCTTCATGTCGTAAGTGATCATAATGAATTTGTCTCGCTCTGACTGTTTAACTGCTAAAAGTGTGCGTGTTTGTTGCATCTTCCACCTCCAATGTCAGCCAGCTATGTTTCTTGCAGCTTTCTTGCGACCTCTGTCCTGTCTGCCTTGTAACCTTACCTGCTGACACAGATGTCTGAAAATTCACACCCCTTCACTGCTGGGGCTCTAGGGCTTAACAGTGTGCATGTGTTTTTTTCCTTTCCTTTTTTTTTGCAGATCAGTTCAGTTATTTGTATTTTTGTTTATGCTTTATATTGTTTATAATGTGCATGCAAGGTTGTAATGTGTGGTTTTTCTTTGTACACAGCAATGTTTACACAATTTTAAAATGTTTAACTGATTTTCTTTTAAAGTGCATCTGCACACAAAATGTTTTTGTTTTGGATAGCGTGGGGAGGCGTTCGAACATTTGTGCGTTTTAATGGCTTTCTGTGGCCTCGCTAGGAAAATTCCCCCTTGGCGTTCCAGTGAAAAAGTATTCGCAAAAAGGCAATACCTTTACAGAGGGCCTACTGCAAAAAAAACTTTGAGGCAGATCCACAGAGAGAGTACTGATACGCCGGCGTACTTTCAAATTACCCGCATCGTATCTTTGGTTTGAATCCTCAAACCAAGATACGACGGCATCGGAGTTAGATTTTTGGGTCTAAGATGCAATTCTTTGGTGTCCGCTGGGTGGCGTTCGTGTCGTTTTCCGCGTTGAGTATGCAAATTGGCTATTTCCAACGAACGTACGAGCGGCCGGCGCATTCCTTTACGTCGTCTCTAGTCGGCTTTTTCCGGCGTATAGTTAAAGCTGGTATTTCGTTGCGTATAGTTAGACCCGCCATGTTAAGTATGGCCGTCGTTCCCGCGTTTATTTTGAATTTTTTTTTTTTTTTTTGCGCAAGTCGTCCGTGAATCGGGATGGACGTAATTCACGTCTATGTTAAAAAAAATTACGTTGTTGCGACGTCATTTTGCCCAAAGCACTAGGGGGAAATTTAGAAACGGAGCATGCGCAGTTCATTCGGGGTGCGGGGACGCGCTTCATTTAAATGAAACACGCCCCCTAATCGCCGATTTGAATTACGCGCCGTTACGCTGCCAGAGATAGACTACGCCGCCGTAACTTACGGTGCAAAATCTTTGAGGATTCGAAGTCTGGCAAAGTAAGTTACAGCGGCGTAGCGTATCTCCCATACGCTGCGCCGGTGCAGATCTCTGTGGATCTGCCCCTTTGTTGCCATCTGTGTCCCTCTTGGAGGTTTGACTTTACTTTGTGTCCAGGTGAAGTTGTCACAGAAAGTGATGGGGAATCGCCCCCTGACAGACATCAAATCCTCTGCAGTTCTATCCCTTCATCGTTTTATTGAAAAATTGTTTTGGCTGGAGTTAACTTTTGTTACAATGCAAAGAGGAGGCCCCCTCTTTCAAAATCCGATTTTAGTATGTTCAAAATGTACGTGTAAAGAAAAAAATTAGATTTAGACTTGGCAAAACTCAATAAGATAGTTGTGTGCTGCCACCTAGTGGTAAGTAAATGAATGTTTAATGAGGCAAAATTACTATTGTCAAATTTAGCGATGTGAAAATGAAGCTGCTGCTATCACCTGGGTGTTGTCACATAGCGCTGCTATGAGTTGGGCTCAGTTCACTCTTAAACTGGCCGTGGATCGCACAGGAACGCTGTGCGTCCCTGTTCTCCATTTCAGGGCCAACTCTGTGCCTGAATTCAGCCCTGAAACTGAGCCAAAGATGTGTGCAGTGCTATCCGCAGCGGTCCTGGAGATATGTGAACCGGCTCCATAGAGTACATAAAAGTTAGCTAAAGCAAATGTGCTGGATATAAATAAAAACAAAACTTGAAAATATTGTGATGAAAATGAAGAGTCTTTTAATAAAAGGTGCACTTCAGATTTCACTGTGAAATCGTGCTTCACAACCAAAACGACAATCCTTGGCTAGTGCTCCCTTCACCAGGTGCTCATCTCCTTCATAGACCCTAATATACCACAAGGATGGGGGCGTAACGCGTAGAGGTAAAGCCTTGCAGGGATTCTTACATGCTACACGTTGAGACTTGCTGGATTTTTATACATGCTGATTTTTATTAATAAATGTGAGTTTAATGTATTAAGCTGGGGTGGTGAGGTTTCATTCAGCTTAACACCTGGTACTGCACTATTGGAAGCACTTTTATCTGTTTGTGACGGTTTGGAGCTGCTGGTGAGCATTACGGAGCCACTAATAAAGGAGAAGTACATGGTGTGTAGAGTGTGTCTGACCCCTGCAGGATCTTTTATAGGAGCCATAAGACATTTTTCTGTAGCCATTTGTTGATGAGAATCACTCTAAAGATCTTTGACCCCATATTAAGGTCTATGAAGGAGGTGAGCGTCTATTGCACGTGGTGAAGGGAGCACTAGTCACAGATTGCCATTTTGGTTGTGAAGCACGTTTTTCACAGTGATATCAGAAGTGCACCTTTTATAAGAAGACTCTTCATTTTCAAAACAATTTTTATTTAGATTTTTATTCACATGGACTTTTTATTTATGATCATTCATCCAGCACATTTGCGTTGACCAACTTTTATGTATATGTAAGGACACTGACACTTTAAAATCAAACAGCGTTTCTAGGATTCATGATCTTTAACTTATAGCAGCACTATCACACTTCCAACACTTATAGATTTAGACTTGACTTGGCACCCTTTTCCACACGACTGAGCATATACCGTCCCTATCGTTCTGGGGAATGCAGAGCAGGCAAAATATCACAAGAAGGCACTCAAATCCATTGAAAGTGTCTTCTCGTCATATTCCTGCTATTCTTTATTCCCCAAGATCTAACCACTTGGAGTGTGATGTCACCCTCACCGCAAGTGGAAATCAAAGGTAAGGAAGTCTAAATCATCCTATGTCTCCATTAGTCATTCTAAGGCATAAATCACACCTATGCATCCTAGTGTGGTACAACTTTTATTAATACAGACATCCCAACCTTCAAAAAATTATTTCAGGGAGGTGAGGCTTCGCGCCGTCTACGACCCCCCCCCAATAAAATGCAGCCTGATCAGTGCCAATTAAATCCAGCTATACCAGTGCCGAATGAAATGCAGCCTGATCACACAGCTCCTGAGGTCTGGCTGCCGGGGCCAGGGGTCTGGCTGCTGGGGCCGGCTGCTGAGGTCAGGGGTCTGGCTGCCGGGGCCAGGGGTCTGGCTGCTGGGGCCGGCTGCGAGGCCAGGGGTCTGGCTGCTGGGGGGCCAGGGGTCTGGCTGCTGGGGCCGGCTGATTGGGGCCAGGGGTCTGGCTGCTGGAGAATTCCCCAGAAGGAAGAGGGTGAGCGGAGGCAGAGACTGTGATCTGAAGACTCTTCTTCCCTTTTTTTCAACCCCACGTGTGTATTAAAGAGGTGTTCCAGCCGAATGTTTTATTTAAAAAATTTTAAGTCAGCAGCTAAGGACACTTGCCTGTCCAGGGAGCCCGCGATGTCGGCTCCCTGAGGCCGATCCGTCCATCGGATCTGTTGCCGGTGCCGCCATTCCAACTAAGGGAAACCGGCTGTGGAGCCTTGCGGCTTCACTGCAAGTTTCCTACTGCGTATGCAACAGTCACGCGGCGCTTTGTGAATGGTCAGCTTGTCTTCTGGGACACACACAGGTCCCATAAGACAACAGGGGAGCTCACCTCAGAAGCGGTCGTGACGACACGGACCGCGGCCCGGCTGAATCGGAATGACACTTGGTACTTCCAAAGAGGTAAGAAAGAAAAATGTATTTATATTCAAAAACGAGATGTTGAGAGGTGGTCTTTAGTTTAAGACCACCTCTCAAAAATGGGTGGAACTCCGTTTTTAAGAACTGTAGCGGAAGATGGGACTTGTAGTCTCTCCATTCACGGATCTCTGTGAATAGATGATGTGGCTGAACCACACACAGCCATATCGAAAATCGATATCCAAAAGTGGGGGCATGGTTTGAAAATAGGGGGCAGGGCAATGGCACTCTAGATATTGGTATGTGACATAAAACATGCTGTGAAGGGTTAAAGACCATTTCATAGACAGTATGAGATAATCCATCTGCTCTCAGTTCTCAGCAGGCTTTAAGCATTGAATTGGTAGTTCTGTGCAATGCCACTGATCTTGTATTTGGCTCACAGTGCTTCTGGCCCTGCTGTGAAGTGAATTGCAGGAAGTTACTTTAGGATGTGTGTACATACTTCAAGCTGTACTCCGGGATAAGCAAATATTGTCTTAATACACCAGTCATTTGTATTTTTGCTTGAATCTTGGTTTGCATTGTATATTTCTTCCAGAATTCTGCAGTAATCCAGTGTGAAACTTTACATCCGTGCAGGAGCTTCCTGTAATAACGACCAGTAACCGCTGCTCTCTCTCCTTGTGCAGGGCGACAGGTCTTGTCTCGGCCCCTCTGTAGTTTGCAGGCAGCCTGTAATGCATGGTCCCCTCCCACAGCTCTGATCTTTGTGCAGGCCATGTGCAGCACAGTGATGTTACTGATACTTTTACAAAGCAATATCTGTCTTTGTCAATTATTTGGTGCACGCAAAGTGGATTTATATCCTTTTGGTCCGTTTTTAAGTCTGGAGTTCAGATTTAAGATGTATGTTTAAAATAAATGGAAATATTTTTAGTGAGTTTCTATGCGTTGCTTAACCTCTTCAGCCCCGGGAGGATTTACCCCCTTAATGACCAGGCCATTTTTTGCGATACAGCACTGCGTCGCCGACAAATTTTGGGGAAAAAAGTTATATATATATATATATATATGTGTGTACTGTATTTGCTGGCGTATAAGACTACCTTTTACACTTAAAAAAAATGTCCAAAAAGCAGGGGTCGTCTTATACGCCGGGTCAGCTGCTCGGATGCCTGCTGGATGTGCGGTAATACTGTATGTAGCTTCGGCTACATTCAGTATATACCGCTTAGCCAATCCCGGTGAGCGTTGTATTCAAATGACTACAGAGCCTGCTTGGATTTGAGTAACAACCTCTGCCAATCCGAGCAGGCTACATACAGTAGCCTACACGGATTGGCTTTGAGAGTCAGAGAGGCGTAGGCTGATGATGTTACAGCCTCTGCCAATCCAAGCAGGCTTTGTATTCATTAATAGAATACATTGCTTGCCGTTATTGGCTCCAGCTCCAGCAAGAAGGGAGAAGAATATGGCTCCAGAAGGAATAAATACGATATATATATATATATATATATATATATATATATATATATATATATATAATATATATATAATATATATAATATTGTGTGTGTGTGTATGTATGTGTATATATATATATATATATATATATATATATATATATATATATATATATAATATTGTGTGTGTGTGTATGTATGTATGTGTGTGTGTGTGTGTGTGTGTGTATATATATATATATATATATATATATATATATATATATATATATATATATATATATATATATATATATATATAATTATTAAAAAAAAAATATTTTTTGCTATAATAAATATCCCTCAAAAAACGAATTTTATCAGTGTAGGCCTTCTACATATGGTTGGTAAAAAAGAAATTGCAATAAGCATTTTTTTTTTTTTAACTAGTAATGGCGGTGATCAGCGACTTTTAGCGGGACTGCGACATTGCGGTGGACAGATATGACAATGGAATTTTTTTTGGGGACCACTTATACAGCGATCAGTGCTATAAAAATGCTGTATAAATGACACTGGCAGGGAAGGGGTTAACACTAGGGGGCAATCAAGGGGTTAAATGTGTTTCCTGGGAGGTGTCTCCAGCTGGGGGGGGGGGGGGAGTGGACTGACGGAGAACAGAGATCTTATCTCTGTTCCTACTAACTAGGAACAGACGATCACTCTGAACTCCCCTAACAGAACGGGGATCTGTTTGTTTACCTTGTTCTGGCTCTCTTTCAGGGGCGATTGTGGGTGGCCGGAGCACATCGCGGGCAGGTACACTCGCATCTTTTGCACAAAGCGAGGTACACCTACGGCGATTCACGCAATAGAGCCGAATCCCGTGAATCTTTAGATGTAGCTGCATCCTTCTTTTTTTTTTTTTTTTTTTTTCACCTGCTAATTTTGCCAGAAAAACACCCTCTGTCCTAAGGTAACTAACTGTACTGTATGTATTAAGGAGCAGCATTGCAACGCTAAGTCAGGACAGGAAATGTTTTAGGACTAGTAGAAGGGGAAGGTATTCTGTAGGCCACAATTATAACTGAGAACAATTACTATAAGATAACCATGCAACACAGGCAAGAGCACATGAAGTTATCAGTTTGCTAGTTTTATTACCAAACCAACAGGAATTTATCTTAAAGTATAACTGTAACGGTCAGGGGTTAACACCGTTTACGATATTCCATTCCACCAACCCAAGACAGCTTACAATCAAGCAGACGCGACCCATTCCATTCCCCAGAATAACAAGACACACAGCTCTGTTCTCTGGTTCCAAAACGAATGAACACTTTAATGGTAAACTCAGCTGGTTATATACAGTTAGAAACCAAATCTGGACAATGACTCAATTCCACCCACAACATGACACAATGGGTGCTTCAATACACATTCCGTTAGATAATGACATTCAGATGAGCTAATTACTAATCATTACCCAGACAGTCTGGCTCTGCGATAAGTTATCCTCACCTGCTACATAAAACACATTCCTTTAGTAAACATAATGGACACGCTAATTCACTACACCTGAAAGGCCAGACATCTGACCTTCCAGACTGCCAACACATATCTATCATCAATAGAACTTTCACACAATACAGTGTCATTGGCATCACACAATGAGATATCTTAGGAGCCAGGCTTAATTAACACAATAGACAATAGAATGCAATCACAGCAAGCTTTTATCATTACAGCCAGGTAGACTTAATTAGCACCTCAACGGTCTATGTTCCACACATGAATGAGTCACTCTGCTATTGACCTGTTGGGGTCAGAATTAACCACCTGTAATATTTCAAGATATCCTGCAATACATGAATTATCATTACTGTCCCATCTCATGTAATTCATGATATCATTTCTCAGTCATCCTATGCCCCTATTGGACATAGGATGACCCTAGACACAAGCGTCATTGGTGAAGCTGGCACAGGAGTACCCCGCATCCTTCAAAAGTCTCTGGGTATCACGGCCCATTCCGTTACAATAACTAATGGGAATTTTCTTTTATTTAGTTGGATGGAGTGGAAAGGGATTGGAACACCTGTCGGTCTGTATTGCTGCCTGTGCCCCTGTTAGATTCTCACCCACTCTATTTGTCTCATTTACCAGTTTTCTCAGTGAAAGTAAAAGCAAAGGCAAATTTTTGGAATGCTCCCAGAAACTGTCTAAAATGCCTTTTAGTTCTACTTTAAAGTGGATGTAAACCCACTCTCATCCTTTCTAAACTACTGCCATAGTGCTGATCTATAAGGATATACATGCCTCCTGCATGTATCCTTACCTGTCAAATGTCTGTTATAAGAACTGAAAAACTGCAGATTCTGTGGGTGGATCTGTTGTCTGGAGCTCGGTGGGTGGAGTCGTGATGTCAGTAGACTCCCCGCCCTCCTCTACACTCCCCTTGTCAACATGCATCTTTTCCTATATATTCCTTACACTGAATTCTGCTATGATCACTAACATCCAGAAAAGTAACCACATGACTTCAGAAAAGGAGTGGGGATTGGAAAAAATAATGCCTGTCTCCAGGCTAGTGCATTAGATATGTTAATAACCAATTACTCACAGCAAGGGGGCGGAACGGACTAAGGTTTTTCTCTGTAAGTCTGTTTTATTTCACTGAACAATAAGAGGATTGCTCAGAGCTGGATTAACTCTGTGTGGCAAGACTGGGCACAGATGATAGGAAATCTTATACTGTACATTGTGACATAAAAAAAAATTGGGTTTACATCCACTTTAATCCCACAGTACAATCCACAGCCTGGATGTTTACCCTTGATTATACTCTTTCCCCTGCCAGGAGGCCTCAGATTTTTGCTTGTGTCCTGTAGGTGATTTGACCTCTTCTCCCTTATGGGGGAGTTTCTGTGCTTAACTACCGTATTTATCGGCGTATACCGCACAATTTTTTGCCCTGAAAATCAGGGAAAAATCGTGACCGTGAGAGGAGCCAAGCCTGCCCGACTATACCCGAGTGTACTGCGCTCGGTATATGCCGGCGCAGTGGTTCAAACTCATCGCGGGAAGCAGGGATCAAGCGGGGAGGACACCGCAGAAGGACGCTGGACCCGACGAGGAGGACACCACCGAAGCCGCAGACGGACCCGACGAGGCCGCCGATGGACGCCGCGCAAGACACCAAAACTGTAAGTACTAAAATGTTTTTTTACAGGAATGCGGGTCCACATTAGGGGTGCGCGCTATATGCCGGAGCGTGCAATACCCCGATAAATACGGTAGTTCTTATTTATTCAAATTCTTCATTCAGTCTCTTCACTGCCTTCTTCCACAACAATGGAATCAGTGCATCAAGATCGGTATAAGCTCAGTAAAGCCGTTTGAACTCTATCTGGGCTCCACTGTGGGAACAGCCTGTAATGTTTCTATAGGCACTGGATCCTGATTGGGTGCTCCCTTTGCAACATGTGTGATTAGCTGCAGTGTGCTATTCATGCAAGGCCGAGGTCCATTTCTATGCTTCCCAGGACCTGAAGACCTCTCTTGCAGGTATGCCCACCATGATGGATGAAGCCTGGGACCAACAATGTGGAAAGGTAAGACAAAGTTCACCCTGTTATGGGACTATTACTGTAGCAAGTATGAGACTTAAAGTGTTACTAAACCCACAACAGTAAAATCGGTCTGTATATGCAGTAGAGCTTGCTTGTTATACTCACTGTGGAACCTATGGGGGTAATTCTCTGCATTGTGTAAAAAGGCTGTTTGATCCTGTCTTTTCTGATTCTCCCCTTCTTCCACAGTCCCCAAACCATCTCCTGATAAAACAGAGCATTGGGGGTAAGCTGCACATGCTCAGTTTAGGGAGTATTTCTAGAGTTTTTTTTTTTTCTTGGGAGAGTGCATGTGATCCGCATCGGGCCAATCGGCACTGTCCAGGCAGAGGGTCAGGTGTGCTGCAGCCTCATAGGACAGCCAGGGAAGAATGAAAATTCCTACAAGCTTTAACCAGTGCTCTGCTGGACACTGATATATAAGTCACACGACTGCTATAAACTGCTGATGAGAAAAGGTATTTGGCAGTTTATATTTACTAAAATAATTGCATATCCATGTTCTGTGTACTGTGGAAAACCAGATATAGTGAATGCAGGCTCCTGGGTTTAGTAACACTTTACTATTCCCACGGTTTTCAGTACACTTATTAGTGTCTTCTATATAGTATTAGTTTTAATCATAAAAATATGAGGCAATTGGGAATTGTTTAACTTTTTTTTTTTACTTATTGAGTGTTTTAACTTGGTGGTAAAATTTCCACCACCAGAGCGAAGTCTGAAGTGGATGACTAGGTGTTGCATCACACCATAAGTTTCACACTGTTGCCACCAACTACCTCCCAGAGCTCCTATAAGGTACTCAGGCACTTCCTCACACTTTTTGTACAAGCCCACGGTACCGGTGTGTGGCCAGGGGGTTGGGAACCTCTGCTGTACTGTATGATTGAGTTCAAAGGAATTTTGACTATTCCTGTAAATTCCATATCTTGGAGTACAGTACAGGACACAGAACACCTTCCCTTCTGTTCCTGTGTTACTCTGCATTGCTTACTAAAAAACTGAGGTCTCATTCGCTCTAGGGCTGGCTGGGAAAAAGATATCGGTTCTATCACCGAGGAGGTCTGTGATAGTATTCTTCAGTCCGAGTCCCTTTATCCATCACACAGACTGACACAGATCTGTTTCTGTATGCAATTGGATTGAAATCTGAGCCAGCCTGTGCTAAATGTGGTAATACAGGTACGCCAATACATATTTTGTGGCGGTGTCCAAAACTTCAAAGATATTGGGCGGAGGTGATTGGTACCCTAAATGGGCTATTGGATACTAATATTCCGGTTGAACTACTTTTATGCCCAGGGCCGATCCGCCCTATAGGCTCACTATGCAAGCCGCTTAGGGCCCCCCAAATTACTAGAGGCCCCGCCTGGTGAGAAGTAATTTTGGGCCCCTCACCCCGCTTCTCAACTCGCTGGCTGCATGGGAGAAGAGGTAAGAAGTCAGAGCTTCTCACTTTAATGTAAGATGTCATTTCCGACAGCAGAACACCCCCTCCCCCGCTTCTCAACTTTAATCTTTAATGTGACATGTCACTGTCTGCAGTGTTTATGCCTATTGGGAAACTGCGATACAGCTATTTATTTAAACTTCCTCTACTGGTAACACTAAGATGCACACTTTTTGTTGATCGTAAACAGATTGCTACCTACCCGCCGACTGTATATGAGTGGATTTTAGATCTCAATAGGATTATTCTCTTTGAAAAAACATGCATACTCCCTAAGGAATTCCACAAGTAAGTTTGATGCTATCTGGTCAAGATGGCTTCAATTCATGACCTAGGTATCATGTAAACTAATAGGTACTATATACTTTGTAATATTGGAATTTTTTTTTTTCTCTTTTCTCTTCCATACACACTCCAAGAGCAGGGGGGGTAGGGTTATATTGGTATGTTCTGGGGAAGAGGGGGGCACGAGCGAGTCCACAAGCTTTGCCAGTGTCCTGTCACCTGAACGTAGCAGCCTGCAACCCTAGATATATGAAAATTTACCCTGTGTCCTGTATTGTGCTAAAAGATACAGAAGTTACGGGTAAGTCAAAATTCCTTTGTCATAATTGTACAGTACAGGAGCACAGGCAATGTATTTATACACCATGTGTTTATAGGCTCATATCTTCAGGTGATTGGACACTGGCAATATTTTGAGGATACTCCCTCCCCCCCCCCCCGGGGCTTTTCCCCTATAAACCGACTCCACTCCGTGAGTCCTCGGTTTTTTAGTATTGTCTGTAGGTGTTGGATCTGGTCTTCATCTTGGAGATATGTGCTTTACTACTTCCTTCAATTAATTTTTTTAGATTTTCTTTTTACTCAAACCTTACTGTCTTCTCATGCTGACAGAAGTAGGATATTCGGATCAGTGCAACCTCTGTAAAACCTTTGTAGCCATACTCGGACCCCATGCTGTGCACATGGTCTGTAATGTTGCCTATGGCACTCAACTTGGCACTTTTTGCAATGCATTGCGTAACCTTTAGGGTACTGTACAGGTCAAGGGCCATGATCCAATACTAAAACTCTGTCCCTGAAGATCCCTTTTCGGGTGTTCCCACCATGATGGGTGAAGCCTGGACCGTTTTTATATACAGTTCAGCGTCATGAAAAGGTAAAACAGGATCACCCTGTACATTTGAGATTTACTGTGTAAAACCGGGATGTTTTCTAAACCTATTCACTTCAGTGTAAACTTTTCCAACCTGGAGCTCAAATTGAACCACTAGGAGCTCCCTCTCAGGTGGATGACCAGGTGCTGCATCACACCCCTGGTCACACACTTTAATGTTACTTCTGCCTAGAGCCCTTTATAAGGTACTCAGAAGCTTCCTTCCACTCTTTTGCAATGTCACAGGACGGTCTACACCAGGGTTATCGCATACTTCTAAGAGACATCCTCACTCAGTCTACTTCATAGAATACCACAGAGGAAACACTCTCACTTTTAGCTATGTTAGAGACCAGGCAAAAAGGAAATGCTCAAGACAGTGTCAAACACTCGATCTTTGGAAGCCCAGGCCTCAGAGTGCCTTTTTGTCCTTTGCACTGGCGCAGGAACCGGCCTTCACATCAGCTTCAGCATCTGATTCTAGTTCTGTTTCAGGCATGCAACTAATGCGTTTTTGACAAAAGCAGAGTTTTCTGCATCTGTCACAGTTTCTCGGACAGATTAAGGCCTTAATTCAGCCAACTTTGTCCGTAGCTCAAACTCCCCACCTCTTTTCTTTCTCCGGTTTCTCCACAGGAGTTCTACCCCGATATGCTGGTTTAGAGAACACAGATTCGGAGGGGAATGTAGAGAGAGTCTTCACAGAAGCTGCAAAAGATTTCTGTCCCCCACACTTCCATTTGTATTGGGGCCCCTTTCACACAGGGCGGATCCGCTCAGCCGGCAGATGACAGGTCGGTCTCTGCTTACTGTGCAGGGATGGACCTGTCAGAGTTCTGCTGTCCTATGGCGAGATTGGATAAAAACTGACACCGTGTCCGTTTGCATCCGATTCGCTGAATGGATGGCAAACGTACCTCCATCTGTTTTGAGCAGATCTTGTCGAATCGGATGGCAGGCGGGTGTCAGCGGACACATCTCTGCTGACATCCATCTGCCCATACAAGTCAAAAAAAATTCCTGGCAGTTGTGGCTGAAATTTTAGTTGGTCTACCTGTCTCTGGTTTGGTTTCAACAGAACCCCTCATTTCCATTTATAGTTTCAACACTGCTGATTGGCATTCTCAATTCCTTGGATATCTTTTTATATTCCTTTCCTGTTTTATTCAGTTCAACTACCTTTTCTCGCAGATCCTTTGACAATTCTTTTGCTTTCCTCATGACTCGGAATCCAGAAACATGGGTGCAGCACTGGATGAAAGATGTAGGAGTCTGTCAGGAGTCCAGAAACACATTGGCCTTTTATATACACACACACACACACTAATTACAAGCAAACATCACAGGTGAGGATAGTTACCTTTTAAAAAGGGCAAACACAGTTGATTGTTAATAAATTCCTCCAGCCAAACACTAACCATGAGTGAAAAATGTTTTTGTGTTATCATTCATATTTTCTGTAAAATGTCCAAGAAATCATAAAATCTGCCAGGGTATGTAAACTTATGAGCACAACTAAGTGATAAACTGCCAAAGGTGGAAAAATAAAAGTTTTTAGGTTAACAACAACTGAAAAATAATGTACATTTCAAAGTAATACAAAAGGGTATTTTTCAAAGCAGTGGGTTACATAGTTACATAGTTAGTCAGGTTGAAAAAAGACATAAGTCCATCCAGTTCAACCACAAAAAAACAAAATAAAAAAACACAGTAAAATCCTATACACCCAACTCCATACCCACAGTTGATCCAGAGGAAGGCAAAAAACCCCAGCGGAGCATGATCCAATTTGCTACAGCAGGGGAAAAAATTCCTTCCTGATCCCCCGAGAGGCAATCGGATTTACCCTGGATCAACTATACCTACAAATCTTAGTACTCAGTTATATTCTGTACATTTAGGAAAGTATCCAGACCTTTCTTAAAGCAATCTACTGAGCTGGCCAGAACCACCTCTGGAGGGAGTCTGTTCCACATTTTCACAGCTCTTACTGTGAAAAAACCTTTCCGTATTTGGAGGTGAAATCTCTTTTCCTCTAGACGTAAAGAGTGCCCCCTTGTCCTCAGTGATGACCGTAAAGTGAATAACTCAACACCAAGTTCACTGTATGGACCTCTTATATATTTGTACATGTTGATCATTTCCCCCCTTATTCTCCTCTTCTCAAGAGTGAATAAATTTAGTTCCTCTAATCTTTCCTCATAGCTGAGCTCCTCCATGCCTCTTATCAGTTTGGTTGCTCTTCTCTGCACTTTCTCCAGTTCTCTCCGTTCTGCAGCAATGTAAATAAATTTAAGCCTCTCAAAATGGTGAGAAAAAAAAGCAATTTACGAAGGAAGACAGACAGACCATTATAACCCTTTAAAGTGTAGGTTTTTCCTATAGAGAAGGAAAGCCAAGGTGTTGGTGAGTACAGTTTCCTACATCATCAAAACTGACAGGAGGAGGTTTGGCAGACCCAGAGCCACAACAGAATCGTAAGACAAGTTTCTGAGTCAACAGCTTTGCATGATGGGCAGCTCACAGGACATCAGCTTCAAGCACAGCTTAACACTGCTCAAAGTGATGGTGATCTATAAAGGGATATGGGAAATAATTATCTACATGAACCAACACACACACGAACACCAACATAGGTTGAACTGGATGGGCTATTGTCTTTATTCAATCTTACCAACTATGTAATCGAGTTTCAGTTTCAACTGAAGAGAAGACTTCGAGCTGCAGGTTTGACAGGTCGGGTGGCTGTAAGAAGCCATTGCTTATATGGCTAAATAAAAAAGATGCTTGCCTGGGTAATGAAGCATCGCCAGTGGATTACTGAAGACTGGAAGAAGGTCTAATAAAAATTTGAGATCATCGTGCAGATTTTTTGAACACTGTCGAGTAGGTGAAATATGGTTCCTCAGAGTCCAGGCTGTGTCAGAACTTTAGAAGAAAATTATAAAACTGTAGTCTTCAAATCATGGAATGGTCAACACAGTCTCCAAACTTAAACCCATCGAGCTGGCTTGCGATGAACTGGACAGAAGGTTGAAAGCAAAGCAACCTACAAATACAAAATATTTGTTGGAACTCCTGTAACAAGAACAACTTTCTGAACGATGGTTGATTTCCGGTGTATAAAGAATGCCACGAGTGTGTTTGGCTGTTACATCTGCAAAAGGTGGCTACTTTTGAGTCAAAAATTTAGATTGCACTGCAAGAAACAATTCTGTGAGGTTTTTTTTGTTTGTTTTTTTTTTTTTTATGTCCACTTGTTTAATTGTCCTATTCTTTATTTTAAGAGTATATGAAGACATTAAACTGCATAGATTTCAATAAAAATGGAAAAATGGGGGTGTTCTAAAACCTTTGACCAGTGTAATAAATATAAAATATATATATATATTCTCACACACATACTCTGGGTAAAATACATTTTGAACGCATTGACGTGACATTTTCACCACATGTTGGTAACAACCCATGTAATCCATACATACAAATAAACTAAAACAAATATGTTTAGAAATTTTAGGTTGTGTATAATAAAATGGAATGAAACAGGAAAGGGAGGTGCGAAAAGGAATAAAAAAGCCAAGACACCAGCTGAAAACTATTAGTAATTAAAAGCAATCCCACCCCTTGTCAGTGCAAATTAATATCAGCTGGTTCAGTGTTAACTGATGGCCTATAACAAGGTCTCATTACCAAGATGTCACGCAAGAAAAATCTCATTATGGGTAAAAGCAAAGGGTTCTCTCAAGACCTGTTGCAAAACATACTGATGGCATTAGTTACTGAAGGATTTCTAAACTTCTGAATGTTCCAGTGAGCATTGTTGGGGGCCATATTCCAGAAGTTGAAAGAAAATAATTTCACCATATAAAGGCAACAACCAGGTGCTCCACTTAAGGAGTGAAAAGAATTATTAGAAGAGTTGTCCAAGAGCCAACAACCACTTGATGAGAGCTTCAGAAACATCTGGAATTAGCAGGTACAATTGTTTGAACGAAAACAATGAGTAATGCACGCAACCGCCATGGCCTGTATGCACGCTCACCACACAAGACGCCATTGCTGAAGAAAAAGCATGTTGAAGCTTGTTTAAAGTTTGCTGCACAACATTTAGACAAGCCTGTGAAATGCTGAGAGAATATATTCTGGTAAGATGAGACCAAATTTTAACTCTTTGGATGCCATAATACACAACATTTTTTTAGGTCAAATGGCACTTCACATCACCCCAAAAACACCCCCATACCAACAGTAAAGTTTGGAGATGGGAACATCATGGTGTGGGGCTGTAAACTTCATGTCCTTGAAGGAAGGATGAATGGAAAAATGTACCAAGACATTCTTGATAAACTGCTGTGATCTACCAGGATGATGAAGATGAAACGAGGTTGGACATTTCAGCAAGACAATGATACTAAACGCAAAGCCAAGGAAGCTCTCAATTTGTGTCAAAGAGAAAATAAAGCTGTTAAAATGGCCCAGCCAATGGCAGACTTGAACCCAATGGAAAATCTCTAAAAAGAACTAAAGATCAGAGTTCATAGAAGAAGCCAACAGGACCTTCAAGATTTAAAGACTGACTGTGTGGAAGAATGGGCCAAGATCACACCTAAGCAATGTATGCGACTACAGGAGGCGTCTGGAAGCTGTAATTACCAACAAAAACTTTTGTACGAAGTATTCAATTTCAGTTAGCGTGTTCAATAAATTTTAGCTGTGTCATTCCATTGTATTACGCATAACCTGTTTTCTGAACTTATTTGTTTTGGTTTCTTTGTATGAATGGATTGCATGGGTTGTTACTGACGTGATAAAAATGTCATGTCAATAGCACCTTTAGAAATATATGTACCTAGAAAAATGGTGATGTGATCAATACTTATTTCACCAGCTGTATATTACACACACACCATGCCTTGCATTTTTATTTTAAACTGCATGGGTTGTCTTACAAGATGTTTCATGTATACTTTAACCCTGCCATCTCTGTTCTAAACAAAATTTTACTGTACCTATTGAATGTGTTGCGTTTTTTTTAAAGATTCTGCTGACAGAAAATTTGAGATGCTTCTAAACTGCAATGTTTAACCTGGCAGGCCCAGCCCTCTTGCTGCGATTACTTTATGCCAAACTGCAGCTAACTGTACTATAACAATGAGCAACAAATATGACCCAGTCTTTTTTGATCGTGCAATAACTGGAATGGAGAGGTGTAGCAGTGATGTCACCATCCTGCCTCTCTATCTCATCCAATCAGAGAACGCTTTACATTTAATCAGGAGATGCAAAGCATTTTCTGAGTGGCCCACCTTCTGTGTTGACATGGCAGGAGACAAGCCACTTCCGGTTAGATCTGAAAACAAGTGATCCTACTTGATCTCCACCAGCAGAAGCTCTGATCCCATCCTGAACTGTCAGCCGTGGCTTTAAAATTTGTGTGAATGCAAAGGGCACGTCCGACAAGAAAGCCCCATAGTAAGTCTATGGGCGACGTCACTTCCCATTCATTTCACAGCCGTTGTCGGATGTGTACTCAGCAGAGCTTCTGGGGAAGGAGCGGTGGTGGTTCCATTCTAAATGCACTGGCATTTTGATCCACCATCTCTAGGTGGTACAGGCAGATCAATCTGGTCTTTTCCACTTTACTAGATATGCAAGCGATTTGTGGTCTTTTTGGCATCGGTCAACTTTCTCATATTCCCTTGTGATGTGTACGCTTTCTAATTTAAGCCACATCTGATGTGGGATTTATGTCCTAAGGTCATTCAGGTGGCTCGTTTAACTGCAGGCAGTCTTCAGTTCTGTTTTTTATATATATATATATATATATATATATATATATATATATATATATATATATATATATAATCTTGGGCTAGGTCACGTTTTTGTTTTATCGTGTAGCCCACCCCTCAGTCAGAGCGCTTATGAGGCCCCCAAAAATGTAACTTCTCTGTTGTGTCTCTCAATGGCCGAGAATTGGAATAGGATTTTTGTACTCGCCGAAAAATCTTCTCATGGTGTTTGTTGGGGGACATTCATGATCATGTTCAGTATTGCTTGCTACAACAGTGAGGCATGCTGGTAGTAGGAGGGCTTATACTGGGCTGGCCTGCAGTTTTGCCAGTTTTTGTTTGCCAGTCCTCCTGCAAGTGGCAGTATAATTCCTGTGTCCCTCGATGGATGCCAACAGTAATATTTTGTAGTTTAACAAATCCTCCTATATAGTTTATTGCTATTTTAATATGTATGCCACATCTGCTGTTGAAATGGTAAAATACCATATTATGGCCATTGTTTTACATGCAACAGAACAAGCCTTTGGCTGAAAATTCTAATACCTTCCCAGTAGCTTGTTTGGAGAAGAACCACCAGCTAGTCACCTAAGTTTTATATGTAACAGCTGCAACCGTGACAGACTGCAATAATGAGCGGACTTCCCCAATTCTATTGCCTTTTCTCCCTGTTGGAAGTTTCCCTTCATTTCATGTTTTTTTAACAGTGTTATCCCTGGGAGAGGAAGTGAAGGGGAATCCCCAACAGAGCCGTGAACAGCAGTATAAATATATAGATTTTACAATAAAGTAAAAAAATATATACCCAGCAAACCCCTCGCATTTTTGAAAATATTTTATTATATCTTTTCATGTGACAACATTGAATACATGACACTTTGCTACAATGTCAGAATCCACTAGAGCCAATAAAGATAAACACCAACTTATGGAACCAATAATTGACGTATAAAAACCATAAAACAATAAGTGATTGAATACAAGTAGTTGCTATAAAAGAACTGGCTGGTAGCAGCCAGTTCTCTTATAGCAAATAGTTTAATTCAACCACTTGTTTTATGTTTTTCATAAGTAATGCCGTAGCCTTTCCCCCCTACACACGGCCGGGTTTCCCGGCAGGAAAACTGCCATGAGAGCTTTGGTCGGGAAACCCGGTTGTGTGTATGCTCCACCGCAGGTTTTCCCCATAGGTAAACTGCCCGCTTAAAAACCACCGGGAATCCCGGCGGGAAAAAAAAAAATGTTCTAATTTTTCCCGCCGGGAATCCCGACTGTTTTCCTGTTGGGAAAACTGCGATAAAGCATACACACGGCCGGTTTTCCCGGCCAAAAGCTGTCATGGCAGTTCTCCCGACCGGAAAAATGGTCGTGTGTACGAGGCATTTCTTATAGGTTCACTAAACTGGTTTATCTTTTTTGGCTCTGGTGGATTATGACATTTGAAGACTGTTTCTTGAACATAGGTGTTACAAATACACATGACACTCACAGGCTTATTCCAAATGCTATACAGAGATGTTTGGTTATAGAATATTTGCAGACTTGTTTTTGAGGGCTAAATATCTTGGACGGTAATTGATGCTCTGCAGAGCTCACAGTTCATACACTGAATTTATTTACCTCTCTCTTTTGAGGAACCCAAATGAACCAGAAGGGAAAGATCGAGTGGAGAGCACCAGGTGAGAGAGCCAACATCACTGCTTCAGTGTAAATTAACTCCTCCAGCTTTCTTCCACCTCATTTCTAGTGTGTTATTCTGCTTCATGTTTTGTATCTATTGACTCAGCGTTATCTTTATTTTCTTTTTTTCTTTCACGTTTTTATCTCCCTGTAAGCTGTTTACTCTTTTCACTTTCCCTCTGGGGTTTGGTTCTTCAGCTTCTTCTGCTGACTCTGGTGATCAGATCAATGCTGCTTTTTGTTTTTTTTATCCATAGCTTGTGAACAATTACTTCTGTAGAGAATCCGTCTATGCTTCAATGTTTTGTGTGTAAGACTGTTTTATATTAGAATACAGTTTGGTGTAATCCATGCAGAGCTTTCAGCAGTGATTTTACACTGTAACACATGCCTAGTGTTACAAGAAGATTAATGAATAGTAACTGACTTTTCTGGTGCTACACAGTTAAGACTTACCCAAATTATTTTAAAATCGTTGGTAATTTTATTCTAATATACATACGAAGTTTCAAAGTTTATTTATATTTACATATGTACATATCTAACAGAGTGCCGAGAGCCCGCTCTACACACCCTAGAGAGCCAGAAAGTATACCGCAAAGGGACACCTTTAGTTCTTACCAGGTATAAATAAAAAAAAATATTTTCAAGTAAGCATTGAAGCCTCATATAGGTGCATTTAAGTACACCAATATAAATATATCAATGGCCCACATATTGAATGACACTCCCTATTATCCTGGGTTAATGGCTGAATACAATCATCTGTAGGTTGCAGTATGGAAGGATAAACCATCATCTCATCTTAGAGGTCATCGGACAGTAGACGGCTGTAAAAGAAATGTGATTGATGAATATCGAGGCGTGCACAAAAAGTTTATGCTCACATTTTCAGGGATTTTAAAATAGTTTTTGCAAATCATATTGGAGTAGCATTTAATAAGTGTCAAAGCCTGCGGCCTTTCAATAGTGACTATAACAAACCTATGAAAATCTACTGGAAATGTCTATACAAACAGATGCTCAGTTTTTTTTCTATTCTTTTAGTTCCCAGTGTACAACGGACAAGTGTTGGGGCCCTTTCACACCTGTGGACCGTATGTCCGTTTTTCATCCATCCGTTTTCAGATGAAATACGGACATACATCCCATCTTTATGGGATTCCGGATGAACATACGCTGACATCCGATCTCATCAGTCCCCACTGTGGTCTGTTTCTGCAGACAGAGGAAAATCCTGTTCATCCGATCCCCCCCCATAGAGGAGAGCGGAGATCTGACAGGGCGGTCCCTGCACAGTGTGTCATCTGCCGGCTCAGTGGGGATCAACGGAGCGATCCCCAATGAGCAAGCGGGTGTTAAAGGTACGGATCCTGAGGGGATCCGTACCTGTGAAAGGGCCTATACTAACACAACCAGTATTTTTGTCTAGGAATGGTAGCAAAACTATTTTTATACACCTTGGAAAAACACACCAATATTTTCAACAGCTTTGCAATTTGCAGTGACACATTTTACTTGCCACTGCCTCCCTTTTTCATGAAAAAACTAAGCCCATTGGATTGTTTTAAATTTCCCTCCATCCATCTGGCAATCACACGTTTTATCCAGGGAATCTCTCAGGGAACGTGGAATTCTCTTCTGGCCTGCAATTATACAATTAAAGGCTGAAAGGAAGCTTTAATAGGAAAGACACCTGATTGGAAGACCTCCTTTAGGTTTTTAAAATGTATTACCACTTTTGCAGCCAAGCTACTTTATATTTGCTACATGTCCCTGTTCACATGGCATAACTTATAAAAACAAAAAGTAAAAATTGTGGCTTACCTTTTTTTAGATGCTAGTTTCTGCACCATGCAGCAAGGAAAAATAATAGGTAGTTCTCTTTGTTTGAGCTCTGCAGGCAGACGTTGCTAGGTTACCGAATAGGCACCAAGCTATAGGTCCCACACTGTTTAGGGCCCTGCAACTTCAGATCAAAATATTGATTTGATATTGAAAATGTTAAATTTAAGTTTTCTTAAAGTTTACAAAAGATAGAAAAAAATTATCAACTCAAACGAAAAAGAAAACGTTGCATTAAATATTCTGTAGAGTAATGTACCTAGTAACAACGTAAAGTACACAAACCATTGACCTCAGATTTACATTGCAGTTTGTCTCTTAAAAGTTTTTATTTGTAAAAAAAAAAAATTTGGTGCAACCTACCTATGTGTAATGTGCAGTGGTGGTGGTAATCTCATCTATCGGCCGACATGCACACTACTTAGTTCTGTGTTATCCTACTAGACTGTTCTGGAGAAACCTCCAAAAATCTGGGAAAGGGGGGCAAGGTTTTAACTGCTTAGGAGCCTCTACAGAGTTTAATCCAGCAGTGCAAGCAGATCTTCATTATCAATAGTAACTAGATTTGAACATATTAAAGGTTTAGAGGCTAAAGGTAGAAGGGGGGGAGGTTTTGGGACTTTAAATGAGATGCGTTTTTAGCAATATGCAATAAAAAAAAAATATATATATATATATATATATATATATATATATATATATATATATATATATATAATATACAAAAATGTTTCCATAATAACCAGGCTCAAAGTTACCAACCAAAAAAGCAACAAACCAAATTAGTCTCCTCAGTAGGATCACAGGAGTGCTAATCAATAGATAAGGGGCAAGTGATCACCTGACCATGCCCCTACCTATAGCTGCTCTGGCAAAAAAGAGCACTGGAAAAAACAAAAGAAATGCAAGAGTGGAACTAATCATGCCTACCAAACCAAAACGCCACCAAACCAAAAGCGGACCACATCAACCTGGGTCAACTAGTCAAAAAATGAGAACACCAGTTACTTGAGTTTTGGGGGAGAGAAATGTTGTCCTGTTCTTGTGTGATATTGGATTCAAACCGCTCAACATTTCTGGGTCTTTGTTGTATTTTTCATTTCAAGATGCAACAAATATTTTCAACTGGTGAAAGGTCTGGACTGCAGGCAGGCCAGTTAAGCACCCAGACTCCTCTACAACAAAGCCATGTTATCCAATATACCACATCGGCATGGTCCTGCTGAAATTTGCAAGCCTTCCCTGAAAAATACTTATTTTTGATTATTCAGCGTTGATTATGCCTTTCCCAATGTGCAAGCTGACCATTTCATTTGCACCCTCATTAGAGATGCAAGGCTTTTAAACTAAGTTCTGAAAACAAGGTGGAAGGTCTCTCTTCTCTTTTGTATGGAGGACATGGCACCCATGGTTGTTAAAAAATGTCAAATTTCGGTTCGTCTGACCACAGAACAGTTTTCCACTTTGCAACAGACCATTTTAAATGAGCTTTGGCCCAGAGAAGATGTTTGCATTTTTGGATCATGTTTAGATATGGCTACTTCTTTGCACGATAGAGCTTTAAATTTTATTTTGAGGGCACGGCTTACTGTGTTCAGACAGTGCTTTTTGGGTAATTATTTCTGAGCCCATCCTGATGTCTATTGCAGAATAATGCCTGTTTTTAATTTAGTGACGGCTTGGGGTACCGAAGATTATGAGCATCCAATATTGCGTTTCAGCCCTGTCCCTTGTGCACAGAGATTTCTCCAGATTCTTGGAATCTTTTGATATTAAGTACTGTAGATGATATATTTAAAGTCTTTGCAATTTTACATTGAGGAGCATATATTCTTACATATAGTTACATAGTAGGTGAGGTTGAAAAAAGACACAAGTCCATCAAATGTGTATGTCAGTATTACATGTATGATTGTATGTCCCTATATGTTGCGGTCGTTGAGGTGCTTATCTAATAGTTTTTTTTACACTATCCAACCCCCCCCCCCCCCTTGTAACCACCGCCTGTGGAAGGGAATTCCACATCCTTGCCGCTCTTGCAGTAAAGAACCCTCTACGTAGTTTAAGGTTAAACCTCTTTTCTTCTAATTTTGAGTGGTCACATGTCTTATTAAACTCCCTTCCGCAAAAAAGTTTTATCCCTATTGTGGAGTCACCAGTATGGCATTTGTAAATTTGAAATTCAGTGCTCACAAACTTTCTTCATAACTAATGTCCTCCAGACCCTTTATAAGCTTTGTTGCCCCCTTATGTACTCCATTTCCAGTACATCTTTCTTGAGGACTGGTACCCAGAACTGGACAGCATACTCCAGGTACAGCCGGACCAGAGTCTTGTAGAGTGGGAGAACTATTGCTTTTTCCCTGGACTAAATCCCTTTGTTAATGCATGGCAATATTCTGTTTGCTTTGTTAGCAGCAGCTTGGCATTGCATGCCATTGCTGAGCCTATCATCTGCTAGGACCCCCAGGTCCTTTTCCATTCTAGATTCCCCCAGAGGTTGTCCCCCTGGTGTATAAATTGCATTCATATTTTTGCCACCCAAATGCATTATTTTACATTAAACCTCATTTGCCATGTAGCTGCCCACCCCATTAATTTGGTCAGATCTTTTGGCAAGGTTTCCACATCCTGCGGATAAGTCATTGCCCTGCTTAACTTAGTAGGGATATACAAGGCAATACTGACATATAGTCACACACATAGGTTGGACTTGTGTCTTTTTTTCAACCTCACCTACTATGTAACCACAGCTTTCCGTTCTATGTATGGATACATGCGGATAGCAATGGCCAATGTGAGGCCGCCATTAGTTTAGGTGGACTGAGCGGACACTCCTGATTTACATGACCTGGTTGTTCCAGGAGCAAATATCTCTAGATTCTGGCCACAGGAGTGAAGCGGCTGCATGTAACTGGCCGTGTAAAAGGCTAATGCCCCGTACACACGATCGGAAATTCTGCCAGCAAAAGTCCGATATGAGTTTTTGAACTGAAATTCCGACCATGTGTATGCTCCATTGGACTTCTGCTGGCGGAATTTCTGCCAGCAAACGATTGAGAGCTAGTTCTCAAACGGAAAAAAAATTCCGATCGTCTGTAGCAATTCCAACGCATGCTCGGAAACGGTTCTAAGCATGCTCAGAAGCATTGAACTTAATTTTCTGGGCTCGTCGTAGTGTTGTACGTTACCGCGTTCTTGACGGACAAGCTTGAGCGAAATTCCGTTGGAAAAAACATACAAGGTTTTTCCGACGGAAAATCCGATCGTATGTACCGGGCATTAGAATGTTCTTGTCTACTTTGAGGTGAAGCAACTACCTGCATACTTTTTTAATTGCTCAATCTCTCAGTACAGCGACACTAATCAGTCTTTTAACAGGTCCTTGCACTGACCTATGAGGAAGCAACCGCTCACAAAATGGGGTAATACAACGCGTAGGATGTGATTTTAGTTGACCTTGGCAATCACTGCTGTTTACAGAATATAGAATTTATTTTTAGGATTTTTTTTATATATATATATATATATATATATATATATATATATATATATATAAAATATTGCTTTCCTGTAAAGTATAAACTAACAATGTTCTAGTGTTTCCCTGTATGATATCTTTAATAATATTGTTGGCACGGAAAGAGTAGCATATTGAAAGTGCAGCTTTTAATGCACAATTTATTGCTTTTTCTTGCTGCTATATAGTAAGGCAAGTTACAATATAAAAAATGCATAGTATACTTTTCTAGGTATATTCAGGGTAAACGTGTGGAGTCTTCCCATTAAATGCTGGCCTCACTGCTTCTTTTTGCGACTATACAGCCAAGTCTACTTGCATATTGGCTTTTTACTAAGGGTGCTGCTTCCAACGGCATTTTGCCTTTCCTGTTTTAGTTTGTATTCTATGTTTGGAAGGATCACTTCCATGCCCAGGTATTTTGGTAATGCAAGTTTAAAAAAACACTATCTCTGTACCTGAAGATAATTTTGTTTGTGTTTTTTTTTTTTTTTTTTATGTGATGGTAATAGTGATGTAAACACTTATTTGATTTGCAGCACATACATCATTGTTGTAACAAAACATTGTTGTCCATTTCCTCAGGCCTAACCTGACAGTGGCAGAAAAAGACAAAGAAGACCTGAGGGACTCCAAACCACGCTCATTACGCTTCACGTGGAGTATGAAAACCACCAGCTCAATGGAACCCAATGAAATGATGAGCGAAATACGCAAAGTGCTGGATGCCAACAGCTGCCAACATGAACTGCAAGAGAAGTACATGCTGCTTTGTATCCATGGTTCACCTGGGCATGACAACTATGTACAGTGGGAAATGGAGGTGTGCAAGCTTCCACGCCTCTCTCTAAATGGTGTGCGCTTCAAAAGAATCTCTGGCACCTCCATGGCATTTAAGAACATTGCCTCCAAAATTGCCAATGAACTTAAACTTTAACCAGGCTCCAGCTCTCAGACTGAAACTGCAAAATGAGACACCTACAGCCCCCTGCCATATCTGGTCAGCACTCTTAGCCAAGTGGATGCAGGAAGTTCCATTTGTTTCTCCTTGCTGGCCTGTGCTGGAAGGACAAACCAGGCTTTGTGGCTGGGGGTTGGCAGGGTGCCCTGGGAATGACTACTGCTCCTTTTCATTGTAGGTTTTGAGGGTATTTTATTTGAAATAGGTTTATAATTTTTTTTTATTTTAAAGATTGGGGATTGGGCTCAGATTATCTAATAGACTGATAAGAGGAAGGGTTGTAGAATGAGATTGTAGAGTGGTTTCCCTTCCTATTAATGTGTGTCAGCTCTATGATGCAGTTTTTCTGGTACAGTTTATAAAGCAGAAAAAGAGCTTGGAAGAGGTATCCACCCCCCCCCCCCCCCTTTTTGTCTACAGATGAGTTCACATTGTACAGAAGGATTATAAAAATGTACAATGTCTTTGTACAGAAGAGATTTAAAAATCGTCATGACACTGAACTAATAGCTCAGGGTGCCCTTAATACACAGGTACAGGTAAAGACATGCCCAGCATGGAGAATTATTGTGCCGGTAACTAGATTTGTACGGTGGAAACCTGGTGGGCTGCCAGTGCTTTTATTAATATACATGCTGTTTTTTTTCCATTTATTTATTTTCTTTGAAAGTTGGCAATAATCAGTTGCAACAATCAATTTGGTGACAGTTACATCATCAATGGTACAAAGATGCAAACTGTTTAATTCTCCAAGCACACCTTTATTCCCTTTATTTTCATTGGACTAGTCCAAAACCGCTTCCATGTTTCCCCATACATATAGTAAACTATTAATGTAACTTGCACACATTCCTCATAAGGAGGAGCATCCAGGAGCCCGCTATGATTTCCATCTACAAGTTCTGTGTTCACACTTTTTTTCTCCTTTTTAAAAAGCATGAATACACACCACCATGACTATGTCACTGTATACAGAATGCACCCCTTTATTCTAGACACTTCTATGAAGATCAGAAATAGTAGACATTGTTTGCCACACTCTCCATGTATATATCGAAATGTTTTGCAGGTTTAAATCCGGGAAATTATCAATTAAATTATAGGATTATTGTCAGTGAAAGAGTGGAGGCAACTTTGTTGAGGAAATGTTTGTGGAATGTACAGTGAATACAGCATATCAGACTTTATGTACCCCTCAGTTGCGGTTGTGGGCTGTATCTGCTGTAAATATCAATCCAAAAAAATGTGTATGACTCCCACTTGCAGTTGAGGGGTGAAGCAAGTTTCCATGGCCCGACAGATGATCGCTTGCAAGCGTTATTGTTTATTTGATTTTATTATTTTCCTTTGTGTGAATGATTTCATTGCTGTTTGGAAAAAAAAAGAAACTAATTGCGGTTGACACTGACTGTTTTATTTTTCTAAAGAAAAGTTTTTTTTCTGTATGTCATGGGTACATTCAATATATCCTAGAATACTCAGGAACAATAATTACAAAAAAAAAATAAAAAAAAATATTAGATAGATTTAAGCAAACCAACATCTTAATAAGATCATGACAATCTTCAGGATTTAGATATCTGCCAATTTTGGAAGTTCATGCCAACTGACTCAAACCTTCTCATGCTCTTCTATGCTGCTGTGCATGAGCTCCTTCCCTATGCTGTGCCTTCTTATCTTTCTCTAAAGCCAGTCACAAGGGGTGACACACATGGTAGAAGCATGTTTTTATTTTCTTTAGTGCACTTGAACTTCCATCAGTTGGTTCTTGTGTTTATCATAGACAGCTAGTAACCACCTAATCTGTGGCAATAACCTAATCTTCCCCTTTGGCAGAGTTATGGATATTGTAACACAACACAAACCAACACACAATCATGCAGGATGAGCTTCAGGTTGCACTTCCACATCTGCATTGTGGTAACCTGCAGGTATACGTGCCTTGGCATAAAACACAGAATTTAAAATGAATGCAATTAAATGCGCGCACACAGAGATCACTGGGTTTCTTAGGCTACGTTCACAACGGTGATTAAGGTCTGTGCAAATTGCAGCATTCCTCTGATTCCTGCTGCGACCACTGCCCCCGTTCCCTATGACAAGTCGCCTGTATTTGCGGCTGTCTGCACAGCAACCAATTACTTGCGATTAGCACGTCTAGATGCACTTTGTGTGCGCCCAGCAGCACTCGATGCAGGTAATTGCTGGCTGGGCAGAGAGCCGCAAATGGCTACGGCCCTGTCATTATAGTGGACGAGACTGGCTGCTGCACCTAGCCACTGCGAGCATCTGAGGATTCCTGCTGCTACAATTCCAGCCATAACATAATCGCCAGAGTGAAAGTAGCCATAAGACTCTTGGGCGCAGCGACAAAACATTATTTATTTTTTCTTGTTTATTGTGTCAAGAACTTTAATGACCTTTAATCAGATGTTCAGTCCTTTCGTTCAGACTGTGAAAGAGCAACATCTGTGGCATTAAAAGATAAGTTATAGAGCCAGTCCATCCGAAAATTATATTTTATTTATGGGTGGAACCTGTTGGTCAGTGTAAGCTCCTGATTTGTCTTGGATGCAACACCAAGATCTATCTGCCATGGTTCTTATTGAAGTTTGAATCTTAGGGGTTCGCATCCACTTTTTTGTGTCCCAGAAATTCCAGCAATTCCAGCTGCCTTCTTTATCATATAAAATAAATAGATTCATCTGTGGGAACTCCTTGAAATGGTCATGACAGGTATGCAGACCAAGGAACTCAAGAAAATATCTAATTTGGAAGGTCCCTGAGAGATGTATTAAAAAATGTTTGGTGGTTTAATTTTCCAGAATCAACCAAACAATATCAGTTTTGGATTAGCTCTCAAATAAATTGTCATTTATGCAATAATTACCAACTTTTATTTTGAAACAGTTTGGCCATATATAAAATGTGTGTACCCACACTGTGCTTAAAGTGGTTGTAAAGGCAGAAGATTTGTTTTTATTTTAATGCATTCTATTTTTTAAGATATAAAGTCTTCTGTGTGCAGCAGCCCACCTCAGCCCCCCTAATACTTACCTGAGCCCCATCTCGATCTAGCGATGTTGCACAAGAGACTCGGCTGTCTGGGACTCTCTCTCCCTCATTGGCTGAGACAGTAGTGAAGCGCCATTGGCTCCCACTGCTGTCAATGAGGAAAGCAAGGGGGTGGGGCCAGGCTGTGGCTCTGTGTCTGAATGGACAGGGAGCTGTGGCTTGCTTCAGGTGCCCCTATAGCAAGCTGTTTGCTGTGGAGGGCACTCAACAGGAGGGAGAGGCAAGGAGCACCGAAAAGGGATCCAAGAAGAGTAGGATCTGGGCTGCTCTGTGCATAACTGCTCCACAGAGCAGGTAAGTATAACTCTTTTTTTGTGTGTTTAAAAATAAAAACATGTATCACTTTAACGGAAGAAAACTACATTTCCAAATACAGCCCCATTCACACCTCAGTGTTTTATAGCCTAAAGCTCCGAAACTGGAGGAGAAAAAAAATCTGTTAATCTGTGGATTTGGTTCACATCTCTTAAAGGTCGTTCGAAGCCAAACGCCTGAAGCTCAAAAAAAGTTCTGGAGCTTTTTTTGTAGCTCAAATCTGGCAGATTGTTGCAGGTTTTTTGTAACCTAGAAATGCATGGAAACGCTTGATTCAAACGTTTTTGAGTGTTTTGAGAGTTTTTCTGCTCAAATGCAATATTAAATTAAAATAAGTAATAAATAATTAAAAAAAAAAACACCAACAATAACATTTAAACCCTGAACCACTTACAAAAAAAGTTAAATAAAAGTGGATGAAACCGCTGATAAACACAGCAACAAATGATATTGGCTAATTAGATAATGTCAAAGCTCAAACACTTCAAACCATACGAAAACGCGCCTACAAATGCTCAAAAAATTACCCACTTTCTAGCCTGGGCAATTCAACCAAGCATACAATTTAAAAAATGCATATGCATTTAGTGGAAATTGTATGGCACATCAACTAGATTAACATGCAAACCTCCACCTTTTTGGTAAAATCCATCACGTCTAAATTCTGAGCCTCCGTCTTGGTGAAGCAGCCCATTAAAGGGTGCTACCAAACTAGATTTTTACAGGTAAAAGGAAGATTTGCATAAAACTTCTGCTTATATTGCTTTATCTGCTGATGAGTTTTGCAGGTAAAGTCTTTTTATAATTTTTTTTCATCCATCTGCTAAGGCTGAATTGCCCAGGTTTGTATAAGGTTCAACGTAACAAACACACGCAACAGCTATATTTTTGTATATATATGACTGTGGTTGGTATTTTAAGTCCACTTCTCACATGCCCCTCTTTAATAGCCTGTCTGACTGTCAGGCTATTAAAGGGGCGCATGTGATGAGTGGGCTTAAAATACCGGCAACCACTGTCCCTTATAATAATATTATGAATATTACCACAGTCTGAGTCAGCTACCCATATTATCAATATTACTACAGTTGGCTGCCCCAGACCCTGGGTAGTTGACTGTGGTAATATTCATAATAAGGGACAGTGGTTGCCGGTGACTTGTCCTGAATGTTCCCCTATGGGGGAAGTTCCTCCACTGACTGCGCAGGCACAAGCTTCCCGACGGAAATCCCCGAACCTCGCCCGGCATCCAGGCTCATTCTTTAACATCCCCGTGGATTGGAGGATGTTAAAAAAAGAGCCAGGAGGCCGAGCGAGCGAAGCGAGCCGTCCGAGCGCAGCGAGGACGTGAGGCCGACTGGCCACTTACCTCACAATCCACGTCGCCCTGGATGCCGGCCGCCGTTCAGGGATTTCCGTCAGCAAGTTTGCACCTGCGCAGTGTTTGAAGGAACTTTCCCGATGGCTGGAACCATCTCAGCGCATCAGTTCGCGCATGCGCTGGAACTTCCATGATACATGGAACCAGCACGTCAGATCACCGGTATTTTAAGTCCACTCCTCGGCTCACATGCCCCCCTTTATGATGCTGGTGTGCACACTCACAGTGTGCACCTACTGCTGTGCATGTTTAGTTTCCCGGCCGAGAAACGTGGTAGTACCGCCCACGCATTAATGACATCGAGCGGCGATGCGCCGCATCACGCTCTCTGATGACTGACGTCAGTTCCGATATCCGCCATTTGCGTTCCACGCTGGTTCCGTAGATCTGGCAGGGAGATCAGAAAATTGCACTAATCCAGCGTGGAGATCGCGCTGGGGGGGGGTGAATCGCGATCTTGTAACGATTAATCATGCAGCTCTAGTGGAAGGCAGGGGGACTGTATCTGTGTTGGCAGGAGGAATGATGGTGCACTACCAGGGGAGGACAAGGTTCTCCATGCAAGGCTGATAAATAAGCAGTGGGCTATAGTTTTAAGACCACCAATTTAGTAAATAGTCAAGGTTCATGATGAAAACATTTTGCAGACCCTAGCTAGCAACTGGTACAACTTCCTCCATTACCTCTGGCATATTTTTTTTTAACCGTCTGTATACTAATCTAGTTCAATATCTCTGTTTTTGAAATGGCTTGCTTGCCTGTGTCATACCACAGTATTTCAATAGAATTTAGGCCAGAATTCTGACTGTAAATGTATTACTATGGCCTGAATGAAGATCACATTTTAGGATACAGTATGTGTGCCTATGTAAAATATACAAATGCAGCATGCGCTGTTTTCACTGTTATTTGTACCAGACTGAGCGCATTGGTCAACACGGACAAGCCAAAAGCCTTGTTTTGTATTATCACAGTTTACACCAATGTGCTGCAATAAAAATTAAAAGAATGAAGATAGGCACCATTATATCGCAGTGAGTTGGAAAAGTAAGTAATGAGTTTATACATAAAATGCACTAAATGTAGACAACACACCAAAACACACACAAACATGGCCAACTTACCCTTAATGTTGGAAAAAGATCTATACATACATGCTTATAAAGAAAAGCGGAAACATGGAACATGATTTCAGAACTTCTATTTGATCCAAAGAAAGGAAAAATTGTTGTTTTTTATTTATTTATATATATATATATATATATATATATATATATATATATATATATATATATAATTTATTTTAAAAGATGGATGATTTGCCCAAAGATAACCCTATGGTGCTCATGCAATAGGGCTGATCCGAAACAACCTGATGTATGTTTCGTATTTACACAAGCCCTACCTCATGCTGAAAATGTGTATGACAGTAACAAACTGTATGTGCATATCTGACGGCTTTATACACAATGGGGGTTATTTATGAAGGGCAAATCCACTTTGCACTTGCTGTAGAACTGAGGGGGAAAAAAATCAATCAATTTTACATGCGATCGCTCAACTTGGGTACATTCAGCCTGCCCATACATAATTTGAATCTTGGCCGGTTCTTTCTTCACAATAGACAAACGCAATGTGCTTAAGCGGATGACACACAAACGGTGAACCCATATAGCCAGATTCACGTACGGCGGCTTAAAGTTATGCGGGCGTAGCGTATGTAATTTACGTTACACCGCCGCAAGTTAGAGAGGCAAGTGCTGTATTCACAAAGCACTTGCGTCCTAAGTTACGGCGGCGTAGCGTAAATGTGCCGGCGTAAGCGCACCTAATTCAAATTGTGAAGAGGTGGGCGTGTTTTATGTAAATAAAGCATGACCCCACGTAAATGACGTTTTGAACGAAGGCGCATGCGCCGTCCGTGGACGCATGCTCCAAATTATGCCGCAAAGACTCATTGGTTTCGACGTGAACGTAAATTACGCCCAGCCCCATTCACGGACGACCTACGCAAACGTCGAAAAAATTGAAAAATTTGACGCGGTTCCGACGTCCATACTTAACATTGGCTGCGCCATCTTTTTGGTGGCTTATCTTTAAGCCTGAAAACGCCTTACGTAAACGGCGTATCTTTACTGCGACGGCCGTTCCTGAATAGGCGTATCTCGCTGATTTACATATTCTAGGCGTAAATCAGCATACACGCCCCTAGCGGCCAGCGTAAATAGACAGCTAAGATACGACGGTGTAGGAAGACTTACGCCGCTCGTATCTTGGCAACATTTAAGCGTATCTCAGTTTGAGAATACGCTTAAATATACGACGGCGCAGATTCGGAGTTAAGACGGCGTATCTACTGATATGCCGTTGTATCTCTACCTGAATCTGGCTAATGGGCTTCAACGAAAGCTAATTGGAGTCCAAATAATTAAATGAGTTTGGAGGTGTGGTTCACAGCTACCTTCACTGATAAAAAGACAACATTATAAGTTTGCTGTTCATAAGAAGCATCAGCAAATTTGAACCTCAAAAGCAGCTCTTTGAAGACATACATTCAAGAGTAGTTGATCTGCATAAGGCTGGAAAGGGATACAAAAGGCAATCTACGAGTGCTTAGGCATCTATCAGTGGACAGTTCGTCCATTCACACTTGTGTGACTTCAAAATAATGCGATTTCCATTCAAATGTTATGGTACAACTTTGATGTGTTTTTCATCTAACTTTGGATGAGTGCGACTTTAGCTTTGAACAATGTGATTTTGCACTACAAAGTTGCACAAAAGTCATGTGCATGTTATGCAGGTGTGACTTTCAAGCGACTTTTGAGGGTTTACGTTTGAGGCTATGGCCCTCCAGTTGCATGAAAGTCGGACCAAAGTTATGGATGAACTACTTTAAAGTCGCTCGTATAGGGATGGTACTCATTGGGAAACATGGGTGTGACTTTAGGATCCAAATTTGCACAAGTGTGAATGGGGCCTTAGGCTGGGTTCACACTGATATTATATGACAGTCATACTACTTTGCTCTGCGACATCGGTCCTACATTCATCCAACTTGAATGAACAGGATACTACTTTGATTCGACTTTGTGATAGTCTGACTTTTCCTTTTGACCAATCAAAACAATCCCTGTGTGACATAAGTTCCTTTTACGGCTGCTGTAATCACGATGTTGGATATCACATGTCGGATGGTTGCATGGGTCTTCAAACTACGGCCCTCCAGTTGTTCAGGAACTACAATTCCCATCATGCCTAGTCATGTCTGTGAATGTCGGTTTGTTACAATGCCTCATGGGATGTGTATGAGGCAAACATCTCTGGTCATGAGTCTACCACACGTAAGTCTTTAAATGGGCAGGGTGGCCATGACAGAACACTACAGAGGAAGCCGCTACTCTTCAAAAATTGCTGCGTGCCTAAAGGTTGCCAAAGAGTACCTTGGCTAACCACTATGCTACTGGTAAAATGTTTTGTGAACTGATGAAACAAGTTTAATGTTTGTGAGGAACACTCGGCACTATGTATGGTGCAAACAGGGCACAGCTTACCAACATCCAAATGGTGAAGGAAACATCATGATTTGGGCTTACTTTCCTGCCAAGCTTACAAAAAGATCCTACAGGATAATGTTAGGATGGCTTTCCACTAGCTGCAGCTTAATAGAAGTTGGTTACTGCAGCAGGACAATGAGCCTAAAGCCTCGTACACATGATCCAATTGATCCAACATGATCCAATTGATCCAACCGAGCGTCCGATTTTTATCTTCAGGCGTGTGCCTAGATCTCGTCTTGCATACTTATAGTCCACAATTGTCAGCCAACAAACACGAACGTAGTGACATACTACAAGGAATTTCAGCTCTTGAGCGCCACCCTTTGGGCCCCTTCTGCTAATTTTGTGTTTGGTGAGCATTGATTCTGAGCAGTACTTTCAACGTTTGTGTGATGGACTTGTGTACTGATCATCGGAACACCTGCCGAAAATTTACTAGCCTGTCATCCAACATTTGTTGGCAGAAAGTTGGAAAACAATTCTCAAAAGTAGTGTACTAACGGTCAGATCTTAGGACAACAGTCTGTCAACAGACAATCCCCTTCCAACACATGGATCGTGTGTACAAGGCTTTTGCATTGAAGTCAATCTACCACAGACTGGCTTCAGGAAAAGAAAATGCTCCTAACCCCAAGGAGATGCTGTGGAATTACCCAAAGAAAGCCATGCACACTAGACGTCCTACAAATGTGTCTGAGCTAAAAGAAGTTTTGTAAAGAGGAATGGTCAAAAATTCCTTCGGAACGTCCTGCAGGTCTAATCCAGAGCAAAAGTGCTTGCTTGAAATCATTGCTGCCAACGAAGGTTTGGCCAGCTATTAACAGCAAGGGTTCACTTACTTTTCCTTTGAATGTTTCATGGGTAGGTTTGGTAAAGGCACAAGAAATCTGAATTGTTTGTGTGTTAGCTGCTATTAAGCACATTGTGCTTCCCTCTTTTTTCTTAACCCCTTCCCGCCTGGGGTGTAGTAAAATGTGAGCAGGGTGGGAGCACTGTTCTGGGAGGACGTTGTATGACGTCCTCTCAAAACATGCCTCTCGCGGGACTGCGCAGTGGCACAATCTGTCACCGGCTGTGTACACCAGTACCATGTGATCGATGTGCCCAATTAAAGCAGATCACATGACAGTTGTAAACAATGGATGGCTTCCTTTCATGCCATCCATTGTATACTATTGTGTTGCTAGCTGTTATTGGTCACCGTGATGACATGTTACAGACAGGGCCAATCACAGCCCATCTGTATCATGTGATTAGCTTTGGCTAATTGCAACAAAAGCCACTGAATGAACCCGTTTCAGTAAAATTGGTTGCTTATACCGGTGAAATTCACTGGTATAAGCAATCATAATGTGTAAAAAAAAAAATCATGATCACTTCCCCATAGTACAGTGTTTCTATGGTAACACAAATGCTCTGGTCACAAAAAAAAATGAAAAATAATTTTTTTTTAAATGTTCTACATACTTAGCTAGATTCACGTAGTTTGCCGCAACTTTAAGGCAGCGTATCGTATTTATGCTACGCCGCCTTAAGTTAGAGAGGCAAGTACTGTATTCTCAAAGTACTTGCCTCCTAACTTACGGCGGCGTAGCGTAAATGCAGTGGGCGCAAGCGCGCCTAATTCAAAATAGGCTGAGGGGGCGTGTTTTAGGTTAATTATGTATGACCTGACGTGATTGACGTTTTTTTGGAACGGCGCATGCGCCTTCCGCCAACATTTCCCAGTCTGCATTGCGGCTAAGTACGCCGCATGCTCCTATTGATTTCGACGTGTACGTAAATTACGTAAATCCCTATTCACGGACGACTTATGCAGACGACATAAAATTTTCGAAGCGGGAACGGCGGCCATACTTTAACATTGGCTACGCCACCTAGGGGGATGCCTATCTTTAGGCGGCCTATCTCTTACGGAAACGGCGTATCTGTACTGCGTCGGCCGGGCGTACATTCGTGAATAGGCGTATCTAGTGATTTACATATTCTACGCTGACCGAAATGGAAGCGCCACCTAGCGGTCAGCCTAAAAATTACACTTTAGGATACGAGGGTGTAAGACACTTACGCCGCTCGTATCTGAGCCTAATTTAAGCGTATCTGGTTACCAGAATACGCTTAAATTAGCGCCAACGCAAATTCTGACTTAGGCTGGCGTATCTACTGATACGCCAGCCTAAGTCTCTCTGAATCTAGCTACTAGTAACCAGTCATTGTACCTGATTATCTCCACACCCATTATATGATAACTGTACACTGCACTGGTGGACTGTATGTTACAAAAAAAAAATTGTAACAATAAGTTTTCTTGATTTTCAAAAAAAAGTATGACAAAAAATTACAACTTCAAAAAACTCACCATGCCTCTTACTAAATACCTTGGATTGTTTACTTTCCAAACAGGGGTCATTTGGGGGATATTTGTACTGTCCTGGAGTTTTTGGGTCTCAGGAAATCAGATGGTCCTTCAGTACATCAGGATTGATCAATTTTCATATATATATATATATATATATATATATATATATACATACATACACGCCATGTGGACTCTATAACTTTCCTACAGACTAAATAATATACACTGATTTAGGTTATTTGCACCAAAGAAATGTAGCAGAGTTCATTTTGGTCTAAATTTACGAAGAGAGATTATTTGCTAAATTTTAGAACACAAACAAAGAAAAACACGTTTTTGTTTAATTCTTCAAAATGTATGTTCTTTTTTTCGTTTAGCAAAAAATAAAAAACCCAGTCTTGATACTATACCACTAGAAGAAAGCTGTACTTGTGTGAAAATAGCCTGGGCAGTAAGAGGGTAAAAGTGCCAGGTACTGAAGTGGTTAGAGGTTATTTTTTTCAAAATTCTTTTAACTGTTGGAGGTTTCCTAGAGCAGCCAATCCGCTTGGAAATTGTCATTGTTAGCGCTTCTACCTGGCAGCACTAGGGTTGTGGGTTCAAATCCCACCCAGGGTGTGCCCAACAGCTACCAGTCTCTGCAACCATTGCCAGCCAATCAGCCAGTACCATACTACATAATGTGCAGGATTAACACGACTGTAGGAATGAAGCTATTTTTATTATTAATAATCTGCTACTACGAAGGCTGGGTTCATGTATGTGCGGCCGCGGGTCCCAGAAGGGGGTTTGGTGTGTTTCTGTTCAGTTGCAATTTTTTTATTTGCACAAAAGAAAAAATAACTTTTAAAATTACATTAAAGATTCACCTTTTCAGGCAGAGTTCCCACCCACTTTCATACTTCTTCCTTAAAGGTCACTATACACCGTACCATCTGATTGTACAATCCCTTTTAGATCTACCACCAGCTATGTAGTGCAAGGGTCTGCCCGATTTGATACAAATTGAATGGATTGTTCTGGTGGGCCCTCCTATTATATAGTTTAAGTAAATGTAAAGGAAATTGTATAGTGCAGGGCTCGACAATATCCGGGTGCCCGGTCGCAATTGTGACAAGAAATTGTGACCTGGCGCCTGCCGGTAATTGAGTGTGCGGCCTACAAGGCCGCAAAGCCGCGGACTCAATTACCGGCCATTGCGGGCCCGCCGCGATCACGTAGCAGGTGAGGTGGGGGCACACGGAGGCACAGGATCCTGTGTCTCCGTGAGCCCGGCGGGCCCACGATGGCCGGTAATTAAGGCCGCGGTTTTGCAGCCTTGTGAAGACCCAAGCTTACTTCTGTGACCTGGTGCCATCTGGTGGCGGCCGTTGGCATTACAAGTAAAACAGCAGTTCTTAAAGTGTTTTTTCTCTGCCATCTCCTTCCCTCTAATTAGAACCCCCAAACATTATATACATATATTTTTTTATTCCAACACCCTAGAGAATAAAATGGCGATCGTTGCAATACTTTCTGTCACACCGTATTTGCGCAGCGGTCTTGCATACAATTTTTTTGGGGAAAAAATACACTTTTTTTAATTAAAAAATTAGACAATAGTAAAGTTATCCCAATTTTTTTTTATATTGTGAAAGATAATGTTACGCCGAGTAAATTGATACCCAATATGTCACGCTTCAAAATTGCGTCCGCTCGTGGAATGCCGTCAAACTTTTACCCTTTAAAATCTCCATAGGCGACGTTTAAAGAATTCTACAGGTTGCATGTTTTGAGTTACAGAGGAGGTCTAGGGCTAGAATTATTGCTCTAACGATCGCAGCGATACCTCACATGTGTGGTTTGAATACCGTTTACATATGCGGGTGCTACTCAGGTATGTGTTCGCTTCTGCGCGCGAGCTCGTCAGGACGGGGTGCGTTTTCTGGCTCATAACTTTTTTAGCTGGCTCCTAGATTCCAAGCAAATTTGTCAAACCCTGGTGCAATGCTGTATCCTGGCCTAGGCCTAATACAGCACTTTGCAGGGGGGCAGCGCGGAAAGAGTCCCCGCCCGCTTGTGCTACACTTTATGGGCCACACTGCGGGTGGTCGGCATTCCGCAACTGTGGGGGGAGAGTGCCGCTTCTAATTTTGACTGTCCTATCATCCTGGGCCACAAACCTTCCTCACTGCTATATGTTTTCAGCTGCACCATTGGCATGGTTATATCTAGGGTTGTCCCGATACCACTTTTTTAGGACTGAGTACAAGTACCGATACTTTTTTTCAAGTAGTCGCCGATACCGAATACCGATACTTTTTTTAAAATGTGTCCCCAAATGCAGCGATGTCCCCCCACAGATGCAGCCATGTATCCCCCCATCCAGCCATTGTCTCCCCCCATCCAGCCATTGTCTCCCCCCATCCAGCCATTGTCTCCCCCCCATCCAGCCATTGTCTCCCCCCCATCCAGCCATTGTCTCCCCCCCCCATCCAGCCATTGTCCCCCCCCCCCCATCCAGCCATTGTCTCCCCCCATCCAGCCATTGTCTCCCCCCATGCAGCCATGTATCCCCCCATCCAGCCATTGTCTCCCCCCATCCAGCCATTGTCTCCCCCCATCCAGCCATTGTCCCCCCATGCAGCAATGTATCCCCCCATCCAGCCATTGTCTCCCCCCATGCAGCAATGTATCCCCCCATCCAGCCATTGTCTCCCCCCATGCAGCAATGTATCCCCCCATGCAGCCATGTATCCCCCCATCCAGCCATTGTCTCCCCCCATCCAGCCATTGTCTCCCCCCATCCAGCCATTGTCACCCCCCATCCAGCCATTGTCTCCCCCCATGCAGCCATTGTCACCCCCCATGCAGCCATTGTCACCCCCCCATGCAGCAATGTATCCCCCCATCCAGCCATTGTCATCCCCCCATGCAGCCATTGTCACCCCCCATGCAGCCATTGTCACCCCCCATGCAGCCATTGTCACCCCCCATCCAGCCATTGTCTCCCCCCATCCAGCCATTGTCTCCCCCCATCCAGCCATTGTCTCCCCCACATCCAGCCATTGTCTACCCCCCATGCAGCCATTGTCACCCCCCATGCAGCCATTGTCACCCCCCATCCAGCCATTGTCACCCCCCATGCAGCCATTGTCTCCCCCCATCCAGCCATTGTCTCCCCCCATCCAGCCATGTGTGTCTCCCCCCATCCAGCCATGTGTGTCTCCCCCCATCCAGCCATGTGTGTCTCCCCCCATCCAGCCATGTGTGTCTCCCCCCATCCAGCCATGTGTGTCTCCCCCCCATCCAGCCATGTGTGTCTCCCCCCATCCAGCCATGTGTGTCTCCCCCCATCCAGCCATGTGTGTCTCCCCCCCATGCAGCCATGTGTGTCTCCCCCCCATGCAGCCATGTGTGTCTCCCCCCCATGCAGCCATGTGTGTCTCCCCCCATGCAGCCATGTGTGTCACCCCCCATGCAGCCATGTGTGTCACCCCCCATGCAGCCATGTGTGTCTCCCCCCCATCCAGCCATGTGTGTCTCCCCCCATCCAGCCATGTGTGTCTCCCCCCATCCAGCCATGTGTGTCTCCCCCCATCCAGCCATGTGTCCCCCCCATATGCAGCCATGGTCCGCTTACCTGCTACCGCCGACTGTGTAAAGTACTACGGCCGGCCAGGAACATTACAGCTTTGAATAGCTTTGTAATGATTGGCGCCGCGCTGCGTGTATAGACACTCCCCCTCGCTCGGGATTGGACAGTTCACCCGAGCAAGGGGGAGTGTCTATGCGTGGCGCAAATCATTACAGCTATTCAAAGCTGTAATGTTCCCGCCCGTATTACACAGTCAGCGGCGGATTGCGGCTCCGGTGGCGGCGATCGGCGGCGGCGCGGGGGGGGGGGTTAAGTATTCTATTTGTGTATCGGGGCGGGGTATCGGCGTCTGAGTACCGGCGAAAAAACTCGGAATCGGTCCCGATACCGATACTAGTATCGGTATCGGGACAACCCTAGTTATATCCTTTTAGTCCTCTCCATAAAATTATCAAAAATTTGTGCTTAAAGTAGAACTATAGGCAACACTTTTTTTTCTCATTTTGGGAGTAAGGAAGGGTTATAGCCCCTGTCAGTTTATTTTTTACCATCCCTGTCCCATTGCAGAGATCTCCCTTCATTTCCTGTCCTATAGCCAAATAGGAAGTGAGAGGAAATCTATGCAAATTAAGGAAATCCATTGCCCCCCAGGCCCTCAGAACTAGTGTCTCCACTCAAAAATGTCAGGGCTGGTCTTAAACAGCAAGGGGTGTGGCCTTGACAGGAAGGGGTGGGTCATATTTAAATTAGGGGGTGCACAAGTTTTGTCAGGCCTAGGGCAGCACAAAACCTAAAATACACCACTGGCATAGTGTATGGCCATCTTTATACAAGTACATGGGAGTGATACATTCATCTGTCGATGTTAAGAGCCCAGCCGTTCGGACCCACCCGGTCCGAAGCTCCGTGACCGCGCCCGTGGACCCGATCGCCACCGGTGTCCCACGATCGGTCTCATGAGCTGAAGAACGGGGAGAGGTGAGTGTAAGCACACCTTCCCCGTTCTTCTGTGTGGCAGTGACACTGATCGTCTGTTCTCTGATACAGGGAAAGACGATCAGTGATGTCACACCTACAGCCACGCCCCCCTACAGTAGGGCACACTTAACCCATTAGCGCCCCCTAGTGGTTAACCCCTTTACTCCCATTGTCATTTTCACAGTAATCCGTGCATTTTTATAGCACTTTTCGCTGTGAAAATGACAATGGTCCCAAAAATATGTCAAGTGTCCGCCATAATGTCGCAGTCACGAAAAAAAACGCTGATCGCCGCCATACTAGTAAAAAATAATGAATAAAAATGCCATAAAACTATCCCCTATTTTGTAAACGCTATAACTTTTGCGCAAACCAATCAATAAACGCTTATTGCGATTTTTTTTTTTTACCAAAAATATGTAGAAGAATACGTATCGGCCTAAACTGAGAAAAAAAAACAAATTTTTATATATTTTGGGGGGATATTTATTATAGCAAAAAAGTCAAAAATATTGCATTTTTTTCAAAATTGTCGCTCTATTTTTGTTTATAGCGCAAAAAAATAAAACCGCAGAAGTGATCAAATACCACCAAATGAAAGCTCTATTTGTGGAAAAAAAAAAGGACGCCAATTTTGTTTGGGAGCCACGTCGCACGACCGCGCAATTGTAAGTTAAAGCAACGCAGTGCCGAATCGCAAAAACTGGTCAGGTCCTTTACCTGCATAATGGTCCGGGTCTTAAGTCACACTGTTCCTCTTCAGTGCTTACACTTTTGATTCCCTGGCAATGGCTGCACAGACTGGCACCTGTTGGGTAGCTCTGTGGATAGGATTTGAACTGACGAGCCGAGCACCGTCAGGCAGATGTGCTAACCACTAGGTGGTATTACCTGCCCAGAGTAACAGACCTGATTTTGTCTTTCACGCTACATTCACACCCAAGCGTCACGTTTTCCAGATTCTAGGTTTCATTTTCTCCACAGCAACTGAATTTGTCTCAGACCCTTTGTGGATATTTAATAGAAATAGAAAATACACACACACACAATATTACCAAAAGTATTGGGACACCTGCCTTCATGAATTTTAACGACATCCCACTCTAAAGGCCCGTACACACGATCGGATATATAGAAAACAAATGTCTGATGGATGTGTTTTGTCGGATAATCCAACCGTCTGTATGCTCCATCGGACAATTGTTGGAATTTCCGACAACAAATGTTAGATGGTCATGCTCTCAAATTGTCCGACACCAAATGTGTTCCGTCGGATTATTGGATCACGTGTACACAAGTCCGTCGGACTAAATTCCAAAGTAAAAACATGCTCCGATCCAATGCTAAACATAAGACAACATTAGCAAAAGTTGCCCAAAGGGTGGCACTAAAGAGCAGAAAAAACATGTAGTTTTGTGTATGTTGGCTGAAAAAGTTCTGCCGTCTGTATGCAGAACAAGTTCACAGCCAACTCCCTTCGGACAAAAATCCACGTATTTTTTCCGATGGAAGTCCGATTGTGTGTATGAAGCTTTGGTCTGTAGGGTTCAATATTGAGTTGGCCCATGCTTTGCAGCTATAACGGCTTCAACTCTTCTGGGAAGGCTGTCCACAAGGTTTAGGAGTGTGTCTATGGGAATGTTTGACCATTCTTCCAGAAGCGCATTTGTGATGTCAGGCGCTGATGTTGGATAAGAAGACCTGGCTCACAGTCTCCGCTCTAATTCATCCCAAAGGTATCCTATCAGGTTGATGTGCAGGTCAGCCAAGTTTCTCCACCCCAAATTCGCTCATCCATGTCTTTTATGGACCTTTTTTTGGACTGGTGCGCAGTCATGTTAGAATGCACAAACTGTTCCCACAAAGTGGTGAGCATGGGTCACAATTGGAATTAAATCCTGCCCAGGAAAGGGGTTGTAAGCCCTTGTGTTCTTTCACCTTAATGTATCCTTGCAGTGACCGGCCCCCCATCAATTTCCCTCGGCGGGGACGCACCATCCCTCTCTCCACGGCGTCCCGGCTCTTGGTTGGATAGATTGATAGCAGTGCAGCCATTTGCTCCCGCTGCTGTCAATCAAATCCAATGACACGGGCCGAGTCATAAATTTGGCGGCTATGGATGCCTGGATATCCTTTTAGTATCACTTTAAAGCGGGGGTTCACCCTAAAAAAAAATAATAATTCTACCATGCCATCCAGCATACTAGCGCGAGCTACAGTATGCCTTTATTTTTATTTTTTGCGCCGTACTCACAGTTTAATCCCTTAGTTAAGTTTCAGACGTAGTAGGCGTTCCTAGGCAGAGGGGAACATGATTGACGGCCGGCTATGGCGCGTCACGCTTCCCGAAAATAGACGAAATAGGACTTGGCTCTTCACGGCGCCTGCGCAGTCAGCTCCTAGTATGTGCGCAGGCGCCGTGAAGAGCCGAGTCCTACTCCGGCTATTTTCGGTAAGCGTGATGCGCCATAGCCGGCCATCAATCATGTTCCCCTCTGCATAGGAACGCCCATTCCCCGAGGGTGTCTGAAATTGAACTAAGGGATTAAACTGTGAGTACGGCGCAAAAAAAATAAAATAAAGGCATACTTTAGCTGACGCTAGTATGCTGAATGGCATGGTAGAAACTTGTTTTTTAGGGTGAACCTCCGCTTTAAATATGCCAACCAGTGTGAATACAGAGCGTGCCGCCCTCCCAGAGCTCTGCTCTCTGTGAAGCGATTCATTTACATATAATGGAAACCCCTTCATAATAACCTCCCACAGTCCTTTCTCTGTAGTCTTGCAGTAAGTCGCTATTCTTTGACGAGCTGCAATACAGGAGGAGATTTGACACATTTAAACCTGCTTTGCAGACTGAAGAGTGATCTGCATTTGGATTATTCTTCAGAGAGCATTTTAAAGGCAGAGAGAAGGAGTTGTGTCACCTATTTTCACCCCCTAAATGCTGCAGTACTGCACTGCAAACATGCACAGTGTGCACAATTGCAGTGTGGCTTCACTCACTAGAATTGGTTGTGTCAGGCAGGTGGTAGTGCCCACCAAGCACAACAGGAGGTATAGTTCCCACCACAGCCATGAAGCAGAGCATCGCAATCGTGGCATGCGTTCACACCCAGCTACTGCCCATTCAACTAAAGGGGGGGCAGTAAAAACTTGGGGTTCTATTCATAGGTGTGCGCAGCCTATTGCATTAGGGTGTGCACGCCAAAGCCCAAACACACACTACCGATCGCTCACGGTGTTCATTTAAAAAGGGAAGGGGTCGGTAAATTACATATTTATTGACCCCTTCCCCACACCTAAAACATCCCAGGAGCAACAGCCGATAGAAGAGGAGGAAAGCTGCCAACGCTGCAGGGGGAAAGATGGGAGCCAGGGCAGTAGGGGAAATCTGTGCTGCATAGGGTGATTAGGGTGTGCCTGGGCACACCCTGTGCGCACGCCTATGGTTGTATTGCATTTTTAAACCATTAATTTAAAGAAAACCTCAAGACCGCAATGATTCTAGTATAGTAGTGACCCCCTGCATCGAAGGCCCCATTCACACTTTGTGTAGGAGTGCGCATTTCTGCTCACAATAATTTTAGTGTGTTTGGTGACTACACATACACTTTACCATCAACCAAAGATTTGTGTGTGACGAAATAGAGTTTTGTGTGTGCAAACACTATATACGGTATCTCACAAAAGTGAGTGCACCCCTCACATTTTTGTAAATATTTTATAAAAATTTTCATGTGACAACACTGAAGAAATGACAATGTAAAGTAGTGAGTGTACAGCTTGTATAACAGTGTAAACTTGCTGTCCCCTCAAACTAACTCAACACACAGCCATTAACCAAAATGCAGGTAAAAGACCAGGCCCCTTTTTGCGATTCGGTACTGCGTCGCTTTAACTGACAATTGCGCGGTCGTGCGACGTGGCTCCCAAACAAAATTGGCGTCCTTTTTTTCCCCACAAATAGAGCTTTCTTTTGGTGGTATTTGATCACCTCTGCGGTTTTTATTTTTTGCGCTATAAACAAAAATAGAGCGACAATTTTTTAAAAAAATGCAATATTTTTTACTTTTTGCTATAATAAATATCCCCCAAAAACATATATAAAAAATATATTTTTCCTCAGTTTAGGCCGATTCGTATTCTTCTACCTATTTTTGGTAAAAAAAAAATCGCAATAAACATTTATCGATTGGTGTGCGCAAAATTTATAGCGTTTACAAAATAGGGGATAGTTTTATTGCATTTTTATTAATTTTTTTTTTTTTTTACTACTAATGGCAGCGATCAGCGATTTTTTTTCGTGACTGCGACATTATGGCGGACACTTCGGACAATTTTGACACATTTTTGGGACCATTGTAATTTTCGCAGCAAAAAATGCACTGTTTATTGTGAAAATGACAGTTGCCGTTTGGGAGTTAACCACAAGGGGGTGCTGAAGGGGTTATGTGTTCCCTAAAGTGTGTTTACAACTGTAGGGGGGTGTGGCTGTAGGTCTGACGTCATTGATTGTGCGTCCCTATATTAGGGAACACACAATCGATGACAGCGCCACAGTGAAGAACGGGGAAGCCGTGTTTACACGCGGCTCTCCCCGTTCTTCAGCTCCGGGGACCGATCGCGGGACTGTAGCGGCGATCGGGTCCGCGAGTCCTGCGACAGAGGTCACGGAGCTTCGGAATGGGCCATGGGCGCGCGCCCGCGACCCACCGCTGGGCTTTATACAATCACGTACAGGTACGTGATTGTGCCCAGCGGTGCCATATCGTTGTTAGCTGGTCCTTAAGTGGTTAATGTCTTAATTGGTGGCAGCAGAAGTGAGTATACTTTCCAAAATTTCCAAATTGGGCCCAATTAGCCATTTTCATGTGACTCATTAGTGTTACAGGTGTGAATGGGGAAAAAAAAAAAGAATTGTTGCTGTACATAAGGATGGCCTAGGCCATAAGACGCGATTGTCAAGAACCTGAAACTGAGCTGCAGCACGATGGCCAAGACCATACAGTGGTTTAACAGGACAGGTTTCACTCGGAACATGCCTCGCCATGGTCGACCAATGCATGTGTTCAGTGTTATGTCCAGAGGTTGTCTTTGGGAAATAGACATGTGTGCTGCCAGCCTGTCAGTGCTCAGACCATACGCCACACACAGCATCAAATTGGTCTGCATGGCTGTCATCCCAGAAGGAAGCCTCTTCTAAAGATGATGCACAAGAAAGCCTGCAAACAGTTTGCTGAAGACAAGCAGACTAAGAACAGGGGTTACTGGATCCATGTCCTGTGGTCTGATAAAAAATATAAACTTTTGGGTCAGATGGTGTCAGGCGTGTGTGGCGGCAACTGGGTGAGGAGTACAAAGACAAGTGTGTCTTGCCTACAGTCAAGCATGGTGGTGGGAGTGTCATGGTCTGGGGCTGCCGGCACTGGGGAGCTACAGTTCATTGAGGGAACCATGAAAGCCAACATGTACTGTGATATACTGAAGCAGAGCATGATCCCCTTTCTTCGGAGACTGGGGCTCAGGGCAGTATTCCAACATGATAACGACCCCAACACACCTCCGAGAAGACCACTGCCTTGCTAAAGAGGCTGAGGGTAAAGGTGATGGACTGGCCAAGCATGTCTCCAGACCTAAACCCTATTGAACATCTGTGGGACATCCTCAAATCGAAGGTGTAGGAGCGCAAGGTCTCTAACATCCTCCAGCTCCATCATGGAGGAGTAGAAGAGGACTCCAGTGACAACCTGTGAAGCTCTGGTGAACTCCATGCCCAAGAGGGTTAAGGCAGTGCTGGAAAATAATGGTGGCCACACAAAATATTGACACTTTGGGCCAATTTGGACATTTTTACTTTTAGGGTTTGCCAGCAGTTTAGACATTTACCACTTCAGCCCCAGAAGAATTTACCCTCTTCCTGACCAGGCCATTTTTTGCAATACGGCACTGCATCGCTGTAACTGACTGCAACGCTGTACCCAAAACAAAAGTCATGTCCTTTTTTTTCCCCACAAGTATAGTTTTATTTTGGCAGTATTTGATCACCTCTGCGGTTTTTATTTTTGCGCTATAAACAAAAAAGGGCGTACATTTTGAAAAAAAACACTATTTTTTACTTTTTGCTATGATAAATATCCCAATTTTATTTTATTTTTACGTTTAGGGCGCCCCCTATACCGACGGGAAGTGAAAGACGACATGTCATGCCCGCCCAGGATGGTAGATCCCATCTGCGGATTTCATTTTAATATACGCTGGGAATTAAGTGGCTGTGTGTTGAGCTATTTTGAGGGGACAGCAAATTGACACTGTTATACAAGCTGTACGCTCCCTCTCGGTCGGTCGGCGGCACACCGCCCCACGCCACACGCAGAAGGACAGTCGGTCACCAAAACCCCACACTTACCCCATTAAGTGAGCGGGTGGGCAGCGCGTTCTACGAGTGATGGTGGCTTTCATCGTGTCTACTCCTTTTGGATCATCGCGGCTCCCGTTGTGCGTCTCCTTCCTCCTCTTCATAGGCGTCCAATAGGATCGCTTGTCCTTTCAGCCAATCGGGTGACAGGTCTCAGGACCCGCTTCCTGATTGGCCAGGAGGAAAATCAGTCTGAAAATAGCGAATATTCAAATTCAATATTGTCACACAACTAGGTGGGCTTGCAGTGCTCTGCTCCCCCAGCCAACCCTTTTTTGAAGCCTATTAGAGCCTCTGGCTATAATCACATGTTTAACCTCCATTGTAATCCATGCATCTGGTGCCCTAAATGTAAATTAGGGGGCCGGACGCATGGATGGGGGGGGGGGGGTGGCACCTGTGCACCCCTAATGGATGGGTCAACACTGATTTTCCCCCTGTACAAATCATTAGTAAGACCTCATCTGGAATATGCAGTTCAGTTTTTGGCACCAGTTCACAGAAAGGATATCAGGGAACTGGAGAAAGTGCAGAGAAGGGCAAACAAACTGATAAGAGGCATGGAGGAGCTCAGCTATGAAGATAGATTAGATAAACTGAAGTAGAGAACAGGAGATTAACGGGAGATATGATCAACATGTATAAATACATAAGAGGTCCATATAGTGAACTTGGTGTTATCCACTTTAAGGTCATCACAGAGGACAAGGGGGCACTTTTTACATCTAGAGGAAAGGAAGGGCTCCCTCCAGAGGTGGTTCTGGACAGCTCATCGGATTGCTTTAAAAAATTCCTGGACTATTTCCTAAATGTACATAATATAACTGGATACTAACATTTATAGTTAAAGTTGATCCAGGATTCATCCAAATGGTGGATCAGGAAGGATTTGTTTTCCCCTGCTGCAGCAAATTGGATCATGCTCTGCTGGAGGTTTTTCCCCTCCTCTGGATCAACTTTGGGTATGGGATTGTGTACATAGGGATAGTACCAATAAACCAATATATAACCAATAAAAAGGGAAAAACACAACAAAAGCAAACAAAATTATTTTTTGGGTTTTGTTGTGTTTTCCCTTTTTATTGGTTGAACTAGATGGACTTTGTTTTTTTCAACCAGACCAACTATGCAACTATGTAAAAGCGATGCTTCTCCTTAAAGCGGAGTTCCACCCTGAAAAAAATCTTTCCCAAAAATCTAAAAAAAATAAAATAAAAAATAAAATGAAAAAAAATATATTTTTTACTTACCCTAAATAGCTGTTGCTATGCGGAAGTGCCGAATCTGCCTCTTCATCTTCCGCGGTGGATTCTATTCCTCCTACACTCTGTGTCTTCTTGTGAATGGGGCGCGCTGCATTCTGGGAGCTGTGTGTATCCCAGAAAGCAGCCGGCCCATTCACAAAGCGCAGCGCTGCTCGCACATGCGCAGTAGGAAATCCTGGCAGCTCCCGGCGCCGCCATCCTTACTGAGGGAAACAGGCAGTGGAGCCTTGCGGCTTCACTGCACGTTTCCTGCTGCGCATGCACGAGTCCCGCGGCGCTTTTGTGAATGGGTGGCTGATTTCTGGGATACACACAGTTCCCAGAAGACAACGCAGGGAGGACGAGGAAGAAGACCTGCCGCGGTATGGGAAGAGGCAGATTAGGAACTTCCGCATAGCAACCGTCATTTCTGGCAAAAATTTGCCCAAAAATTGAAAAAAAAAAGTGAAAAAAAAAAAAATTATACTCACGTGAAATACCTGTTGCTATGCAGAAGTTCGTAATCTGCCTCTTCCGTAGTTGCGGTCCGTCTTCTTCTTCATCTTCTCCTAGTGAATGGGGTGCGCTACTTTCTGGGAACTGTGTGTGTTCTCAGAGAGCAGCCGCCCATTCACAAGTCGGCACGAGACTCGCGCATGCGCAGTAGGAAATGGGCAGTGAAGCCGTAAGGCTTTACTGCCTGTTTCCCCTAGTGTGAATGGCGGCGCGGGACCTGCATCGTTCGTGGGATCGGCATCGGGGGGCCATCAGCGCTGGCAAGTAGGACAGGTAAGTGTTAACTTTAAAAAAAAAAAATTTACGGGTGAAATCCCGCTTTAAGAAAGATTTAACATAACTTCTTATTTGTATACATCTGCACATAACATGCTTTGATTTGGTCGGTAGAAGCACCTTGGTCATTTTATTGAATAAAGAAAAAATTACCGTGCTGAAAAAAAATATCACATCTAGATAAAAAATGAGCTGCAACAAATAAGTGATATACACACAAATACGGAAATAAGAAAAAATAAGTTGCGCTAATAAAGTGAAAATTGAAAATTAATATTCAATAATAATATAACCAAGCAATGAAAGTCCATAAAGAGTCCACAAAATAGCTTGGAATATATAACGTGAATAGATAGACAATGCAGTGAAGCCAACGTAACCACCACCGATATAGTTGAATAAGATGTGTGCTTACCAGAAAGCAAGCATATATGAGCTTGCGGCTGAACCCCAGCCAGGGCCTTTAATATGGAACTGCTGACCGCATCAGGGCTGAGAATCCTCCCAATTGATGAAATGATATGAAGATTCCAAGAGAAAAAAAACTCACATAGTGATGTACCGAAAACACTGAGAATTGACCACAAAAATGACACAGGGGTACACTGGAGGAGAGAACCACCACCGACATAAAGAAGTAAAAAATCTGTGGTAACTGGTGTCGTTGATACTGGGGGAGTCCCGATCCTGAGAGGTTGGAGTTAGTTCCGGTAAAGGCCCTGGCTGGGGTTCAGCCACAAGCCAACTTTACTAGTCTGTCTGGTAAGTGCATAAGGTTTACGGTGCTTTCTGTCGGTGATGGTTCTCTCCTCCAGTGTACCCCTGTGTCATTTTTGTGGTCAATTCTCAGTGTTTTCGGTACATCACTATGTGAGTTTTTTTTCTCTTGGAATCTTCATATCATTTCATCAATTGGGAGGATTCTCAGCCCTGATGCGGTCAGCAGTTCCATATTAAAGGCCCTGGCTGGGGTTCAGCCGCAAGCTCATATATGCTTGCTTTCTGGTAAGCACACATCTTATTCAACTATATCGGTGGTGGTTACGTTGGCTTCACTGCATTGTCTATCTATTCACGTTATATATTCCAAGCTATTTTGTGGACTCTTTATGGACTTTCATTGCTTGGTTATATTATTATTGAATATTAATTTTAAATTTTCACTTTATTAGCGCAACTTATTTTTTCTTATTGGTCATTTTATTGTTTTATTCAATAAAGTCCCCTTTATTTTATAAGCAAGCGCTAGATCTATTGATAAATAGTGCTGTAGGCTATTTTCTTGGGGAAGTTAACCACTTGCCCTCTGGAAGATTTTACCCCCTTCATGACCAGGGCATTTTTTTTTTACTATTCAGCACTGCGCTAGTTTAACTGGCAACTGCGCGGTCATGCAACACTGTACCCAAATTTATATATTTCTTTTCACAAATAGGACTTTCTTTGGCAGTATTTAATCACCACTGGGTTTCTTTTTTGCTATGTAAAAAGATTTGAACGACTTAGTTTCTGTTATAAAAGTTTGCTAACAAATACTCTTTCTTCATAAATTTAGGCCAACATGTATTCTGCTACATTTCTTTGGTAAAAATTATTATTATTTCGTCTACATTTATTATACATATATATATATTTGAAAATTGATCAGTCCTGATGAACTGGTGGTGATAAGGGATACTAACTGGTGACAGTATGTAACAATTATTTTTTTTTTATATTTTTTTTATATTTAAACATTTTTTTTCTTTTTTCTTTTTTTAGCTTTCTTTTTTTTTTTTTACAATTCAGTGTCATCATAATTTCTGAAAAATTGTTTTATGTATATATTTAAAATTTTACTTCACCAACTTATACTATTGTGTTCTGATTCATCACATATAAAAACATTGAACTAAAGGCTGTAATGTAACAAAATAGGTAAAAAGCCAAGGGGGGTGAATACTTTTGCAAGGCATTGTATTTCAGATGCTTGCAGAATGAGCAAACTGTGTGAACAGGCAGTATGAAAAGTGAATAGAATTCCAGGATGCATCACTAGAGGGATCACCTGCAGAAGTTCTCGATTCCCCTTTATAGACCTTTAGGTAAGCTGGCCATCGATCAAACAATTTTGTTTTCTTTTAATGTTTGATTTTGGAATTAATCTATTTTACCGAATGAAAACCACATACACTGTTAGAAATTTGTGCGTTCAAAAAAAAAATTCCATCCTGCTCCTTTGAATTTTTTCGTCCATGTGGTTTAAAATGAATGTCGATTTTACCTACTAATTATTAGAAAAACGTTCTTTTATTTGAAACTCTACCCATCTATGGCCGGCCAGCTTTAGACCTCATTTAGAATTCTGTGACCAGTTCTGGAGACCTCATTTACTAAGACGGCATGAGTCCAGAGACGGGCAACAAAAATGGTGAAAGGTCTCATGCCGCGTACACACGACCGTTTTTCGTGTTGTAAAAAATGTCATTTTTAATGGTCTAGAAAAAACGACGTTTTTTTCAACCCGATCCTAAAGGGGAAGTTCCATTCGGATGGCGCCACCCTTTGGGCTGCTTTTGCTGATTTCGTGTTAGTAAAAGACGTTTCACGCTTTTTAGTCTGTTACAGCGTGATGAATGTGCTTACTTCATTACGAACGCTAGTTTTACCAGAACGAGCGCTCCTGTCTCATAACTTGCTTCTGAACATGCGCGTTTTTTTCACGTCGTTAAAGCCCACACACGACCATTTTTTACGACGTTAAAAACAACGTGAAAAATTAGAGCATGTTCTATATTTTTTATGCCCATTTTTTACATCGTGAAAAATGCTCTGGAGCCTACACACTATCATTTTTAATGACATAAAAAAAAAGTCATTTTTTTACAACCCGAAAAACGGTCGTGTGTACGCGGCATCAGGGATAAAACATATCAGGAGAGACTACAGAAACGTACCTGCTTGCCTACCAGCCACCGTCGTTATACAGCGGCAGGTCGGCTGTCCTGTGCAAATCGCCGTAGCTGTACGGAGGCTGGCGCAGACGCGACAGTGGCGAGCCTGCCCGTGGTTTGGGTGGACTCGATGTTCAGTGACCCACAATCGCCTATTACAGAGGCAGAACGGGGAACTGCCCATGTAAACAAGGCAAATTCCCCGTTCTGATAGGTGAGATGACAGGGATCTACTGTTCCCAGTGATCGGGAGCAGTGATCTCTGTCATGTCCCTGGCAGCCCATCCCCCCTACAGTTAGAACACACCTAGGGAACACATTTAACTCCTTTGATCGCCCCCTGGTGTTAGCCTCTTCCCTGCCAGTGACATTTACACAGTAATCAGTGACTATTTATAGCATGATCGCTGTATTAATGTCAATGGTCCCAAAAAAGTGTCCGATCTGTCCGTAAAAATAATAAAAATTCCATAAATCTATCCCCTATTTTGTAGATGCTATAACTTTTGCACAAACCAATCAAGATACGCCTATTGCGATTTTTATTTATTTTTTACCAAAAATATGTAGAAGAATATATATCAGCCTAAACCGATTAATTACTTATTTTTTTGGATATACATCATAGTAAAAAGTAAAAAAAAAAAAAAATTTTCAAAATTGTCACTCTTTGTTTATAGCGGGGGAAAAAAAAACGCTGAGGTGATCAAATGCCACCAAAAGAAAGCTCTATTGTGGGAAAAAAAGGATGTAAATTTTGTTTGAGTACAATGTCGCACGGCCGTGCAATTGTCAGTTAAAGAGACGCAGTGCCATATCGCAAAAAAATGGCCTGGTCATTAAGGGTGCAAATACTTCTGGGGCTGAAGTGGTTAAAGAGGTAGTAAAGGCTATTTTTTAATTAAATTGGTAAACATTACGGGTCAGATCCACAGAGATTTAGATGGGCGCAGCGTATCAGATATACGCTACGCCGCCGTACCTTACCTGACGGATCTTCGAATCCTCAAAGAATTTGCGCCTTAAGTTACGGCAGCGTAGTGTGTATTTCTGGTGGCGGATTTCAAATTGGGCGGGTAGGGGGCGTGTTTCATTTAAATGAAGCGCGTCCCCGCACCGAATGAACTGTGCATGCGCCGTCCTGAAATTTCCCACCGTGCATTGCGCTAGGACGTCATTTTTTTTAACTTAGACGGGACTTACGTACATTCCGATTCACGGACGACTTACGCAAAAAAAAAAAAATTCTAATTTCGACACGGGAACGACGGCCATACTCAAATCTAACTATACGCCGCAAAATACCAGCTTTAACTATACGCCGGAAAAAGCCGACTAGAGACGACGTTCGTGGATCGACGGAAAAAGCAAATTTGCATACCCGAAAACGACGAGAACTCCACCCAGCGGACGCTGAAGTATTGCATCTACGATCCGAAGGCGTACGAAGCCGTAAGCCTGTCGGATCGAACTGTCGGATCGAACCCAGATGCCGTCGTATCTTGGTTTGAGGATTCAAACCAAAGATACGACGCAAGAAATTTGAAAGTACGCCGGTGTATCAGTAGATACGCCGGCGTACTCTCACTGTGGATCTGGCCCGTTATACTTACCTGCTCTGTGCAATGGTATTACACAGAGCAGCCCTATACCTCCTGTTCTGGAGTCCCCCACCGTTACTCTCTGTTCCTTGCTTGCGATGTGCTTGCTCTGAGTTTCAAAGTACTGAAGTACTCAGATTTAGGATGTTTTTTCTTTATTGTACATCATGGGACACAGAGCAGCTTTAGTAAGCCTTACGATCATGGTCATGCACCACGTACAGCTGATTGAACACTGACAAAAATAGATGGAAGTTCCCTACTAGGCATAACGCCTCTCCTGTGTAAGAAGACTTCAGGTTTATGGCCAGTATCTGAAGGCAGGGCCGCAATGAGGAATTATGGGGCCTCTTACACAGCTTCAGGCATGGGCCCCCCTGGAGCAGAGAACCAGGGGGGGGGGGTGCTGCCGCGAATTGAGAAGCGAGGGGGGCCCTTTACAAAAAAAAAGAAGAAATAAAGAAAAATATATATAAAAAAAGGGGGGACCTCTGGGCCCTTAACCACATGCAGCGGTCGGGTTCCCTCGGGGAGCGATCCGGGACGACGGCGCGGCTATTCGTTTATAGCCGCTCCGTCGCGATCGCTCTCCAGAGCTGAAGAACGGGGAGAGCCGTATGTAAACACGGCTTCCCCGTGCTTCACTATGGCGCTGCATCGATCGTGTCATCCCCTTTATAGGGGAGACACAATCGATGACGTCAGTCCTACAGCCACACCCCCCTACAGTTGTAAACACACACTAGGTGTACACTAACTCCTACAGCGCCCCCTGTGGTTAACTCCCAAACTGCAACTGTCATTTTCACAATAAACAATGCAATTTAAATGCATTTTTTGCTGTGAAAATTACAATGGTCCCAAAAATGTGTCAAAATTGTCCGAAGTGTCCGCCATAATGTCGCAGTCACGAAAAAAAATCGCTGATCGCCGCCATTAGTAGTAAAAAAAAAAAATTTTATAAAAATGCAATAAAACTATCCCCTATTTTGTAAACACTATAAATTTTGCGCAAACCAATCGATAAACGCTTATTGCGATTTTTTTTACCAAAAATAGGTAGAAGAATACGTATCGGCCTAAACTGAGGAAAAAAAAATGTTTATATATGTTTTTGGGGGATATTTATTATAGTAAAAAATATTGAATTTTTTTCAAAATTGTCGCTCTATTTTTGTTTATAGCGCAAAAAATAAAAACCGCAGAGGTGATCAAATACCACCAAAAGAAAGCTCTATTTGTGGGGAAAAAAGGACGCCAATTTTGTTTGGGAGCCACGTCGCACGACTGCGCAATTGTCTGTTAAAGCGACGCAGTGCCGAATCGCAAAACCTGGCCTGGGCATTTAGCTGCCTAAAGGTCCGGGACTTAAGTGGTTAAAGGAAAAAAAGAAAGAAAAAATATATATAAAAAATATATATTTATTTATTTTTAAAAAGGGGAGTTGCCATCTGGGGCCCTGGGGACCTCTGGGCCCTTTAATAAAAAAAAAACATTTTTTAAAAAGAAATTATAAAAAAAGGGGGTTGCCATCCGGGACCTCTGGGCCCTTTAATAATAACAAAAAAAAAAGGAACCTCTGGGCCCTTTAATAAAAAAAAAATAAAAAAAAAATATATAAAAAAAATAAAATAAACATTTATAAAAAGAGAAAAGAAAAAAAAGGGGGTTGCCATCCAGGGCCCTGGGGACCTCTGGGCCCTTTAATAATAATAAAATACAGGGAGTGCAGAATTATTAGGCAAATGAGTATTTTGACCACATCATCCTCTTTATGCATGTTGTCTTACTCCAAGCTGTATAGGCTCGAAAGCCTACTACCAATTAAGCATATTAGGTGATGTGCATCTCTGTAATGAGAAGGGGTGTGGTCTGATGACATCAACACCCTATATCAGGTGTGCAGAATTATTAGGCAATTTCCTTTCCTTTGGCAAAATGGGTCAAAAGAAGGACTTGACAGGCTCAGAAAAGTCAAAAATAGTGAGATATCTAGCAGAGGGATGCAGCACTCTTAAAATTGCAAAGCTTCTGAAGCGTGATCATCGAACAATCAAGCGTTTCATTCAAAATAGTCAACAGGGTCACAAGAAGCGTGTGGAAAAACCAAGGCGCAAAATAACTGCCCACGAACTGAGAAAAGTCAAGCGTGCAGCTGCCAAGATGCCACTTGCCACCAGTTTGGCCATATTTCAGAGCTGCAACATCACTGGAGTGCCCAAAAGAACAAGGTGTGCAATACTCCGAGACATGGCCAAGGTAAGAAAGCCTGAAAGACGACCACCACTGAACAAGACACACAAGCTGAAACGTCAAGACATATCTGAAGACTGATTTTTCTAAGGTTTTATGGACTGATGAAATGAGAGTGAGTCTTGATGGGCCAGATGGATGGGCCCGTGGCTGGATTGGTAAAGGGCAGAGAGCTCCAGTCCGACTCAGACGCCAGCAAGGTGGTGGCGGAGTACTGGTTTGGGCTGGTATCATCAAAGATGAGCTTGTGGGGCCTTTTCGGGTTGAGGATGGAGTCAAGCTCAACTCCCAGTCCTACTGCCAGTTTCTGGAAGACACCTTCTTCAAGCAGTGGTACTGGAAGAAGTCTGCATCCTTCAAGAAAAACATGATTTTCATGCAGGACAATGCTCCATCACACGCGTCCAAGTACTCCACAGCGTGGCTGGCAAGAAAGGGTATAAAAGAAGAAAATCTAATGACATGGCCTCCTTGTTCACCTGATCTGAACCCCATTGAGAACCTGTGGTCCATCATCAAATGTGAGATTTACAAGGAGGGAAAACAGTACACCTCTCTGAACAGTGTCTGGGAGGCTGTGGTTGCTGCTGCACGCAGTGTTGATGGTGAACAGATCAAAACACTGACAGAATCCATGGATGTCAGGCTTTTGAGTGTCCTTGCAAAGAAAGGTGGCTATATTGGTCACTGATTTGTTTTTGTTTTGTTTTTGAATGTCAGAAATGTATATTTGTGAATGTTGAGATGTTATATTGGTTTCACTGGTAAAAATAAATAATTGAAATGGGTATATATTTTTTTTTTGTTAAGTTGCCTAATAATTATGCACAGTAATAGTCACCTGCACACACAGATATCCCCCTAAAATAGCTAAAACTAAAAACAAACTAAAAACTACTTCCAAAAATATTCAGCTTTGATATTAATGAGTTTTTTGGGTTCATTGAGAACATGGTTGTTGTTCAATAATAAAATTAATCCTCAAAAATACAACTTGCCTAATAATTCTGCACTCCCTGTATATATATATATATAAACAAAAATAAAAAAATAAACATTTATAAAAATAAAAAAAAGGGGGGGGGTTTGCCACATGGGGCCCTGGGGATCTCTGAGCCCTTTAATAATAAAAAATATATATATATATATATATATATATATATATATATATATATATATATATATATATATATATATATATATATATATAAATAATAATAAAAAGGAAAAAAAAGAAATAAAATAATATAAAAAAAGGGGGTTGCCATCTGGGGCCCTGGGGACCTCTGGACCCTTTAACAATAATAATAATAATAATAATAAAATTAATAAAAAATAAAATAAAAATACATATTCTAAAAAAATATATATTCTAAAAATATATATATATATATATATATATATATATATATATATATATACAGGGAGTGCAGAATTATTAGGCAAGTTGTATTTTTGAGGATTAATTTTATTATTGAACAACAACCATGTTCTCAATGAACCCAAAAAACTCATTAATATCAAAGCTGAATATTTTTGGAAGTAGTTTTTAGTTTTAGCTATTTTAGGGGGATATCTGTGTGTGCAGGTGACTATTACTGTGCATAATTATTAGGCAACTTAACAAAAAAAAAATATATACCCATTTCAATTATTTATTTTTACCAGTGAAACCAATATAACATCTCAACATTCACAAATATACATTTCTGACATTCAAAAACAAAACAAAAACAAATCAGTGACCAATATAGCCACCTTTCTTTGCAAGGACACTCAAAAGCCTGCCATCCATGGATTCTGTCAGTGTTTTGATCTGTTCACCATCAACACTGCGTGCAGCAGCAACCACAGCCTCCCAGACACTGTTCAGAGAGGTGTACTGTTTTCCCTCCTTGTAAATCTCACATTTGATGATGGACCACAGGTTCTCAATGGGGTTCAGATCAGGTGAACAAGGAGGCCATGTCATTAGATTTTCTTCTTTTATACCCTTTCTTGCCAGCCACGCTGTGGAGTACTTGGACGCGTGTGATGGAGCATTGTCCTGCATGAAAATCATGTTTTTCTTGAAGGATGCAGACTTCTTCCAGTACCACTGCTTGAAGAAGGTGTCTTCCAGAAACTGGCAGTAGGACTGGGAGTTGAGCTTGACTCCATCCTCAACCCGAAAAGGCCCCACAAGCTCATCTTTGATGATACCAGCCCAAACCAGTACTCCACCTCCACCTTGCTGGTGTCTGAGTCGGACTGGAGCTCTCTGCCCTTTACCAATCCAGCCACGGGCCCATCCATCTGGCCCATCAAGACTCACTCTCATTTCATCAGTCCATAAAACCTTAGAAAAATCAGTCTTCAGATATGTCTTGACGTTTCAGCTTGTGTGTCTTGTTCAGTGGTGGTCGTCTTTCAGGCTTTCTTACCTTGGCCATGTCTCGGAGTATTGCACACCTTGTTCTTTTGGGCACTCCAGTGATGTTGCAGCTCTGAAATATGGCCAAACTGGTGGCAAGTGGCATCTTGGCAGCTGCACGCTTGACTTTTCTCAGTTCGTGGGCAGTTATTTTGCGCCTTGGTTTTTCCACACGCTTCTTGTGACCCTGTTGACTATTTTGAATGAAACGCTTGATTGTTCGATGATCACGCTTCAGAAGCTTTGCAATTTTAAGAGTGCTGCATCCCTCTGCAAGATATCTCACTATTTTTGACTTTTCTGAGCCTGTCAAGTCCTTCTCTTGACCCATTTTGCCAAAGGAAAGGAAATTGCCTAATAATTCTGCACACCTGATATAGGGTGTTGATGTCATCAGACCACACCCCTTCTCATTACAGAGATGCACATCACCTAATATGCTTAATTGGTAGTAGGCTTTCGAGCCTATACAGCTTGGAGTAAGACAACATGCATAAAGAGGATGATGTGGTCAAAATACTCATTTGCCTAATAATTCTGCACTCCCTGTATATATATATATATATATATATATATATATTTTAAAGGGGGTTGCCATCCGGGCCCCTGGGGACCTCCGGGCCCCTTACAGGTGTACTGCCTGTACCCCCCTGATGGCGGCCCTGCTGAAGGTAATGGTCACAACAGCTCTCTGCACAATTACCCAGATTCATTGGTTCCAACAGTAATCAGGAGACTGATTTTACCTGGGTCCATTCCAACAGCTTTTAGCTCAGAAAGATGGTACCTAGATACCAGGTGAAGAATGCACCACAGGGTTGACCTGTAATGTTACCGGTCAGAACTGCATACCGCGTTTATGGAACCCTGTGCCTGGTGTTTCCCTCATGCTGGGGTCCACTGTCCTGGACCTGTACAGCATCCTACCAGATTAAAACCCTGAAAGCACAACCAGCCATGATAAGTGGGCAGGTGGGGGCGTCTTGTGGCTGATTTGACCCCAACCAGGTTAGACACAGTGCCCTCAGCTGACTAAGGGATTGCTACCTAGCTTAGGTCCCTGTACAGAGCATCAGCAGGGGTTATGTCTCAAAGACGGCAGAGGATGGTTTGTGGGGGGAATGGGTCACAAATACTGCTGTCAGGTATGGAGGAATCTGAATATAGCCCCCATGGTAATGTTTCCCCTGGGGGTCTAAATGCATTTAGTGGCTCTGAGTCCCTTCCCAAGTTGGGTACTTCCACCTTCCAGTTTTTCTGTAATGGAGTCGTAGCGGTTGGTTGCAAGTTACGAGTTACAACATCCACACATTCCACCCTGCTGCCAGAGATCCATTAAACACACTCCTTTAGTCAATCAATGAACAGTCTCTTGCTTGTTTTTGTTATTTTATCAGGGGATTGAACTTGGTTGGGGAAAGGGACATGGGATGCCCATAGAACAGATTAGTACTTCAAAGAGTATACTGTAGTAACTGCATCACACTTCTTAGAAAGGACAAGATGGCTGACATGAAACTTCACAGACTTTTACCTCCAGAACATCTCTTCCTCCAGCACACTCATACTTGCCAACTGTCCCGTTTTTAAAGGGACAGTCCCGTCATTTGGGACCTAGTCCCGGTTAATTTAGCCTGCCGGGACTTGTCCCGGCTAGTGGGGAAAGCAGGTGCGGCTTCCAGAGTTGTAAAACAACAATCAGAGCTGGCCTGCTGGTGTCTGTCGTCCGATTGGCTAATTCGGATGGTGGGCGGCGCTGTGTGTTCCTGTGTGTAGGCTAGATCGTAGCACTACACCCGCCCCCTGCCTGCACAGTACTAGTCCCTGAGCAACAGTAGAGTGGAGTGGGCGGGGCGCATGGGGTTGGGAAAGCATATCAATGCTTTCCTATGGTTCAGATACTGTACATACAGCTTTCCTGCTCCTCTGCTTGCCCGGACAGCAGCCTCTCTTTCCCTCTCCATTGATTTCTATCACTCCTGCTTTCAGAGTGTCCGGTGTCTGTGTGACATCACCAGCTCTGCCCCCTAGCCTCCTGTTGATTTCCTCCCTTCTCTGGACAATGTGGAGGTGACCCCTCCCCAGTGCTCTTTCCCTCGGGTCCCCTCCTCTCCAGTTCTACTGCAAAGTAAGTGGCGTCTCTGTGCTGCTGAGGCTTCCACTACTCAGCTAACAGGTAACCTTTCAGGTATGATTACACAGTTCTAGCTGTGAAGACAACTGTTCTTCCTGATTCTTTTTTTTATTAAGGACTTCTTAAGATGAGGCACAGACATGTGGCTCCCATGCAGGGCTATCTTATCAGCATGGGGATGCATGAACATTATGTGCATCCCTGTGTCAGCACCCCATTCATTTCTACTTGGACATGAGGTTGCATTCACATAGCCTCTATTCTAATATGACATGCAGGTTTGGGTCCCAAAAGAAATGAATAGAACACTGGCACAGGGGGCACACAATGCACAAGAGAGCCCTGCACATGGGCACACATGTCTGAATGGGCCTAAACAACTCATGTGCATGGAGGCTTAGTGTGTTCCCCAGCTCCCCAGGCATCAGAAAACAGGGATTTTACACATGAGCTACTGATGGAAATTCAGCTGGTTCACCAAGGATGAGTTTCAATCCATCTATGGCCATTCATGCTAAAGAGAAGTCACTATAATATGATCAGAGCCCTGCACTCTGTACAACGCACTCCTGAGCCCTGCACTCTGTACAACGCACTCCTGAGCCCTGCACTCTATGCCTGAGCCTTGCACTCTGTGCATTGCATGCGCCTGAGCCTTGCACTCTGCACATAGCATCCTCCTGGACCCTGCACGTAGAATCCTCCTGCACGTAGCACCAGCATACATGGGGCACACTGACCACCAGCATACAGAGGGGACACACTGACCACCAATATGCTGGGCCAGTGGTTACCAGTATACAGAGGAAATAACAAATCAAGTAAAACAACCATACAACCCCAAAAAAAACCTCAAAAGCAATAAGAGAATCTTGTCAGCTAGTTGGCAAATGGACTTATAAGTGTAATGGTAAAACCTATAAATGAATATCCAGTGCAAATCAATCAATGTATTGCAATATAGTAGTGATGGTGTCACCCCCTCTGCAAATGGTAGAAAACATTGCAGAGCTGCAATGTGCAAATAGTGGTGAAACCCCCTATATATAATCCTAATAAAATATGTACATCAATTGTACATTTTATTATGATTTTGCACATTGCAGCTCTGCAATAAGTCCTACCTTCTGCAGAGAGGGTGACACCATCACTACTATGTCCTAATACACGTGTTGATTTGCATCACTGTTAAATAATATTGTATGTAGGGGGTTTCACAATTATTTGCACATTGAAGCTCTGCAATTTCTCTAAATATTTTTGCAGCGGGGGTGACACCATCACTACTATGTTGCAATACATTGGTTGATTTGCACTGGATATTATTTTATAGGTTTTACCGTTGCACTTATAAGTATATTTGTAGAATTGTATAAAGGAAGTGTAGAGTTGTGTAGCGGCTTGCCAACCGCCGCACGACGATGTACGGCGACAGAATGGCACGGCTGCGCACATGGGCGTCCAGGTATGTCCCCTTTAAGATGCAGAGCCATTGGTCGCGAGCGCGGCGGCATGTTCGCGACTTGGTTTGGGAGCTTAATAGCTGTGCTGCAAAGTGTCCCTGGAATTTTTTTTCAAATGTTGGCAACTATGCTGACACTGCTTGACCGACTTTCACCCCAGAATACTTCTTCCTGTCACCAGTGGCGGCTGGTGCTCAAAATTTTTGGGGGGGGCGCAAACAAAAAAAAAAAAAATTGCAGCCTCACTGTGCCCATCACATGCAGCCACTGTGCCATCAAACGCAGCCACTGTGCCATGCCACCAAATGCAGCCACTGTGCCATCAATTGTCACCACTGTGCCATGCCATCAAACAGCAACTGTGCCATCAATTGTCACCACTGTGCCATGCCATCAAACGCAGCCACTGTGCCATCAATTGTCACCACTGTGCCATGCCATCAAACGCAGCCACTGTGCCATCAATTGTCACCACTGTGCCATGCCATCAAACGCAACCACTGTGCCATCAATTGTCACCACTGTGCCATGCCATCAAACGCAGCCACTGTGCCATCAATTGTCACCACTGTGCCATGCAACACAGCAACTGTGCCATCAATTGTCACCACTGTGCCATGCCATCAAACGCAGCCACTGTGCCATCAATTGTCACCACTGTGCCATACCATCAAACGCAGTCACTGTGCCATCAATTGTCACCACTGTGCCCCATGATGCCACTGTGCCCATTGTCACCACTCTGCCCCATGATGCCACTGTGCCCATTGTCACCACTGTGCCCCATGATGCCACTGTGCCCATTGTCACCACTGTGCCCCATGATGCCACTGTGCCCATTGTCACTCACCACTGTGCCCCATGATGCCACTGTGCCCATTGTCACCTCTGTGCCCTTTGTCACCACTGTGCCCCATGATGCCACTGTGCCAATTGTCACCTCTGTGCCCTTTGTCACCACTGTGCCCCATAAAGTCACTGTGCCCCTTTCCCTGTAAAAAGCACTTACCTGAGGATTCCATGTGCTCCCTCGATGTCTTCTGCCGCTGTGGTGAAGCTTCAGCCAATCAGGTTCCTGATAACCAGAATCCGGGAACCTGATTGGCTGAAACGGCCGTTTGTCTTATACAATGAGCGCAGATTGCCTGCGCTCAGAGTATAGACAGCTGAGAGCCGGAGAAAAGCCTATCAGAGCCGCTGGCTTTGATAGGCAGTTCCCCTCAGCCAACCAGCTGCCGCTATTCGGGTAACCGGCGTCCCGCATCCGGTTATCTGAATAGACCAGGCAGCGCTGGCAACCAACAATAACATACATTTGTGCATTTATGCACGAATGTGTGTTATTTGCGAGAGGGGGTGGCGCTGCAGCGCCCTCTATAGACGGCCGCCAGAACTGCGGCTAAAATGTCAAAATGACATTTTAGCCGAATAAAAGTTCTTAAAGGGCCCGTTTTTTGTTTTTTTTTATTTATTTTTTTGTGACTGTGGGAGGGGGGGCGGCGCCCGTGCGTCCCTATGGACGGGCCGCCACTGCCTGTCACAGTCTTAGTAATCCTGTCATGCCATCAGAAAATGACTAGGCCTCACTCTGAATAAGTCCCAGTTAATTATAGAAAATTAAACCGTTGTAGGCTGGGGCCTGCAGTACCCCCTTAATGGCAGAAACCAGTTAATTGAGAAGATTCAATGGTGATGGACTACTGATCCCAGCAAGTCTGACTTGCAAATCCTGCCTGCCCTCATGGCTGCATCGATTTGACACAAACTCCATAGTCTCTCTCTCTGGCTCTGCATCCAGCTCCCCTGGCATGCCTCTTCTAGATCTCTCCACTGTGCTTTCACTCACTGACACCTGCCCTGGATCCTTCCTGAAGGACTTACTCCGGATGTGCAGACCAACTGCCTCTTCCAGCTCACCTGTTCCAGGACACCTCTCCATGACCGTGTAAGGAGAGGCTCCCTCCCAGCTCCCAAGCTTCTTTGCCTGAGTTACAACCCTCCAGATGGGGGTGTCCCTCCTGCACGATAGTCTAGCACTCCATTCTTCAGTTCACCCAGCCGACAACTCCCCGCCAGCAGGCTGACCATGGGTAAATGTAGGAGGCCTGCCCCCTGCCAATCCTACTTGGGGATTGGTCAGAGCTCCTCACATGTACCCCATGTCACTCCAGCACTCTGCCCTGCCCCTTTTCCAGAACATTCTCCCTGGAAAACAGAGCAGATGCCCAAGAGCCGAAGTACATGTCAGTCACCTACTGCTATACAAAACCACTCCCCTGCCCCCAGATCAAAACAAACAGGCCTAGCTCGCAGCATAGGCCTGCTTAAATCTACCTGTACTGGCAGCTTACACAAAAACCCTTACACTTAGCACCTATCCAAAGTAGAGAATGCTACAGAGTATTTGTTGGTTACATTAGCAGGGATAATTCAAGAGAATTCTGTCCGGCTCAGGCTACCAAGGGATTAGACTTCATTCTGTCCTGGCTATCCGATGGAAAAAGTTAGTCAGACTTTTTCCATCGGAAATTCCGATCATGTGTACAAGGCTTAGTACTGAACTCTTCCCTATTTAATACTGATTTCTGAAGTCTGTATTACATAGTAGTGGTCATCAACTCCTGTCCTCAGGGCCCACTAACAGGCCAGGTTTGCAAGATAACTGAAATACAGCACAGGTGATATCATTTGCTGCTCAGTGATTGCAGTATTCTAGTCTGTATCACCCCAAGGCAGTGTTTCTCAATTCCAGTCCTCAGGCCCCCCCAACAGGTCAGGTTTTCAGGATTTCCATTATTTTGCACAGGTGATTTGATCAGTTTCACTGCCTTAGTAATCACCACAGCCTTTTTATCTGAGGGAAATCCTGAAAACCTGACCTGTTGGGGGGCCTGAGGACTGGAATTGAGAAACACTGCCCCAAGGTAATACATAAAACCTGGCCTGTTAGTGGGCCCTGAGGACAAGGTTGATGACCACTGTTACCAGAAAGTGCAAAGCTAAGTACTGTTAGGTAGATTCAGGTACAATGACGTTAAGTTACGGCGGCGTAGCGTAGCCTGTTTAGGTTACGCCGCCGTAAATTAGCTAGGCTAGTAATGATTCTCTATATACTTGCCTGCTAATATACGGCGGCGTAGCCTAAAATTAGCGGGCGTAAGGGCGCCTAATTCAAATGGGTTGGGGGGGCGTGTTTAATGGTAATGAGGCTTGACCTCACGTTTTTGAAGTTTTTTTGTCATTGCGCATGCGCCGGGCGACTACATTTCCCAGTGTGCATTGCGGTTACGTACGCCGCACGGGCCTATTGATTTCGACGTGGACGTAAACAACGTAAATCCCTATTCGCGGACGACTTACGCAAACAACATTAAAATTTTGAACCTCGCGGCGGGAACGGCGGCCATACTTTAACATTGTTATTCCACCTAATAGGTGGAATAACTTTAGGCCTGTAAAGGCCTTACAGAAACGACGTAATTCGACTGCGGCGGCCGGGCGTACGTTCGTGAATCGGCGTACAAACTAATTTACATAATCTACGCCGGCCGCAATGGAAGCGCCACCTAGCGGCCATCCGAAAAATTGCAATCTAAGATAGGACGGCGCAAGCCGTCCTATCTTAGATATGTTTAGGCATATCTCTGTTTGAGCATACGCTTAAACATACGGCGGCGTAGATTCTGAGTTAGGCCGGCTTATCTACTGATAAGCCGGCCTAACTCTACCTGAATCTACCTATGTGTTAATGACCCCTGCACTCTGCAGCACTTACTCCTGATCTCTTAAGTCTGCAGTCCTATTGACCCTTACACTATTTAAGTCTTCTGTACTGTCCTTTAGGGTGTAGGAAGTGTAGGAAGTTGTTTTTAAGGTAGTTGTCCACCTCTACAGGGTTGTCTTTCCATTTTTTGTTTTGTTTTGCCTATTGCTTCTTAGTAATCTCACATTATAAATGTATTAGATTGCAGTACCAATCCTTACTGATTTGCCTTCCTATGGGGACAGCCCGTAATATTGCTTTGGGAGCTGAACCCTGCACAGACACTCACCTTTGCACATATAGGTAGATTCAGGTAGATTGGAATATCTTTAGGGCGGCGTAGCCTAGCCTCTTTAGGCTACATCGCCATAAATTAGTTAGTGATTTTCAATCTACTTACCTGCTAATCTACGGCGGCGTAGCCTCAAACGAGCGGGCGTAAGGGCGCCTAATTCAAATGACTTGGAGGGGGGGGCGTGTATCATGGTAATGAGGCTTGACCTCACGTTTTTTAAGTTTTTTTACACTGCGCATGCGCCTGGCGACTACATTTCCCAGTGCGCATTGCGGCTAAGTACGCCGTACAGGCCTATTGATTTCGACGTGGATGTAAACAACGTAAATCCCGATTCGCAGACGACTTACGCAAACGACGTAAAAATTACGAATTTCGCGGCGGGAACGGCGGCCATACTTAACATTACTATTCCACTAGAGCATAGCTCTAACTTTAGGCGGCCTATCCCTTACGTAAACGACGTAATTCGACTGCGTCGGCCTGGCGTACGTTCGTGAATCGGCGTATCCCCTCATTTACATAATCTACGCCGGCTGCAATGAAAGGGCCTTCTAGCGGCCACCAGAAAAATTGCAAGCTAAGATAGAACGGCGCAAGCCGTCCTATCTTAGCTTTGTTTAAGCGTATCTCTGTTTGAGCATACGCTTAAACAAACGCTGGCGTAGATTCTGAGTTAGGTCGACTTATCTACTGATAAGTCGGCCTAACTCTACCTGAATCTATCTAATAGTATTCAGTGGCAGGGTGCTATATAGATCCAGGCCTGTGGTCAATTCCTATGGAATGCATTCCCTAAAGATCGCTTTGGAGGTATGCCCATCATGATGGGCAAAGCCTGGACTCTATATATGGTCCCACGTCATGGACAGGTAAAACAGGGTATCTGTATTTCTGTCTCTTACTGTGAAAACTGGGGATATATCTAAAATGCATTCACTTTCAGTGTAAGCTTTTCAAATTTGGTGCTAAAACTAAACCGCTTAAAGCTTAGTCTCGGGTGGATGACCACTGGTTTCACACTTTGCTGCCATTTCTGCCTAGAGTCCTTATAAGGCATTCAGACGCTTCCATCTGCCCTTTTGCCATTTGGACTTTTCTACAGGATGGTCTACACCTGAGTTGCTGCATACTCCTTTCAAGCACGGTTACCATTTATTGCGCATCCTACTCCATGTGTACCCCACATTAAAATACCGTTACCCAAAGTTATGGCGGAGAACAGATGAAAGGTCGAGTTTTGCTTTACTGAAGGTCTGAACAGCACTCAATTCCAGAGTGATGATGCTTCCCTTTCACTAAAGCAGGAATTTATCACCAGCATCAGCATCTCATAGTTCTATTTTACGTAAACTAAGTGGTCCTCGGACAAATAATGGCTTTAATACAGCCATCTCCTTTCAGGACTCGCAAATGTCAGCCCCTTCTTTCAACTCCTATGTCTCTACCTAAATTTGATCCTGATATACTTGCCCAGACGATGCCGACACAAAAGAGAATGATGGGGACATGGAGGCCGTGCTGGAGAATGCTGTGAAAGATTTTTCTACCCCAGACAAGTTAAAGTATTTGTAAACGCTCACCTTGTAAAACAACCTATATAGTTTAAAATAGGAATGAAAGGCAAGCTGTTTGTGTATAGATATAAAAAACGTTATAAATACATGTTTTCCCCCTTTTTTTTTTATAAATGATCACTTGGGGCCAGATTCACATAGAATTGCGGCGGCGTAACGTATCGCATTTACGTTACACCGCCGCAAGTTTTACGGGCAAGTGCTTGATTCACAAAGCACTTGCCTGTAAACTTGCGGCGGCGTAGCGTAAATCCGTCCGGCGCAAGCCAGCCTAATTCAAATGGGGAATGTATCATTTAAATTAGGCGCGTTCCTGCACCGAACGTACTGCGCATGCTCCGTTTTGAGATTTACTGCCGTGCTTTGCGCGAAACGACGTCGCACCGACGTAATTTTTTGAACGGCGACATGCGTTACATCCTTTCCTATTCACGGACGACTTACGCAAAAAAAAAAAATAATTAATTCGACGCGGGAACGACGGCCATACTTTAACATGGCAAGTCTAAATTTAAGCCAAGAAATAGCAGCTGTAACTTTACGCCGGGAAAAGCCGACTAGCGACGACGTAAGAGAATGCGACGACCGCGCGTAACTTCGTGGAACGCCGTAAACAGCTAATTAGCATACCCGACGCGGAAAATGACGCAAACTCCACCCAACGGGCGCCAAAGTATTACACCTACGATCCGAAGGCGTACGAAGCCGTACGCCTGTCGGATCGAAGCCAGAAGACATTGTATCTTGGTTTGAGGATTCAAACTAAAGATACGACGCGGCAAATTTGAAAATACGCCGGCGTATCAGTAGATACTCCGGCGTATTTCAGCTATGAATCTGGCCCATAATCTCTGTTCTCAGCTGCATAAGGAGCCCAGGAAGGAGAAACAGCAACACACTGAACTACTTAGTGAATGGCTGTGCGGGGAGGAGATGTCGGCACAAGTCTGATCATTATAAGAGAGCAGGCTGAGTTCCCAGAAGAGCTAGAGAACTGGTCATGCTGTGCTCTTATGCCTAGTGTTGTCAGTTTTTAATAGGAAAGCAGAGGGACTGGCAGGAACACCAGGGATTTCACACAAAGGAAGAAATACAAAGAGAACAGGATACATGTTTATACAATTACATGGTACAGTAGGCACATATCAGGAATATGAAATGTTGGGTGTACATATTCTTTAAGCAAGAGCTTCACGCAGCATGCATGCTAATATAGATACGCTCACTGTTACTCTGCACAAAAGCCTCAGCATTGTTGAAACTGAGCCTCATCTGTCTTGCCATGCCCTTTTGGGTACAAGGAGACATACAAAATTTCAAAGACATTCCCGCTCATGAACAAATACAAAGGGCAATCTATGACTATTGGATCACTCGAGAAAAGATTTTCACTCCTGCAAAAAATCTATGCAAAACTCTAACCAGTGGAAAAAGAGTTCAGTAAAAAAGTGTTCCTGTAGTTGATACTGCCGTGCCATCACACTCTTAACCACTATACTACCGGCCGCCGTCAATTGACGGTGGTACGATAGCTCTATTGTTCTGACAGGACGTCATATGACGTCCTCGTCTTTCACAGCCACTAGGGGGCATGCGCGCGCTGCCCGCAGCGCGCGTGCACCCACCGCGTTACTGGAAACACGATCCGCGATGGCCACCGGGCACCCGCGATTGCCCAGTAACTGAGATCCACGTCCTGTCGGGGAGAGGCGACCGATGCTGTGTCCCTTGTACATAGGGAAACAGATCGGTCACCTCCCCCAGTCAGTCCCCTCCCCCCACAGTTAGAAACACTATGCAGGGTACACATTTAACCCCTTCCTCACCCCCTAGTGTTAACCCCTTCCCTGCCAGTCACATTTATACAGTAATCAGTGCATATTTATAGCACTGATTGCTGTATAAATGTGAATGGTCCCAAAAATGTGTCGAAAGTGTCCGCTGTGTCCGCCATAATGTCGCAGTCCCAATAAAAAAATCACAGATCGCCGCCATTACTAGTAAAAAAAAATAATAAAAAAAAAAAACAATTATGTCACTTATTTTGTAGGCGCTATAACTTTTGCGCAAACCAGTCACTATACGCTTATTGCGATATTTTTTTTTTTTTTTTACCAAAAATATGTAGAAGAATAAGTATCGCTCCAAAAAGGGAGAAAAAAATAGTTTAAAAAAAAAAAAAATGGGATATTTGTTATAGTTAAAAGTAAAAAATATTGGGCCAGATTCACAGAAGAGATACGACGGCGTATCTCCTGATACACCGTCGTATCTCTGTGATCTGCCTGTCCTAACTATGCGACTGATTCATAAAATCAGTTACGCATAGATAGCCATAAGATCCGACAGGTGTAATTGACTTAAACCATCGGATCTTAGGATGCAATTCTAGGCCGGCAGCTAGGTGGTGATTCCATAGCGGTCGGCGTAGAATATGCAAATGACTAGTTACGGCGATCCACGAAGATCCGCGCGTTCGTCGCAATCCCGTACGTCGTCGCTAGTGGTTTTTACCCGTCGCAAAGTTACACTTGCTTTAACATGGCTTATCTTTAGATCAGCCATGTTAAAGTATGGCTGTCGTTCCAGCGTCGAATTTCGATTTTTTTTTTTTTTGCGTAAGACGTCCGGAATTACGAAACGCCGTAACACACGTTGCATTTAAAAAAAAACGTTGGGGCGGCGTAATTTCGCGCAATGCACGTCAGGAAATTTCCTAACGGAACATGCGCAGAACGTTCGGCGCGGGAATGCGCCTAATTTAAATGGTGCCCGCCCCCATTTGACTTAGGCGGGCTTGCGCCGAGCGCATTTACGTTACACCGCTGCAAGTTTACAGGTAAGAGCTTTGTGAATCAGGCACTTACGCTGTAAACCTGCGGCGCTGTACCGTAAATGGGATACGTTACGCCACCGCGGAGTAATGTAAGTGTCTGTGAATCTGGCCCATTGTGTTTTTTTTTCAAAATTGTCGCTCTTTTTTTGTTTATAGCGCAAAAAATAAAAACCGCAGAGGTGATCAAATACCACCTAAATAAAGCTCTATTTGTGGGGAAAAAAGGACGTCAATTTTGTTTGGGAGCCACTTTGCACGATTGCGCCATTGTCATTCAAAGTGCGACAGCGCTGAAAAATAAAAATTGGTCTGGGCAGGAAGGGGGTGAAAATGCCCTGTATGGAAGTGGTTAATCAAGAGCTTCACGCAGCATGCATGCTAGTATAGATAAGCTCACTGTTACTCTGCACAAAAGAATCAGCATTGTTGAAACTGAGCCTCATCTGTCTTGCCATGCCCTTTTGGGTACAAGGAGACATACAAAATTTCAAAGACATTCCCGCTCATGAACAAATACAAAAGGCAATCTATGACTATTGGATCACTCGAGAAAAGATTTTCACTCCTCCAAAAAATCTATGCAAAACTCTAACCAGTGGAAAAAGAGTTCAGTAAAAAAGTGTTCTTGTAGTTGATACTGCCGTGCCATCACACTCTTGAACAAACATTTCACTGTACCAATTGAGGATGTTCCTTCATTCAAAGATTCTGCATATAGATAGTTTGAATCTTGTGGCTAAAAACCTTGACACCTGAAGAACACTTAAAAGGCCATGGTGAGATGGCGAAGAATTAGTGTGTGTAAAGCTCCGTCTTCAATATGGTGATAGCACTGAGCTAAAATCAGATACTGAGACCGCTGTTAAAACCGAGTTCATGCTCCAGAGCAAGGAAAACATCTGTAGTCTGAGGTTGAGCATTGTGTGGACCTTCTGCAGAGTGAATATTCACCCGCTGTTATGAGTTTGCTTCATTTTGCCTACTTTCAAACATAGCTACAAGTGAGGGTATTCCCCTGTAGGGTACTCAAGGAAGATGGGGTAAATATGTCCAGTAGGAGTACATGTAACCCAAGTGTAAACCACTGAGTTCTCATGGTGAAAGGGTGAAAGGAGATGCCTGAGTCCCTCTTAAGACAGGGATTCTCAAGAGTGCGGGCCACTTTTTTTTTTATTGAATAGCATTATGAAGATTTTAAACAACAATCTGGATCATCCTTTTCCATGGGACCAATCCCAATGGATGTTTACCCAATGTTTAATCACAATCACAAAAATCTAATTTTTTTATTAACCAAATCACCATTATTCCCATTCTTGTGCTCAGGTGTGACCAGCCAAAAAAGCTCAGCGTTGCAGTCTCCACTAACTATATAGGGGCTTTGGGACAACCAATTGGCTAATGGCTTCTCTCCCCGTGTCTGTGTGTTAGGAAAGAAAGAGAAGAGCGGGGAGCTGTTTGTGTATGACAACTGATGGAATTATGGAGGACCGGCATTCATTCAGTAGAGCAGCACGCACCCTCAGAAGGCTGTTCGGGTTGCCATAAGTTTGAGGTCATGGACCACATCAGACGACTCTGCAGGCCACGGGTTGAGCATTAGGCCGGCCACACACAGAGCAAATTTCTTTCCTGCTACCACTGGTGCATGAAAGTAATTTGATTCCCCTATCAATACAGATAGTGTTGATGTGGGTATCTCTCCTGCTGGGGAATTGTCTTCTTAAGCCATCCCCATCAGGAGAAGACAGAATGATCGCTAGCGGATGAAGAAGCCGCTAGCGATAGTTATAAGAAAATCAACTTGGTACATTCAGCCTGCCCGTTAATGGTTCCATTCTCAATTTGAACCATGTATGGCCGGCCTTACTGTGAGGCCTCATACACACGGGCAAACATGTCCGATGAAAACGGTCCGTGGACCGTTTTCATCGGACATGTCCGCTGGGATCATTTGGTCTGATGGCTGTACACACCATCAGATCAAATTCCCCGCGGATAGGATAAGCGGTGACATGGCCGCGCCGTGGCCGCGACGATGATGCGGCGACCCTGGAAGGTCAATGCTTCCATGCATTCGTCGAATCACTTAGACGCATGCGAGGGCTTGCGGCCGAGCGGACATGTCCGGTGAGTCATACAAACGACCGAACATGTCCGACGGACAGGCTTCCAGTGGACATGTTTCTTAGCATGCTAAGAAACATTTGTCTGCTGGAAACCTGTCCGCTCGGCCAGGAATCCGATCCGGTCGCCCGTACAGACGACCGAACATGTCCGCGGAAACTGGTCCGCGGACCAGTTTCAGCAAACATGTTCGGTCGTGTGTACGAGGCCTTATAAGAGTTCTAGGCTGAAGTGGCATTAGAGTGTGACCAGTGGTGTAACGTAACACCTGCTCATCCAACTCAAACTGATCTTCGAGTGGATCAATTTTAGTGCCAAGTTTGAAAAGTTTACACAGTGAAGTCAATACATTTAAAACATAGCCCTGTTTAACACAATAATGGTCAAATATACACGGTGATCTTGTCTTACCTGTCCACTATGCTGGACTGAACATGAAGTCCAGGCTATGCCCGTCACGGTGGGCATACCTCCAAAGGGGTCTTCAGGGACTGAGTTACAGAGCGATGGGCCATACCCCTGGACCTGTACAGCACCCTACAGCTAACTCAAGTCCTTGGTGTCAATATACAATAGTGCAGTGGGGAGGGCTCTCAAATCCCCCTTTTTTGTGCGGATTGGGGAATTCATTCAGGTTTTTTTTTTTTTATCAGCCTGCTGATAAATGTATGGCCAACTTAAGATACAGACGTTCCAAGCTGGTGTATAGAAGTGACTGAAATAGTATCCTTAGTGAGAAAACGAAACCTCCACTAAACAATAACAAGTTTTTTGGCCCGAGACAGGTTAGTGTTTCGAGGAGGGATGGTTTTTGTAATAACAATGGTTTCTTCTAGACACACAGAACACCTTAAAATATACATAGTAGTGCATAGTATGTGAGACAAAAATTAGACTGGTGTATAAAGGTACATTGGGGTACTGGTAACTGTCAGATGATTATTATTTGTATTTTTAGGCCAGATTTATGAAGTGCCAACAGTTGGCGCAGCACTTTACTGAATTAAGGGTACAGTACAGTTACAATACAATTCAATACAGGAGGATGCAGACAATCCTACTCGTGAGAACTTACATGATGCCTGAAAGTTTTCCATAACATCAGTATTACTAGATTTTCCATGGTGAAGAAAGGTTAAAGAGATACAAAATATTAGAACAAGATGGGACAGCTAACACTGCCAAGCATTCCCACCCACTATGTTTCTCTGTGTTGCTAAGTAATACTGTATCTTCAAAGAGTACCACTAATCCATCTCACTGATATAATACAGGACAATATTTGTAGTCCAATTTCCAGCATTTGAGTTTTTAACTAATTCGAATTCCGCGTACACACGACCGTTTTTCATGACGAGAAAAATGCAATTTTTTTTAAATGTCATTAAAAACGATCGTGTGTAGGCTCCAGAGCATTTTCATGTTGCGAAAAACGGTTGTGTGTAGGCTTTAAGGACGTGAAAAAAACGTGCATGCTCAGAAGCTAGTTATGAGACGGGAGCGCTCGTTCTGGTAAAACTAGCGTTCGTAATGGAGATAGCACATTCATCACGCTGTAACAGACTGAAAAGCATGAAGACTGAAAAGTGCAAATCGTCTCTCACCAAACTTTTACTAACACAAAATCAGCAAAAGCAGCTCAAAGGGTGGCATCATCCGAATGGAACTTCCCCTTTATAGTGCAGTCGTACGTGTTGTACGTCACCGCGCTTTGCTTGAGCCTTTTTTTTCACGATCGTGTGTAGGCAAGGCAGGCTTGACAAGAATCATGTCGAGAAAAATGGCGTTTTTTCCATGACATTAAAAACGGTTGTGTGTATGTGGCATTAGTATTTTGCCTGTCAACATTTCAAAGGTTCTGACGGGATGTAAATTACAAGAATCATTACCATCACTATCAATGTGCAAAAGTTTTATCGTCCGTAAATTCAGGTCACAATCAAAATTAGTTATATAGTCTGTTGTAAAGCAATTTCTTTAATATCTGAAAATTACATTTCCCTATCTTGACTTTACACAAGATATGTAGGATTAAAGTGTTTCAGACGTGTGAGTGAAGTTAAGAACTGTCTCGTAGAATTACGTTGCTCCACGGCAGCGTAACGTATGTGATTTACGTTACACCGCCGCAGGTTTACAGCGCAAGTGCCTGATTCTCAGAACTCTTACCTGTAAACTTGCGGCGGGGTAACGTAAATCCGATCGGCGCAAGTCCGCCTAATTCAAATGGGGCGCGCACCATTTAAATTAGGCGCGTTCCCGCGCCGAACGTACTGCGCATGCTCCGTCGGGTAAATTACCCGACGTGCATTGCGCTAAATGATGTCGCACGGACGTCATTTGTTTAGACGTTTACGTAAATGGCGTCCAGCGCCATTCACGGACGACTTACGCAAACGACGTTGTTTTTTAAATTTCGACGCGGGAACGACGGCCATACTTAACATGGCTTAGGACAACTAGGGCTCAGCCCTAATTTTACACGGCGTAACTCAACGGAAACGACGTAAAGTTAGATCGGGAATCGCCGTAACTATTCATTTGCATATTCTACGCCGACTGCAATGGCCTCGCCACCTAGCGGTCGGCCTAGAATTGCATCCTTAAGATCCGACAGTGTAATTCAATTACACCTGTCGGATCTTAGGGCTAGCTATGCGTAACTGATTCTATGAATCAGTCGCATAGTTAGGGCGGCCCTAAAACAGAGATACGACGGCGTATCAGGAGATACGCCGTCGTATCTCTTTTGTGAATCTGGCCCTGTGGTTGTCTTTTTTTCCAGCATACGCATAATTCCAAGTTGTTTCTCAATCCATATTCTTCTGTTGTAATGACATTATTTATAGATTGAATTTGACATGTATTCATGTTTTCATTGGAAACGCTTTGATGAGGCCTTTTCTTCTGTAAGATTTCTACATAAATGCTAAAAATGTATTAAAACTTTATTCTTAAAAAAAAAAATAGCTGTGGTTGTATCGTCTTTTGCTTTGAGGGACAGAATGAGGCCAACTTGACCTGAATGAAGAAACTGCTGTAAATGTGGTATTAGGTCTGTTAATGTGTCTAAAACGGGGGTTGGCAACCCCTGATTTGCGATCTACCTGTCATTTGCATACCTTTCTTGCCAACCCCTGGAACCTGGATCGGGGGGGGGGGCAGCATTTACTGAAACAGATCTCCTGCATTTTCTCCCTTGTAGCAGCTGAAAGCTAGTAGGAGGAAGAGAAGCCAGATTTCAGCTGTGCAGTGTTTAAGTCATAACGGAAGCATGGTAAAGTGTGTTTACTATGCTTCAGTTTGTGAATGAACAGGAATACTGTACAGAGCTCTTCCTGTTCATTCATTCTGTACAGCTGAGGCTGCATAGATAAAGATTGAGGGCACAGATCCTCAATGACCTTTCTCTGTCTCAAAAGTGAGACATCAGGGGTCTGTTCTATTATTTTACCATAGCCAAACAGGGCTTCAAAAAAACAAACAAAAAAAAAAAATTACATTGAAGAAAATAAATAGTTAAAAACTAGTGACACCAATCTCTGTCCAACTGACACCATCCACTGCTCTACTGACACTTTCCTCTGCTCTACTGACAAATTCCACTGCTGGCACCTTTCACTGCCTTACTGATTAACACCATCCACTGCCCTGCTGACACCTTTCAATGCATTACTGCCTGGCACCATCCACTGCCCTGCTGACACCATTCACTGCATTACTGACACATCCATTGCTCGACTGACACCTTATACTGCCCCACTGTCATCATTCACTGCCCCACTGACACCATCCACTGCCCCACTGACACTATCCACTGCCCCACTGACACCATCCACTGCCCCACTGACACCATCCACTGCCCCACTGACACCATCCACTGCCCCACTGACACCATCCACTGCCCCACTGACACCATCCACTGCTCTACTGACACCATCCACTGCTCTACTGACACCGTCCACTGCTCTACTGACATCGTCAACTGCCCTAACACCATCCACTGCTCTACTGACACCATCCTCAGCCCTACTGACACATTCTACCACCCTACTGACATCATTAAATGCTCCACTGACACTGTCCACTGCTCTACTGACACTGCCCACTGCTCTACTGACACTGCCCACTGCTCTACTGACATTGTCTACTGCTTTACTGACATCGTCTACTGCCCTACTGACACCATCCATTGCTCTACTGACACCATGCTCAGCCCTACTGACACCAACCTCAGCCCTACCGACACTGTTCACACACCTTTCATTGCCCTACTGACATTGTGCATTGCTCTACTGACTGACACTGTCCCATTTGAAGGTAGGCTAAGCTTATATGTTTACAGTGACATTTTGTTTTTTTATGATATTTTCCAAATTTTTTCCTTACTATTTAGTTAGGTCTTGCTAAGATTCTTTGCAGGAAAAATCTGCTAGTTCTCAGATACGTCTAACAGATGTGTTGGCCACCAGAAAGGCTACTAGGCTGGTAAGAGACTCCATGGTAATATCCCTGATGAAATCAATCCGTGTTTTTTTGCAAAGCCAGAAAGAGCCAAGCTACGGTCTCAGGGGAGCCATATAGTAGAAACATATAGAATAAAGGTTTTTATCAGGGAATGTGAAGCTACAGGCCTTTGGAAAAGGGTGCATAAGGCTGAAACGTACCCTTTTAGGGATCTGACTGCTAGGTTCTGGTGAGGACATGTTTATAGGAAGGCCAGAATAAGCACTGGGATTCAATTGACTGTGCTCACATGAGGCAAAGTAAGATTTCCAGGTACAATAAAAAAAATTAATTTTTTGTCTGAATGAACACAGCAAGCAATCGGTACTGTGTTTTTTCACAACTGAAGTAAATGGTGTTTACTATACTTTCATTTGTTAATGCACAGGGAGACTCTGCATAGCTCTTTCTGTAAACCAATTTTGTGCAGCTGAGGCTGCAGAGATGCGGAGTTCCACCCAAAAATGGAACTTCCGCTTTTCGGTTTTCCTCCCCCCCCCCCTCCAGTGTCACATTTGGCACATTTCAGGGGGAGGGGGGAGCAGATACCTGTCTAATGCAGGTATTTGCTCCCACTTCCGGGCATAGATCGCAGCAGTATCTGTGGCGATCTACGCCATGTCCGGCCCCTCCTCTGGCTTTTGAGAGACACACAGGTCCCAGAAGACAGCAGGGACCAGTGAGATTGCGCAGCGCGACTCCAGTATGCACAGTAGGGACCCAGGAAGTAAAGCCGCAAGGCTTCACTTCCTGATATCCTTACAGAAGATGGCGGCGCCTCCACCCGGGAGGCGAGAGACAGATGTGCTTCGGGTGATGACATCGCGGGCACCCTGGACAGGTAAGTGTCCTAATATTAAAAGTCAGCAGCTACAGTATTTGTAGCTGCTGACTTAAAAAAAAAAAAAATTCAGCTGAACTTTGTTTTAAGGACTGTTGGCTAAATTCAAAGAGATGGCCGCAACTTTGCGGCGGCGTAGCTTAGCGTGTTTAGGCTACGCGTCCGTAAGTAAGCGAGGCAAGTACTTGATTCTCAAAGTACTTGCCTGATAAGTTACGGCGGCGTAGCCTAAAGCGGGTGGGCGTAAGGGCGCCTAATTAAAATTTGTCTGAGGGGTCGTGTTTTATGATAATGAGGCTTGACCCGACGTGATTGAGTTTTTTTTTTTAACTGCGCATGCGCCAGGCGCCTACATTTCCCAGTGTGCATTGCGGCTAAGTCCGCCGCACGGGCCTATTGATTTCGACGTGGACGTAAACGACGTAAATCCCTATTCACGGGCGACTTACGCAAACAACGTAAAATTTCCGAATTTCAAAGCGGGAACGGCGGCCATACTTTAACATTACTATTCCATATATTAGATGGAATAACTTTAGACCTGATAATGCGTTACGGAAACGGCGTAAATGTACTGCGGCGGCCGGGCGTACGTTCGTGAATAGGCGTATCTACTGATTTACATATTCTACGCCGACCGCAATGGAAGCGCCACCTAGCGGCCAGCCTAAATATTGCAACCTAAGATAGGACGGCGCATTCTCTGTTTGAGAATACACTTAAACATAGGTCGGCGCAGATTCAGAGTTAGGTCGGCGTATCTACTGATACGCCGACCTAACTCTTACTGAATCTAGCTAATTGTCCTCATACACTTTTCTCTGTCTCAAACGTGAGACATTGGGTGTCTGTTTAGACCCCTATTATTTCACTAAAGCCTCCCAACAGGACTGTTAAAAATAGTAAGAAATAATAAAAAAAAATAATAATAATGAAGAATAGAATAATAAACATATAAAACTACTGACCTTGTCCACTGCCCTACTGTCACCCAACCCCTGACCTACTCACACTATCCACTGCCCTACTTACACCAACCTCTGCCCTACTGACACTGTCATCTTAGCTTGGCATAACAAACCAGGTATAGCATTTTCTGTTCTTATATAAACTGACATAATATTTCCTAAAGTGTGTTTGAACTGAAATTATATGGGATATACGTTTTCTACTAAACAAAAGGCCTGAGGTGTTACAGGGGCATTATCCACTTCACATGGATCAACCCAGTTATTATATGCTAAATGTGTTACCTTGATGTAGTCAGTATGTGCGCAATAGTGTTATATGATTTAAAAAAAAAAACATAGTTACAAAATAAACAGAGAGTTTAGGGCGAGATTAAACACGAATGTCAGTTTCGTAACAGTTGTGTTTTATTTTAACACATTCTTATGCTGCGTACACACGATCGGACATTCCGACAACAAAACCGTGGATTTTTTTCCGACGGATGTTGGCTCAAACCTGTCTTGCATACACACAGTCACACAAATGTTGTTGGAAATTTCCGAACGCCAAGAACGTGGTCAACGCGTACGACGGCACTATTAAAGGGAAATTCAATACCAGTCGTGTTAGTAGAAGTTTGGTGAGAGACGATTCGTGCTTTTCAGCCTTGTGCTTTTTAGTCCATTACAGTGTGACGAATGTGCTATCTCCATTATGAAAGCTAGTTTTACCAGACCGAGTGCTTCCGTCTCGTACTTGATTCAGAGCATGCATGAAATTTTGTGCACCAGAATTGGCTACACACGATCGTAATTTCCGACAACAACTTTTGATGCACAAAACTGGTGGAAAACAGTGGGACCCAGGTACCTCCATCTACATTCCAGAGAAGTCTGGCTAGAAGTGGTCTTCATGGTAGAACTGTGGTCAAAAAGCCATACCTCCAACATGGAAACATGGCTAAGCGACTCAACTATTAACAAAAACATAGGACCTGGGGTGTAGAAAAATGGCAGCAGGTGCTTTGGTCAGATGAGTCAACATTTTGAATATTTAGCTGTAACAAGAGGTAGTTTGTTCACCAAAGGGCTGGAGAAAGGTACAATAATGTGTGTTTGCAGGCAACAGTGAAACATGATGCAAACACAGTTGAAGATTTGGTCAGGATCAATTGTGTCAAATACAAGCAGATACTTATCCATTGGGCTATGCCATCAGAGAGGCACGTGATTGACCTCAAATGTATTCTGCAGCAGGACAATGACCCCAAGCATACAGCCAATGTTATCTTCAGCGTAAAGAACAAGGAGTCCTGGAAGTGATGGTTTGGCCCCCACACCACACAGCCCTGATCTCAACATCGTCACGTCTGTCTGGGATTACATAAAGAGACAGAAGGATTTGAGGCAGCCTACATCCACATAAGTTGTTGGAACAACCTATCTGCCAAGTTCCTTCAAAATCGGTGCAAGTATACCTAGAAGAATTGATGCCGTTTTAAAGGCAAAGGGTGGCCACACCAAATATGTATTTACTGTATTTATTGGCGTATAACACTCACTTTTTTACCCTGAAAATAGAGGGTAAACTGTGCCTGCGTGTTATACGCAGGGGGCTGTGGAAAGTTTTTCCCTGAAACTTCCCTCTTAAAGTTAGGGTGCGTGTTATACGCCGATAAATACGGTAATTTAAATGTATTTTCTGTTCATTCACTTTCCATTTTGTTAATTTATGAAAATAAAACTCTTCTATTTCTGAAATATACTGTGTGAAGGGTATTGCTTCCTGTCACTACTAGTCTCAAGAAGTTTGGCATAAGATTTGGTGATGTCACTACTGTGCTGCATGAATGCCCATATCCATTCTGTGAGTATGTGCTTCCTCCACATCTCCTACTTCTTCTTGAATATTTCCCCACCAGTTATCAGACAGTCAGTTCTCAGGGGCCAGCTCTGGCATCAGAAAGGTCCCGCTCCTCTGCCAAGATGGCCACCTCTGTGAAGAGACACAGTACAGAATAAGACATGGTAAGGCAGTAATGGGAAAAGGGAAAACGATCAGCTGCAGGGAGCCTACTGGCAATACTGGTGTCTAGTTATTTGCCCTCTGCTTACTTTGTGGGCACAACTTTTACTTGACTACGGGCCAGATTCACGTCCGATCGCGTATCTTTGTGCGAGCGTAACGTATCTGATTTACGTTACACCTCCGCAACTTAGACGGGCAAGTGCTGTATTCTCAAAGCACTTGCTCCGTAAGTTGCGGCGGCGTAGCGTAAATCGGCCGGCGTGAGCCCGTCTAATTCAAATTTGGAACAGGGGGGCGTGTTTTATGTAAATGTTGTGTGACCCGACGTGATTGACGTTTTTCCTGAACGCCACATGCGCCGTCCGTGGAATTTCCCAGTGTGCATTGCTCCAAAGTACTCCGCAAGGACGTCATTGGTTTCGACATGAACGTAAATGACATCCAGCCCCATTCACGGACGACTTACGCAAACGACGTAACTTTTTCAAATTTCGACGCGGGAACGACGGCCATACTTAACATTGTTACGCCGCACTTACGCCACCATATAGCAGGGGTAACTATACGCCGGGAAAAGCCTAACGTAAACGGCGTAACTTTACTTGCGTCGGCCGGGCGTACGTTCGGGAATTCGCGTATCTAGCTAATTTGCATACTCAATGTGGAATTCGACGGACGCGCCACCTAGCGGCCAGCGTAAATATGCAGTTACGATCCGACGGCGTAAGAGACTTACGCCTGTCGGATCTAACAGATATCTATGCGTAACTGATTCTAAGAATCAGGCGCATAGATACGACGGCGCAACGCAGAGATACGACGGCGTCAGTGCCGGCCCAAGACATTGTGCTGCCTGGTACCAAGAATGAAATGCTGCCCCCCCCCCCAAAAAAAAAAAATTACGCCCACCAAAATGCCCAAACATCCATTATTTTATATCATGATAACTAAAGTGGACCTATCTTGGCTCTATTCATGTATATAGGAGTATAAAAATGACCTGTTATGGCTCTATTCATGCAATTAACCCCACAGTGGAGCGGAGAGCAGAACGGGAGGAGCGGTCGGGTGGCAATTAGCCCCACAGTGGAGTGGACAGCGGAGCTGGCGGAATGGGATGGCGTGCGGGCGGCAATTTGCTGCCCCCCTGAAAGTGCTGCCTGGTACAATGGTACCATCGGGTCCCATGGTAGGGCCGGCCCTGCACGGCGTATCTGGAGATACGCCGTCGTATCTCGACTGAGAATCTGGCCCAACATGTCTAAAAATGAGGCTTATTTGTTTTGGCGTTTGTTCTCCAATATATAATTTACCCAATTTTTATATCTACTTTTAAACATGTCATAAAGCCCCTTCCTCAGTTCTTATGACAGATTTTTGGAAACTTCCTCAGCTTTTCTGGAACTTCCATAATCTTTATAATCCTCATCTTTCCATTAGCACACACTTTCCTATGACTTTAACATGAAGCCTCCTGGAAAACCACAGCACGTCACAGTCCACACCCACACTCATAAACAAAGATGTCAAACTATAGATTGGGGGGAAAACTAAATCACAAATCATGATAAACATTTGGGTATATTCACTAAGACAGGTAAGCTTTTTTAAACAGTGTTTGTCACTTTACCTCACAATAACTTTTTACATAAAAATGTTCACAGAATAATAACGTATATCACACAAATGAGGTTTGTTTTCTGTGCATTGAATTTATATTTAAAGACGAGTTTTGCCCCCCCCCCAAAATAAATAAAAAAATAAAATAAAAGTCAGCAGCTATAAATACTGTTACTATTGGGGTACTTTCCTGTCCAGGTATCCAGTGGTGTCCTCATTGGAGCTGATTCTTGAATTGGCTCTCAGGTGCTGCTGCCACCATCTTGGAAAACTGGTGGGCCTAACTTCCCTGTCACATACTAAGCTGGAAGTGGGAGCAGGTACCTGTCAAAACCAGATACCCGCTCCCCCCAAAAGGTGCCAAATGTGGCAGCGGAGGGGGTAGGAAGATGACAAGCAGAGCTTCCCCTTTTGGGTGGAGCATTGCTTTAAAGAGACTGTTACTCTACCCACTCAACGTCTCTTTTAGGGCTCATTCACACTAGCGCTACCCTCTGGAGTGAGAGAGTCTTCAGAGAGCACTTGATAGGCAGCGAGTAGGCGTTGCTCTCACTCTGATGTTCATGACGATACACCACATGTAATAATACTTTACGCACGGGACAGTATGTATTTGTTCGCATTTGCACTTGTGCATGGGGGGATAGGAGTGCTTTAAAAAAAATTACATTTTATTATTTTGGTTACTTTTTTTTTTTTTACACTGTCCCTTTTTTTGTTGGATCAAAGTCTGATTTTAAAAGGGACAATAATCACAGTAAGTTAGTAAGTTCTACATATTCACTGTTTCCATAGATTTACAAAATATAGCACACTATAAGAATTAACTAAAGGCAAATAAGCTTTTCACTTTTTAGTGGAACCTTCCATGGAGCTTACTTAAAGCGGTAGTAAACCCGCTGAACTTTTTTTTTTTAACCCTGCAAAGCAAAAGTTATAATTAACTAGTATGCACCGCATACTAGCTCATTATGAAATACTTACCTTAGAACAAGGCATCAGTAACTTACCTGGTCCACACTGAGGGAGATGACAGCCTCACCTTCCGGGTATCGCGGCTCCAGCACTCTGAGTGGCTGGAGCCGCAAGGTCATCACTCCCGCGCATGCACGCAGGAGACTTCTTTCTGGCAAGGTCCGGCAGCAGCATTCAGCGGCTCATTGCAAGGGGAATATCTCCTAAACCGTAAAGGTTTAGGAGATATTTTTTTAACCTACAGGTAAGCCTTATTATAGGCTTACCTGTAGGTAAAAGTTAAAAAAAAATAACTATACAACCGCTTTAATTTACTCACTTTGCAAAAAATACCCAATCAAGTGTAAAAAAAAACTGCTTGCACATAATATGATTCTGGAAGTTATGGGAGTATTATGTCATTTACAAAGTAATAGGGATAATTCCTGTGCAAAGTACAACTTCCCTTGCAAAGATAACACCATCTTTGCCTTTAGTAAATCATCCTCTGTGTGTTAACATATCTATAATAGCAAACTTTAGCCAATGTTTAAGCATGTTTAGCGTTTTCAGTACATAAGCAAATAAGGTATCAAGGATTGTGAATTGTTTATTTTAGGTTAGAACTAGCTGAATACCCAGCGTTGCCCGGTCTTCCTATCTTAACCTTTTGGGGAGGAAAATTATAGTAATATAAATATACCCATCTTTTATATAAGGGTGTAGGTAAGGGTTAATTTAACTGTCATATATTTTTATTTGGCATATAAGTAATATGTGTACCAGGTATTATTGAAATATCTCCAGGCGTACAGAAGTTATGTGGGAACATACATTTCCCATTGATTTGCATGGGACTTTAAACAAAAACCCCGACCCTCACAAATGGGGGTAGTTAAGGGATAAATTAACTATCCTATAGTTTAAGTGGACATATAAGTAACATGTGACCAAGTGTTATCGAAATATCTACAGCCGTTTGGAAGTTATGAAGTAACATGTATTTCCCATAGAGTTGAATGGGACTTTAAAGGAAAACCCCGACCATGGCAAATGGGGGTGGGTAAGGGTTAAACCACCTATCCTATGTTTGTTGCTGACATATAAGTAACATGTGTGCCAAGTTTCATGTTAATATCTTTAGCCGTTTGGACGTGATTCTGGAACATGAAGTAACATGTATTTCCCATAGAGTTGAATGGGACTTTAAAGAAAAACCCCGACCATGGCAAATGGGGGTGGGTAAGGGTTAAACCACCTATCCTATGTTTGTTGCTGACATATAAGTAACATGTGTGCCAAGTTTCATGTTAATATCTTTAGCCGTTTGGACGTGATGCTGGAACATACATACACACACACGTTGAGATTTATATATATAGATTAGTACTGGATTAATGCTGGCCTCCCGGCAGAGAACACAGTTACTACCATGGGCGTCCGCTCCATAGGGCAAGGGGGGTCGTTTGCCCCCCCCTGAAATTGCCAGGGAGAGCCAGAAGCAAGGCCGAACTGGCCCTGGGGACGATTTAAGCTGTGACTGCAGCGCTCCCCTACCCTCTAGTTGTCGCTTATTAAGAGTGCCTGTCCCTCTTCTGGAATCAAATCCATTTGTCCCTCATTCCGAAAGGTATCTCTTTCAGACCTGAAATAAATATACTGTCCATATAGTGTAGTGTTTCAGTCAAGGGAAAGAGGTGCTGTGTAATCTAAAGGGGTCCAGTGGTGCTGTGTAATGTAAAGGGGGCCAGAGCTGTGGGGTGCTGTTCAATGTAAAGGGGTCCAGAGGTGCAGTTGTGTAGAGGGGGTACACAGTGAATGAATGAATGAATGAGAAACTTATATAGCGCGACACATGCGAACTTAATCGCCTCTGGGCGCTTGATGTACCTGACTCTTTTGATATCAAAAGAGATGAGTTTTGATCTTTTTCTTGAAGGCTAAGTGGTTCTCCTCCAACCGAATGCTGGTTGGTAAAGCGTTCCATAGTCTGGGACCTTGGACCGCGAATCTTCTATCTCCTTTGGTTTTGTAGTTGGCTATCGGTATCTGAAGAAGATTTTGATTGGTGGATCGCAGAATGCGATTGGGATTATGGGCTTTTATTTTTTCGCATAGATAATGGGGAGCATTCCCATGAATACATCTATGGGTTAGACAGAGTGCTTTAAAAGCAATTCTGTCTTTTACTGGTAACCAATGAAGGGTTCTCAGTGAAGGTGAGATTGATTCCCAGGGCTTTTTCCCGGTCACTAGTCTGGCAGCCGTATTTTGAACGACTTGCAGACGAGCGATTTGGTACTTTGTGACAAAGAGGTAGTGACAAAGAGGTATTGAAAGATGCAGGGGACACAGTGGGGTGTTTTTACATTTTAACGTGGGGGGGGGGCTTTTAACCTCCGCTAGCGGTCGAAGAAAGGGTAAAATGCGACTGTGTATCGCCGCTGACGAAGCGCCCCCCTCTGAAAAAATTTCAGCGGATGCCCATGGTTACTACTGCTCTTTTTTTGCTATGAATATCTCTGTTTTTTGAGGCAGTAACAAAACGATGCAAGAGATTGACTTGACAACAACTATTGGTGACAATTTAACCAAACAAGAAAGGAGGGCCCTCAATGAATCACATAAGAGAAAAGAGATTGTTGTTAAAGACTGATAAAGATGATGATGTGGTTCTCCTTACTGAAGGATATTATGTAGGTAAAATCAAGAGATCACTGTAAGATGTGGGTTTGTTATAAGAAAAAAAATGTGAAAATCCTTTCCCACTGTTGACACAGAAATTACTTTGGAAAATTTCAAAGTGCATATATGGTAATTTTGAAGACAATTACTTTGAATTTATGAAAGCTGTGATATACAATATATAGTATCTACAGTCATGGCCAAAATTGTTGGCACCCCAGAATTTTTTCCAGAAAATAAAGTATTTCTCACAGAAAAGTAACACATGTTTTGCTATACACATGTTTATTACCTTTGTGTGTATTGGAACAAAACAACAAAAAAGGAGGAAAAAAGCAAATTGGACATAATGTCACACAAAACTCCAAAAATGGTCTGGTCAAAAATCTTGGCACCCGTTCAAAATTGTGGATAAATAATATTGTTTCAAGCATGTGATGCACCTTTAAACTCACCTTGGGAAAGTAACAGATGTGGGCAATATACAAATCACACCTGAAAGCAGATAAAAAGGAGAGAAGTTCACTTAGTCTTTGCATTGTGTGTGCCACACTAAGCATGGACAACAGAAAGAGGAAAAGAGAACTGTCTGAGGACTTGAGAATCACAATTGTGGAAAAACATCAACAATCTCAAGGTTACAAGTCCATCTCCAGAGATCTAGATTTGCCTTTGTCCACAGTGAGCAACATTATCAAGAAGTTTGCAACCCATGGCACTGTAGCCAATCTCTCTGGGCGTGGACGGAAGAGAAAAATTGATGAAAGGTTACAACGCAGGATAGTCTGGATGGTGGATAAGCAGCCCCAAACAAGTTCCAACGAAATTCAAGCTGTCCTGCAGGCTCAGGGAGCATCAGTGTCAGCGCAAACTATCCGTCTACATTTAAATGAAATGAAACGCTATGGCAGGAGACCCAGGAGGGCCCCACTGCTGACATAGAGACATTAAAAAACAAGACTACAGTTTACCAAAATGTACTTGAGTAAGCCAAAATCCTTCTGGGAAAACGTCTTGTGGACAGATGAGACCAAGATAGAGCTTTTTGGTAAAGCACATCATTCTACTGTTTACCGAAAATGGAATGAGGCCTACAAAGAAAAGAACACAGTACCTACAGTGAAATATGGTGGAGGTTCAATGATGTTTTGGGGTTGTTTTGCTGCCTCTGGTGCTGGGTGCTTTGAATGTGTGCAAGACATCATGAAATCTGAGGATTACCAAAGTATTTTGAGTCGCACTGTAGAGCCCAGTGTCAGAAAGCTGGGTTTGCGTCCAAAATCTTGGGTTTTCCAGCAGGACAATAACCCCAAACATACGTCAAAAAGCACCCAGAAATGGATGGCAACAAAGCGCTGGAGAGTTCTAAAGTGGCCGGCAATGAGTCCAGATCTAAATCCCATTGAACACCTGTGGAGAGATCTTAAAATTGCTGTTGGGAAAAGGCACCTTTCCAAAAAGAGAGACCTGGAGCAGTTTACAAAGGAACAGTGGTCCACAATTCTGGGTGAGAGTTGTAAGAAGCTTATTGATCGTTATAGGAAGCAACTGATTTCAGTTATTTTTTCCAAAGGGTGTGCAACCAAATATTAAGTTAAGGGTGCCAAGAATTTTGACCAGCCCATTTTTGGAGTTTTGTGTGACATTATGTCCAATTTGCTTTTTTTCCTCCCTTTTTTTGTTTTGTTCCAATACACACAAAGGGAATAAACATGTGAATAGCAAAACATGTGTTACTGCAATACTTTTCTGTGAGTAATACTTGATTTTCTGGAAAAATTTCTGAGGTGCCAACAATTTTGTCCATGACTGTATATTCTATAAACTCCCAAAAGTATATAAAAATAAGGAAAATTATTATTTTGGCTAATGGAATGTCCTAATTATAGAATAGGAGAATATATTGACAGGGTGCTAAAAGATTTGATCACATATCTCTCCTTCTATGTCCAGGATAGTAGAGATCTCCTGAGAATTCTTATACAGTTGGAACAGTGGCGGCTGGTGCTCACAATTTTTGGGGGGCGCAAACGAAAAATAAAAAAATAAAAAATTGCAGCCTCACTGTGCCCATCGAATGCAGCCACTGTGCCATCAATTGTCACCACTGTGCCATGCCATCAAACGCAGCCACTGTGCCATCAATTGTCACCACTGTGCAATGCCATCAAATGCAGTCACTGTGCCATGCCATCAAACGCAGCTACTGTGCCATCAATTCGCACCACTGTGCCATGCCATCAAACGCAGCCACTGTGCCATGCCATCAAATGCAGCCACTGTGCCATGCCATCAAATGCAGCCACTGTGCCATCAATTCGCACCACTGTGCCATGCCATCAAACTCAGCCACTGTGCCATGCCATCAAATGCAGCCACTGTGTTATCAATTGTCACCACTGTGCCATGCCATCAAACGCAGCCACTGTGCCCATCAATTGTCGCCACTGTGCCAATTGTCACCACTGTGCCAATTGTCACCACTGTGCCCTTTAATTGTTGCCACTGTGCCAATTGATGCCACTGTGCCCTTTAATTGTCGCCACTGTGCCCATTGTTGCCACTGTGCCAATTGTCGCCACTGTGCCCATTGTCGCCGATGTGCCCTGTAAAATGTCCCTCCCCCCGCTCGGCACTAACCTTTCTGGGGGTCAGCCACCCTCCTTCCACGTCCCTCGATGTCTTCTCCCGCCCTTGATGACGCTTCAGCCAATCAGGTTACCGGTAACCAGAACCGGTGAACCTGATTGGCTGAGACGCCTGTCAGTCTTATCCAAGGAACACACCCCCCATGCGTCCCCTGGATAAGCATCAGGAAGCCGACTAGAGCCTGAGGGCTGTACTCGGAAAGCCTAGCAGATCCGACAAAAATCTCACATCGAAAATTTGTTGTCGTAATTTTCGATCGTGTGTAGGTGGCATAAGAGTAATGGGTGGAGTTTGCACAAAACAGTCATTTACAGAGCATATTTGTATGCAGTTTTATGATATAAAGTTGCACAATTTCCTGGGTGATGAGATTATTGGAACATTTGCATCCTGAATGTCTAGAATAAATCATGAAAGATCTCTGTTTTTAAGATTATGTTGGACCTACTGGGATGATAGTCCCAATCATCCTTAGAAACAATATATTGCAGCCCCTTATAGTTGTGACCACTGAGGATGGAAACTCCAGGGTTTGCTTTAAAGTAGATCTACAGTAAGTGAGATATAAATAGGACTTAGAAAAAATGATAGTGAAAGTATCCTCCAATTAATTCAACAAGATACAGTGTGGAAAATACATTTATTGTCCATTCTTGAATATCAAGGCCTACAGCCAGCAGTCTTTTCCAAGAATATGTGAGGAGAGGACTGGTTCCATTTGGCGGCAAACACACAGCCAATCATAGTCTTTCTTACAGCCCGCAAAATGGTACACTTTGGTGGTACAGTGGAACCTCGCATTACGAGCATAATCCGTTTCAGGAGAATGCTCTTAATCCAAAGTACTCGCATATCAAAGCGAGTTTCCCCATTAAAGTCAATGGAAACAAAAATTATTTGTTCCGTATTGACTTCAATGGCATGCAATACCGCACATGGCCAGAGGTGGCGGGCGCCGGAGAGCCTTGGAATCGGCCGGAAAGGCCAGAGGACACCTCGGCTGACCACGGCAAACCTCAGAAAGACTCCATTCCCGAGGTTTGCCGAGGTCAGCCGAGCTGTCCTCGGGCCTTTCCGTGCATTTTGGTGCCGTTCGGCTCCGGCGCCACCACCCCCAACTCAGGCTAAACGTGGTACTGCACACCGCTTTGGCCTGAATACTGCTCGTATTGCGAGACAACACTCGCAAACGCTCGTTAACCGCTTTACTCGCAATCCAAGGTTCCACTGTAGTTCTAAGCCAGGGGTGCCCAACCTTTTGAAGTGCAAGGGCCACTTAAGTGACTTGGTAACTGGTCGCGGGCCACAATCAGCGAAGCGGGCGGATGGCAGGTGCATGTCCGCTCTGCATATGCAGAGCAGACACGGACACAGCTGGATCAGATTGGAGGTAGGACAGAAGTCAGTTTACATCTGCCACTCCTTAGAGGTGAATGGAGGGTCCAATTGGGTCAGGCTGATTTCACACTGATGCGCTGCAGTTTATCAGCACAGCGGGTGCAACTCAGTGTTCTGCACTTTGCAGTAGACTTCTATTATATTCTGCAGGTTTGGTGCACTTTCAGAAAGCTCACCAAACTTGCAGGTAATAACAGAAGTGTATGGCTCAGTGCAGGTAACCTTCAGGTGCACTGCTCTGCATCTGCGGATTAGTTTGAAAGAAGCCCAGTTACTATTGTAAAACAGATATGCCCATATATACACTGGGCCAGATTCTCAAAAGAGTTACGACGGTGTATCTCAGGAAACACCGTCGTATCTCTGTTTTTGGCCCCGGGTACCTATGCAAGTGATTCCTAGAATCATTTTCGCATAGATACGGCCAAGATCCGACAGGTGTAAGTCCCTTACACCGTCGGATCTTAGATGTAATTTGACGCTGGCCGCTAGGTGGCGTTTACGTTCAGTTCTCATTTGACTATGCAAATGAGCCTGATACGCCGATTCCCGAACGAATTTGCGCCGCGTAGTCGTCGTTTACATCGTTTCCGTAAGCGTAAGGTTACCCCTGCTATATGAGGGGTAACCTTACGCCAGTCCGCCATATGCCATGTTAAGTATGGCGTCGGGTCAGCGTCGTCTTTTTTCGTCGGTTACGTTGTTTTACTAAGTCGTCCGCGAATACGACTTTACGTCAATGACGCTCACGTCGGCGTCATTGACGTTTCCGTCGTGAGCTGGAGCATGCGCACTGGGCTCTTTTTCCGCCTGGCGCATGCGCAGTTCGATCGGCGCGGGGGCGCGCTTAATTTGAATACAAGCCACCCCGTTTGAATTACGCACCCATATGCCGGGCCATTTACATTACGCCGCCGCAAATTATGGAGCAAGTGTTTGGGGAATACGGCACTTGCTCCTGTAAGTAGTGGCGGCGTAGTGTAAATAGCTTACGCGACGCCGCCGCAGGATGTACGGGAATCTGGCCCACTGATTTTAGTAATAACCTGACCTTAAATAACAGTATTCTATTCTATTCCATCCCAGAGCAAGAGGTCCCGGGCCACATCAGAGGGCTCCCCAGGGCCACTGGTCGGGCATCCCTATTCTAAGCTATGTTGCCACTAGTGCTCAGTATTAATTTGATTGGCACTCCTGCAATATCCTTCCATCCATAGAACAGAGACAAGTGCAATGCCCTTAAAATTTTAACTGCTGAACAGATGAAATATAGATAATAACAGGCAGCCTATTAAACACATCAGTCACATAAATGTAATATTGTACATGCACGGAATAACAGATAATAACTGCAGCACGTACCCAATACTAAAATGTAACCATTGTTATCTGTGCTAGAGAGACCGTGAAGCAGATGCATGAAGAGAACTTTTTGTACAGATTCAGTCTTCTGTACATTATCAAAGTGACTGCTTGAGAGCAGACAAAAACTGTTCTTTATTAGAAAAAAAAGAGGCATGTACACTTCACCCCTACAATGAGCTGATCTTCCATGTGATTAATTCATTGTTCATATTAAAAGTTATGCTTGTTTTGCCTCACAAAGCATTAGGGTGAACATACAGGAGATAATTAAATGTGCATTGACAGAAACCTGCATTGAGAGAACATAAAGATTTGGTTGTCATGCTGATCCAGTAGCTTTTGTACCTTAAGGGCCCTTTCACCAGTGGCGGCTGGTGCTCAAATTGTTTTTGGGGGGCGCAAACAAACAAACAAAAAAAAAAACATCAATTGCAGCTACTGTGCCCATCAAACGCAGCCACTGTGCCCATCAATTGTCGCCACTAGGGATGTCCCGATACCGAGAATTTCCCAGAGTACTTGTACTCAGGGGAAAATGCTCTGATGCCTCACCCGATACCTGGGCAGGCAGGGGAGTTGCAAGTCTTCTCCCCCCTGTGCTGTCTTTTCCCCCGTGCTGTCTTTTCCCCCTGCTGTCTTTTTCCCTGCTGTCTTTTCCCCGTGTTGTCTTTTCCCTGTGTTGTCTTTTCCCCCTGCTGTCTTTTTCCCTGCTGTCTTTTCCCCCGTGTTGTCTTTTCCCAGTGTTGTCTTTTCCCCGTGTTGTCTTTTCCCCCTGCTGTCTTTTCCCCCTGCTGTCTTTTCCCCCTGTGTTGTCTTTTCCCCCGTGTTGTCTTTTCCCCGTGTTGTCTTTTCCCCGTGTTGTCTTTTACCCCTGCTCTCTTTTCCCCTGTGCTGTCTTCTCCCGTCCGTGCCGTCTTCTCCCCTGTCCGTGCAGTCTTCTCCCCCCGTCGGTGCAGTCTTCTCCCCCCGTCCGTGCAGTCTTCTCCCCCCATCCGTGCAGTCTTCTCCCCCCATCCGTGCAGTCTTCTCCCCACGTCCGTGCAGTCTTCTCCCCCCCGTCCGTGCAGTCTTCTCACCCCGTCCGTGCAGTCGTCTCCCTCCATCCGTGCAGTCTTCTCCCCCCGTCCGTGCAGTCTTCTCCCCCCGTCCGTGCAGTCTTCTCCCCCCGTCCGTGCAGTCTTCTCCCCCCGTCCGTGCAGTCTTCTCACCCCGTCCGTGCAGTCGTCTCCCTCCATCCGTGCAGTCTTCTCCCCCCGTCCGTGCAGTCTTCTCCCCCCATCCGTGCAGTCTTCTCCCCCCATCCGTGCAGTCTTCTCCCCACGTCCGTGCAGTCTTCTCCCCCCGTCCGTGCAGTCCTCTCCCCTGTCCGTGCAGTCTTCTCCCCCAGTCTGTGCCGCTTTCCCCCCTTAATTTTTCAGGATGGAGAGCGGAGGTAGGAGCCGCTAAATCCGGCTCCTACCTTTTCCGAATGAAAAGAGTCCGTGATCACTGACTCTGTCCATTCACATAACTGAAAACCGTAACCTGTGTTTACGATGCTTCCGTTTATGAATGGAGAGGAGCTTCTCTCCATTCTTAGCTGAGGCTGCTGAGAAAGGGACTGGGGAATCTGTGTCCTTAGTCCCTTTCTCTGTCTTAAAGGGGAGATGTCAGAGGTCTGTTAAGACCCCTGATATTTCTCCAAAGACCCCCAACAGGGCTGATTAAAAAAATAAATAAATTGCAATAATTTTTTTTTTTTAAATAAATAAAAATAAAATGTAAATTAAAAAAAAAAACACTGACAATCCACTCCTTAAAAAAACAAAAACAAAATCACTGTAAAAAGAAATTGTAAAAAAAAAATACTGCCACTGTCACATGACATTAAAAAAAGTATCCGTAATCGGTATCGGTGAGTACTTGAAAAAAAGTATCGGTACTTGTACTCGGTCTCAAAAAAGTGGTATCGGGACAACCCTAGTCGCCACTGTGCCATCAATTGTCACCACTGTGCCATCAATTGTCACCACTGTGCCATGCCATCAAACACAGCCACTGTGCCATTCCATCAAACGCAGCCACTGTACCATCAATTATCGCCACTGTGCCCATAAATTGTCGCCACTGTACCATGCCATCAATTGTCGCCACTGTACCATCAATTGTCGCAAATGTGCCATGCCATCAATTGTCGCCACTGTGCCCATCAATTGTCGCCACTGTGCCATGCCATCAATTGTCGCCACTGTGCCATGCCATCAATTGTCTCCACTGTGCCCATCAATTGCCGCCAGTTTGCCCTGTAAAATGCCAGCAGATTGCCCCCTCAAATACCACCAGATTGCCCCCGCCCAGCACTTACCTTTCTTGGGTCAGCCATCCTCCCTCCACGCTCCCTCCATGTCTTCTCCCGCCCTCGATGTCGCTTCAGGGCGGGAGAAGACTGATTGGCTGACATGCATGTCAGTGTTAACCAGGGAACGCACACCCTGTGTAACTATTTGGAAGCTGATTAGAGCCCACAGGCTGGCTCTGATATTTTTATAGGGGTATGAGTGAGCATAGAGGGATTCAGACACCACATCCCAGTTAACATTAGATACAACAGAGAAGGGCAAGAGGTCACAGGCCTCGGGATTTTAAAGGTGTCAAGTAGTGGAATAACCACATAAACGATCAGTACAAACCAATAAAAAAAATAGACATTTTTTATTACAAAAATGTTAAATAAAGACATGAGACAGTACATATTCAGAGCCTACTTAATCCTAAACAGGTACATAAGAAGCCAATACTCTCTACATGTTTCGTTCCGGGTGAAGCTTCTTCAGGAGATGATTGAATGGCGTTTATTATGTACTGGAAGTAAAGACAGAATATGAGTGCTCATGTAAATACTTGAGGAACATATATATGTAGTTTTCATTTACAAAGAAAGAATTCAATGACAAATGATTTAACAAGAAACAAATCAATCAAGAAAAAATAACATAATTATAGATTATTACATATATAGCATATGTGATAAAATACAATAGCTGAAAACCATGATTAGTCTTACCAGGTAACGAAAATAGGAGAACTGAATTTATTTAAAATATACATATGGAGGAAATGTACGATAAGATGCGCCACAGAAAATCCCCTAACAATCCCCTGAAAGAAAAGGGGTGCCTCACAAACCCTGCAGATGAGAAAATAGGGGTGGGTAAAATATATAATGAATCCCTTGTTAAGGAGATGTATTGTGCATAGCACTGGGTAAACAGAAGTTACCTTAAACTGTCATATGTGGTTGAATCAATATTTGATGTTGATATAATCTGTATGATGATCCAAATCCTGGATCCTATTCATACAGCAACACTTCAAAACAGCCAAAGGGTAACTGCAGTGTTTGTCCACAATCAGAGTGGCGAGTGAAAACCTATAATGGCAAAAATATAAAATGTAGAACTATAAACCATCAGAAAAAGGGTCTCTGCAGAAACCGCTGCGGCTCAAATTGAAGGTGGGTAGAAAAACATATCAACAAAGGCCTGGGGAATGCCCAGGAAAAAACCAAGTCTACTTACCGACCAGCTTGCAGACAACCAAATAACCTGTCTACCAGTATGCGGTTAGTGGCACACCGTTTGCCACGCCTCCCTTCTCTGAAAGCGTCCACCACGTGGCGGTGACTACATACGCATTTGGGATGAGTTCAAACCGACGTTTGTACCTGCTACTTTCTGTCATTCCTGTGCAGCATGAGTAGAGATCACGTCGCTTATGCTCCATCTCTGGAAGTTATCTTTGGACTGCCCTTATAGGTATGTTTTTCTACCCACCTTCAATTTGAGCCGCAGCGGTTTCTGCAGAGACCCTTTTCCTGATGGTTTATAGTTCTACATTTAATATTTTTGCCATTATAGGTCCTCACTCGCCACTCTGATTGTGGACAAACACTGCAATTACCCTTTGGCTGTTTTGAATTTTAGCTGTTTGAATAGGATCCAGGATTTGGATCATCATACAGATTATATCAACATCAAATATTGATTCAACCACATATGACAATTTAAGGTAACTTCTGTTTACCCAGTGCTATGCACAATACAATCTCCTTAACAAGGGATTCATCATATATTTTACCTACCCCTCTTTTTCTCATCTGCAGGGTTTGTGAGGCACCCCTTTTCTTTCAGGGAATTTTTGGGGGATTTTCTGTGGCGCATCTTATCGTACATTTCCTCTATATGTATATTTTAAATAAATTCAGTTCTCATATTTTTGTTACCTGGTAAGGCTCTAATCATGGTTTTCAGCTATTGTATTTTATCACATATGCTATATATGTAATAATCTATAATTGTGTCCTTTTTTCTTGATTGATTTGTTTCTTGTTAAATCATTTGTCATTGAATTCTTTCTTTGTAAATTAAAACTACATATATATGTTCCTCAAGTATTTACATGAGCACTCATATTCTGTCTTTACTTCTAGTACATAATAAACGCCATTCAATCATCTCCTGAAGAAGCTCCATCCCGAGCGAAACATGTTGAGAGTATTGGCTTCTTATGTACCTGTTTAGGATTAAGTAGGCTCTCTGAATATGTACTCTCTCATGTCTTTATTTAACATTTTTGTAATAAACAATTTAATTTTTTTTTATTGGTTTGCACTGATCGTTTATGTGGTTATTCCACTACTTGACACCTTTAAAATCCTGAGGCCGTCGGAATTTTGTGTGATGCAACACAAGTTTGAGCCAAAAAAAAAATCCACAGTTTTCTTGTCGGAATTTCCAATCGTGTGTACGCGGCATAAAAAATGTAAAACACAGTGAGGGAATTTATCAAAACTGGTGCAGTCAGAATTTGGAACAGCTGTGCATGGCAACCAATCAGCTTCTATCTTTTAGCTTGTTCAGCTTTTAAAAATGAAAGTTATGAGCTGCTTGGTTGCCATGCACAGCTGTCCCAAATTCTGTCTGCTCTAGTTGATAAATTCCCCTAAGGGCTAAGCAGGCAGGTCCTGTATGCTGAGCCACTTTTTGCTGCATCTGCATCCACCAGAGAGCTTCACCTATAGAAGTGGGTGCACAGATCCGAATGCAGACACTGTGCATTTATATACATGCATCTCTTCCTGTCTGCATGTCAAATTTGACTTTGACTGGACTGCCTGCACAGGGATGCACAGAACACCAAGTATCCCCATGCTGTACACGGACACAACACTGGGCATGGATGCATATGCTCCATGTAAATGAGGCCTCATTGTCATGTGTACCAGATAGCAGGAAAGAGGAGATTTTGGGTAATTTAATTTTAATTTAGTATGGAAAAAAAGAAATTATGAATCATACTTACCTAGGTAGATGCTGCATCTGTCCCCCACCGGCTCTAATGCTGAGAACCGAGTAATCAAACAGTGCCGATCACTCAGTTCTCAGTGCTCACTAAGCAGAGAGCTGGTGGCTGTCAGTCTCTGGCTCTGCCCCCCCCCGGTGCTCACTTAAACACTGAGCTGTGGAAGGGGCGGGAGGGGATGGCTTAGGTTCTCAGCGGCCTCCTCTGCACCCACCCTCCTAGTCCAGGTCCTCCTCTGCTAGTCCAAGGCCTCCTTTACAGCCCACCCCAAAATAAGAGCCTCCTCTGCACCCTGCTCTCTGGATCCAGATCCTTTATAAACCCCACTTTTGAAGTCCATGGCCTCCTCTACATCCCCCAGTCCAGGGCCTCAATTGTACTCCTATCCTTGTTCAGGGCCTCCTCTGCACCCGCAAACAACGGCCTCCTGTGTACTTCCCTCTTAGTCCAGCGCCTCCTCTGCACCCCCCTTACTCCAGCACCTCCCCATCCAGGGCTTCACCTGCACCCCCAAGCCCAGAACCTCCTCTGCATCCACCAATTCCAGGGTCTCCTCTGCACCCTCCAAGTCAGGGCCTCCTCTGCACCCCTCAGAACCTGCTCTGCACACCCCCAGGTCAGGGCCTCCTCTGCACCCCCCATCCCCTCAGAACCTGCTCTGCACACCCCCAGGTCAGGGCCTCCTCTGCACCCCCCAGCCCAGGGTCTCCTGCGCACTCCCCAGCCCAAGACCTCCTCCGCTCCCCCTATCAGTCCAGGGCCTCCACTGCACCCTCCAGTCCAGGGCCTCCTCTAACCCCCTCAGACCAGGACTTTCACTGAACCCCCAGTCCAGGGCCTCCTCTGCACCCCCCTCCCCCCAGTCCAGGGCCTCCTCTGCACCTCCCCAGTCCAGGGCCTTCTTTGAAGTCTCCCCTTTTCTGGGATGCCTCAGAAAGAAAAGACAGGCTGTTTTGGCACTAGGCAGGAATAGAAGGGAGACCTGTCTGTCTATTACACTTGATCGGGTGGCAATGACACCTTTAGAGCAGCGTTTCCCAGTGTGGGTGGGGGTGGCACCCCCCTAGATGCGTCACCCGGGGTAAGCGCCCCCCTGCCCCCCCTAGTTTCGGCCCTGCATGCAAAATAAAGAATACACCTCAGGAACAATGATAGAAATTAATTTATTTTATGCAATTAAGTACTGTCCGTGATACTTTTTTTATTTGCACTGCCATACAATTTTTCAGGACAAGCTTTTGGGGTATGTTCCCTCCTTCAAGGTCCAAGCAGTACTGATTCACAAAAGTTTTAGAAGAATGTTAAAAAAAGCGACAATCTCTTAGGGAAAAAACAAAAAACAAACACACACACACACAAATGTACACAGCAATGGTAATAAAACAAGCTTAGTTCGTGAGAGAGAGAAGACAGAGGGAGAGCTGTAGACTGTGGGGGAATGACCGTTACAGAGGGGGTCAGAAACTGTTGGATAATGAGTGAGAAAACCCATATCAAAATTCAAACCATTATTTTTTGTGTTAAATAGAACTATCAATCTTAGTTCAAAGTTTTCCTTTCCTGAATAATTTAGAAATTGTCTTTAAGAACCAAGACATTGAGGTCTTCCATAGTGTGGTCCACAGGTGTGCAGAAACAATCTTCTTTATGTTTTTGCCAATATCGCAGGGAGGTGGTGAGGAGGCAAAACAATGCCTCCTTACTGCTTGTAAAATACTCTCCAAAGAGGGATCTGAATATGGATCACTCTTCAGGAAGCAATACTAGTGTAAACTAGCCCTTAAACAGCAGTAGAGAACACATCTCTGTGAGCAAAGAAAAGGTCAAAGAAAAGAAAAATCTTTTAATCCATCTGAATTGCACAGAGCATCACATTTTGCACTTTCTCTTTTTACTTTTGATGAGTTTATTGAATTGTCACTTTGTGTAGTGTATTTTTCTACATAAAAATCTTACTATATTGAAAAAAAAAAAAAAAAATTGTTTTCTGCCTTAATATCCACCCTAAGGTCTCTTGCACGTGATACTTCTGTATAGCATGTACTTTTTTTATGTATGTATTTGCACGCATTTTCACGCATATGCTTTTGCGCAATTTTCGCACAAATTTGCGCACACGCCTGGAAACGTATTCCTGTGTTATTGTTCTGCACAATATGTGAATAGACATTTGCGCACATTTGTGCACAATCGCGTGTATTTGCGTGCATGAGGCATAAATTGCTGACCAAAAATGCAGATTTTTCTCTTTTTTTTTACTGAAGAATGCACAGCGATTGTTTACACACCTGTGTGCATAGGCACATTACAATTAATAGGCTGTATTTTAGCTCAGTAAAAAAAATAAAAAAAGCTGTACTGCGCTTTTTCAAGCTGCAGTGTGCAAGAGGCCTTAATCACATTGCTAATTGCATATTGTACTTGTTTGTAGCCTAAAAACTATAATTTTGTAACTTATGGAAATGCCAGTAAAAACGTGGCTGTGCCAGTAAATTTTTGGTGTCGTTTCAGTATATTTTAATCTGGTAGGTTGGAAACACTTCCGTAATAAAAATTTTATAATCTATTTTTTACAGCAAGACGTTATCAAATAACTTATTTCTTCATCTTTATTACATAAATGTTAATACAGTAGTTATTGTTAGAAGATGTGCATATTGGAGGTACTGTAGGCATTCCATGAAAACATATGATGCCTGATCTTAGCCACGTATGGCACAACAATCACATTCAGGTTTTAGCCCCACATGGTAATTTTTTGTGTCTCTTCTGGTTTTCTTTCATCATTGCATCAGTGTGTACTGTGTGTGAATATGTTCTTATCAATGGAAAAACAAAGCTTTAATCACATTAAAAAGCATATCTGATTATTTTCTAAACTTTGGAATACGGTAACAGAATGATGTATTCCGATGGGCATTGTCCTGAACAGGAAGAAAGACTACTACCAATGACACAGGCATTTGGGATTTGTTGCTCATCATATTTTATCCCATAACAAGTTTAATCTCCTCCCTGGATTGCAAGAGTCGATTTGTATATATCCAACAAAAGAAATTCCCTTTGGTTATCACAATTGACCCTAAATAAATGACACAACAGGAAGTGGAAAATATGATGTTCTGTGTAATTCAGCAGGATTAACAGATTTCTGACCTATTCTCTTTTATTCATGAAACGTGTTTCCTTTTGATGTTCAAAAAGTTTGTACGTCAACATCTAAATCCCACTTGCATTCTGCAGAGGATCATCATTTATTGTTTCATGGTTTACTCATAGGAGAATATACTTTGCCTTGTGGCAGATCTAATTCAATTCCACTGAAAACGTGTTGAGCCACTACGGTAGGGGACAAATAATTCACAATTTGTCAAAAATAGTTAAAATCTATTAAACCGACCTATACTAGATGCTGACACTGTATGTATTTTGTACCGGTCGACAGCCGTACTGTCTTTTGTACTTGAAAATAAAGGAATTATAAAAAAAAAATCTATTAAACCTTTTACCAGATTTTAATATTTATACGGAATGCAGTGATTGAAAAGATGATTACTTTCCCAATTTTAAACTTGAATGGCGGGTAGGTAGAAAATAAACAATTTAGACACAGATAGACTCAATTGAATTTAAAGTATATGTAAACCTAATCTTTAAAATTGTATCTAAGAATTAACACATTCATTTAATATTAAAATAATTTATAATATATTTACATTTTCAGCCTACAATGAAGTATTACCTCATTACCTTGTGATCCTGCCATGAAGGTCCTTGTTCGGGCACTGCCTGTTCTAGGATGACAGCACTCTGTCCTTGTCTCCTATTTGTGCTCTTTTGCCTTGACACTTGGGTTTGTGGAGACTAAAGCCCCATACACACTATTAGATTTTCTGCAGATTTTCTGTCTTCAGATTTACCAAAACCATATAATATGAGGTCAAACCTTAAGCGTTTCAATTTGTATGCAATCAGGCAGGCCCTTGTACTACATGGTTTTGGTAAATCTGAAGACAAAAATCTGCAGAAAATCGAATAGTGTGTATGGGGTCTGAGGCTGGGTTCACACTGATACTACACGCAGGGCCGCCATCAGGGGGGTACAGGCAGTACACATGTAAGGGGCCCTGAGGTCCCCAGGGCCTCAGATGGCAACCCCCTTTTTTTTATACATTTTTAAAAAACGGCCCAGGGATCCCCAGGGGCCCAGAGGTCACTGGATGGCTACCCCCTTTTTTTTTAATATATATATATATTTTTTGTAAGGGGCCCAGAGGTCTCCAGGGCAACCCCCCCCTTTTTTTTGGTTCGTCAGCACCCAAAGCCCCCCGGCCTCAATTCAATTTGCGGCGGCAGCAACCCTGCTTCTCAATTAGCGGCGGCACCCCCCGCTTCTCAATTTGAGACTAAAGCTGTGTAAGGGGCCCCATAATTCCTGATGGCGGCCCTGACTACATGACAGTCATACGACTTTCATCCTACTTTGCTCTGCGACATCAGTCCTACATCTGTCCTACATTGGTCTGACATCCATCCGACTTCAATGAACAGGATACTACTTTGGTCCAACTTTATGATAGTCTGACTTGTCCTTTGACCAATGAAAACAATCCCAGTGTGAGATAAATACCTTTTACTGCTGCTGTAATCACCATGTCAGATGTCAAAAGTCGGATGGTAAGGACAAGGATCCTACTTTGATCCGACTTCAATGATATTCAATGGGCTGAAGTAGGACCAAAGTCGGACCAAAGTAGTACAGGGAGCATTTTCAAAGTCGGACCGACTTGTGTCGGACCAGTTAAGACGGCTCACATAGGGAAACATTGATTTTCACACGTCATGCGACATGAGCTCCCAATGTCGGAGCCTTTGTCGTACCAGTGTGAACCCAGCCTGAAACCTCGATGTGATTGTTGGCAGGGGATGGTCTATTGACAGACTGTTGTCCTAAAATCTGACCGTTAAGCCTCGTACACACGACCGAGAAACTCGACGGGCGAAACACATCGTTTTGCTTGTCGAGTTCCTTGTTAGGCTGTCGAGGATCTTGGCTAGCCAAATTTCTCCATTCCCGTTGAGGAAAAAGAAGACATGCTCTCTTTTTGGCTCGACGGGATCCTCGACAGTTTCCTTGTCGAAAAATGTACACACGACCGGTTTCCTCTGCAAAAAAAAAAAACAGCAAGTTTCTTGCTGGTTTTTGCCGAGAAACTCGGTCGTGTGTACGAGGCCTCAGTCAAAGACTGTTGAACTATCCCTTTGATTGTTTCATATAAACATTACCTAATCACAAAAAAGAACAACAATCAAAGTAAACAAAAATTGGAAAATTAGCAATGTGTCATTAAGTATTCATAAAGTCTGAAGTGCATGAGTCCCAAATGTATCCAAAGTCCACCAATTAGTGAGTGTAGTTCTTCTCAAATCACACCACCCTGGTACCAGCCACCAAAGATTCACACAGCCGCTTACCAGAAACTTATGAGCAATATTATGAGAGGCTTATCTGAGCAATTTATTTAATGGAAACTCGATCAGGGTAGCCTGGAAGTGTGGAGTGTTATGCCAGGGATTGATTACCATCACCATCCATCCACTGGGGTTTTGTCCCCTAAGCGCTGTTAGACCTCTTTGTGTTTTGAGATCTACGTTTCTGGTAAGCCACTGTGTGGATCTTTGGTGACTGGTTTGAGAAGAACTACCGTCAATAATTGGTGGACTTTGGATACATTTGGGATTCATGCAGTTGGGACTTCATGAATGCTCAATGATACATTAATATGAGGATTGCTAACTTTACAATTTTTATTCACTTTTATTGCCGTTCTTTATTTTTGTGATTGGGTAATTTTTTTAATGAGCCACTTAAAGGGACAGCACAACATATTTTTGTTACTAGGGTATATTTACAGTCATGGCCAAAAATATTGGCACCCCTGCATTCCTGTCAGATAATGCACCACAAAGTGTTGCAATTACAAATGTTTAAACATTCTCAAGTTTATTTATTTTGTTTGTATTGGTATAACAAAAAAAAGTGGAGGAACAAAAGTCCAAAATCTGACACATTCCACGCAAAACTTATTAGCACCTTCTCAAAATTGTAATAAATAATTGCATTTCAAGTCTGTGATGCTCCTGTAATTTGTAATTAAACTCACTTGTATCAATTTACGGGTGCTGACAATATCGAAATCATACCGGCAACCAGTTAAAATGGTGAAAAATGTTCTCAACGTTACTGTGTCTCTGTGCGCCACACGGAGCATGGAGAAAATGAGCAGCAAAGAATTTCTGAGGATTTGAGAACAAAAATTGTGGGAAAGCATGGACAATCTCAAGGTTACAAGTACATCTTCAGAGATCTTAATGTTCCTGTGTGAACTGTGTGCAACATTGTCAAGAAGTTTACAGCCCCATGGAACTTAGCTAATCTCCCTGGACATGGACGAAAGGGAAAAATTGATCAAAGATTGCAATGAAGGATTGTTCAAATTGTGGATAAAGAACCTCGATCAACTTCCAGACAAATTTAGGCTGACCTTCAGGCACAGGGTCAGCTTGCATTATATGTCGCCAGCTGAATGAAAAGGGACACTATGGTAGGAGAACCAGGAGGACCCCACTACTGGGACAGAAACATAAAAAAGTCACATTGACGTTTGCCAAAACATACCTGAGGAAGCCAAAATTCTTCTAGGAGAATGTGCGGTGGACAGACGAAACAAAATTACAGCTTTTTGGTAAAGCCGATCATTCTACTGTTTTCAGAAAAAGAAATGAAGCCTTTAAAGAAAATAATACAGTCCCTACAGTCAAACATGGTGGAGGTTCACTAATGTTTTGGGATTGCTCTGCTGCTTCAGGCACTGGATGTCTTAACCCTGTGCATGACATTATGAAATCTGAAGACTACAAAAGAATTCTGGGGTGCAATGTAGGGCCCAGTGTCAGAAAATTGGGTCAGCAGGACAATGACCCAAAGCACCCGTCAATAAGCACCCAGAAATGGTTTAAGACAATGCTCTGGAGAGTACTGAACTGGCCCAGCAATGAGTCCAGATCTAAATCCCACAGAGCACCTGTGGAGAGATCTCAAAACAGCAGTTGGGAAAAGGAACCCTTCATATCGAAGAGACCTGGAGCAGTTTGCGAAAGAAGAGTGGCCGAGAATTCCAGTAGAGAAGTGTAAGAAAATCATTGACGGTTACAGGAAGCCATTATTTTCAGTTATTTTTTCCAAGGGGTTTGCTGCCAAATATTAACCACATGCCGACCAGCCGCCATCGTTTTACGGCGGCAGGTCGGCTCCCCTGCGCGAGAGCACGTAATACAACGTCGGCTCTCGCGCAGGCCACTAGGGGCACGTGCGCGCGCCCCGACCCCGTGCATGTGCCCGGCGATCGCTCGTTACAGAGTGGGGATCGGGAGCTGTGTGTGTAAACACACAGCTCCCGGTCCTGTCATGGAGAAGATTGCTGGTCTTCTGTTCATACAATGTATGAACAGAAGATCAGTAATTTCCCCTAGTGAGGCCACCCCCCCTACAGTTAGAACACACCCAGGAAGCATACTTAACCCCTTCCCCACCCCCTAGCGTTAACCCTTTCACTGCCAGTGGCATTTTTAAAGTAATCCAATGCGTTTTTATAGCACTGATCGCTATAAAAATGCCAATGGTCCCAAAAATGTGTCAAAAGTGTCCGAAGTGTCCGCCATAATGTCGCAGTACCGAAAAAAATCGCTGATCGCCGCCATTACTAGTAAAAAAAAATATTAATAAAAATGCCATAAAAATACCCCCTATTTTGTAAACGCTATAGCTTTTGCGTAAACCAATCAATAAACGCTTATTGCGATTTTTTTTTTTATGAAAAATATGTAGAAGAATACGTATCGGCCTAAACTGAGGAAAAAAAAGTTTATTTTATATATTTTTGGGGGATATTTATAATAGCAAAAAGTAAAAAATATTATTTTTTTTCAAAATTGTCGCTCTATTTTTGTTTATAGAGCAAAAAATAAAAACCGCAGAGGTGATCAAATACCACCAAAAGAAAGCTCTATTTGTGGGAAAAAAAGGATGCCAATTTTGTTTGGGAGCCACGTCGCACGACCGCGCAATTGTCAGTTAAAGCGATGCAGTGCCGAATCGCAAAAAGTGCTCTGGTCTTTGACCAGCAATATGGTCTGGGGGTTAACTGGTTAAACTGAGGGTGCCAATAATTTTGTCGAGTCCATTTTTTTTGTTGTTTTGAGTGGAATGTGTCCGATTTGGCTTTTTGTTTCTCCACTTTTTTTTGTGTCATACCAATACAAAGAAAAGAAATAGACATGAGAATGCCTAAACATTTGTAATTATACCAATTTTCTAGGCGAAGTGGTGCATTATCTGACAAATATAGGAGTGCCAATATTTTTGGCCATGACTGTATATCTTTGTTTAAATATTGGTGAGTGCTGCTGTCAAGTTTTATGATTGTAGTGCACTTAGCTTGGGTGAACCAATTGGCCAACTGCCTGCCCACAATGTACTGGTACATCGCTGCCTACTCCTGGGTTTAGGGTGCACGCATGCGTGTCCCCCATCCTGCACCTGCTGAGATTGTACACAGCAGGAGCCTGTCAGCAAGGTCCGGCCAATGATTCATGGCTGGGACCCACTGATGGGTTGTGTGCAATCACAGCCCAGAGCTCTGTGTTAATACAGAACTCTGTACAGAGGGAGTGATCTATCAGTTTCTCATCCCTGCAAAGCATATGCAGCATCATGGCAACTTCAGGTTAAAGAGAGGCTAAGATGGTAGCTTCCTTGACTGTAAAGAATTTAGTTCTGATTTAAGAATATAAATATAATAAAAAAAACGAGCATTTCATTTGTGCTGCTTCTGCTTTAAAGCAGAGCTCCACCCAAAAGTGGAACTTCCGCTATAAGCACTCCTCACCCCCTTACATGCCACATTTGGCATGTAATTTTTCTTGGGGGGGGGGAGTGGGGGCTTCGGTAGGAGTGCGACTTCCTGTCCCACTTCCTACATCCACCTACGGCCGCCTAGGCAACTCCTCCCCTCGCCTTAGGCGGCCCCTCCCTCTAGGCCAGTGGTTCTCAACCTTTCTAGTGCCGTGACCCCTTGATAAAATTTCACAAGTTGTGGGGACCCCTAACAGTAAAAAAAAATTTGCAACGTGGGTTGTCAGCACCCAAGGCAAGACAAGTAATTTGCGCCCCTAACCCACGGACATTTAGCGCTCCCCGAGTCCCTTCCACTCGTACAGTATTAAAACCCCTTATTATTTTAGGATGTAATACTCTCTATGTTCGCCTTTCTTTCCCTTTTGTTTCTCTCTATGCTAATTTCTTGGGGGGGGGGGGGTGGGATCAGTGGCAGTGCTGGGGGGAGTTCTGATCAGCCAACTTGATCAAGGTCATCTGCTGATCTGAGAACTGTAGTGGGGACTTTTAATGGCAACTATAAGCACAGGTAGTGTTATTCACTGTCTCCGGCTTCACTGTGTCTTCCGACTTGTGGTGTCTTGTAGCAGTGACACCTATGCCGAAATCAGGAGAAAGGGTCTCCTCCAGCCCCTCCCTCTTCACATTCCTCACCAGTCAGCTAACCTCTAATCTCTGCTCTCCAGCCATCCCATGAACTGAATGAGTGGCTGCGAAGAGGCTTGGTGGGTGACCCCGGGCTCCAGGAACAGCCCAGCTGGGCAGCCATGGGCTCCAGGAACAGCCCAACTGGGCAGCCGAGAAAAGGCTGAAAGAGCAGCCTAGGCTTCAGAAACAGCCCAGGATTCGGTGACCCCTTGCAAATCATCATTCGACCCCCAAGGGGGTCCCGAACCCCAGGTTGAGAACCACTGCTCTAGGCGATCTCCTGGGACATGTGACAGGTCCCAGGAGATCGCCTGTCCACTCCTAGAGCGCAGCATAACTCGTGCATGCGCAGTGCGTGCCCGGCCGTGAAGCCAAAAGCTGTCACGGCCGGGTGCCCACAGTGTGAATGGAGGCGCCGGCGGAGAGGAGTGACGCTCTGGGTGGCCACATCGCTGGACTTTGGAGCAGGTAAGTGTCTGTTTATTAAAAGTCATCAGCTACACTTTTTGTAGCTGCTGACTTTTATTAAACATACAAAGGCTGGAACTCTGCTTTAATACCATACTCCTAATTTGACATTTATTCTAGAGCAGCGGTAGTAGTGATGCATCATACAGTACGATGTTTTGTGGTACAGTGGTGATAAACAGAAGATCTTTCAATATTTTGGATCATTGGAAAGCCCCAAGGAAGGGATGGGTACTGTACAGGTGGGTGGTATTATAGAAATCAGGTGTGGATGGGTGTGTCAGTACATAGTACATATAGGTGTATATATTCCAAGTAGATGAAGAGAGGATTGTACTGAATAACTGGCATTCATTCTTACTCAGGTAAGATGCTGAAAAGCAGAACTTATTTTATTTTCGAGTTTAGCAATATGATTATCATTTCTAGGCAAACAAAAATACCCAAGTTTATATTTGATGACTTTTTAGTTTTGATAGAATATTATCCTTGAATATATTTTTATTTATAATACTCATTGGGGATGATTTACTAAACAAGCAGTGGCAGTTTATTTAGCTAAGTGAACATTTCCATTACTAAGCCCCCCGGTCACACCGAAGGCTTTGAAATCGTTGTACTTTGAAGCCGGAGGTCAATGCGATTTCAGGTGCAACGTGGCTAACACCTGTGCGACTTCATGCACAGATGTCTATGCAAATCGCACCTCAAATCACCAAAAATTGTGCAGGAATTTTTTTTTAATCGGTGGTCACCGCAAAGTCACACCAATTTGAACAGTTTCCATTGCCAAAAATAGGGTGCGACTCAGTATTGCCCAAACCTCCGTATTTTTGTGGCCAGTCTGTAAAAACGGGCACTTTTCCCCCCGTTCGTAAATCTCTGTGGTTGCGGGAATGTGGCAGTAAAAATAGCCGAGATCGGTTCGGCTTGGAATTACGCATGGGGATTGGAGGCAGGGGGTGATTGGAGGCAGGGGGTGATGGTGGCTGCGGTGGCGCTGCAGAGGGGGATGGAGGCAGGGGGAAATTGGAGGCAGGGGGTGTTTGGAGGCAGAGGGGGATGGTGGTACCGCAGAGGGTGGGGGATGGAGACAGGGGTTGTTGGTGGCACCGCAGGGGGGGATTGGAGGCAGGGGGTGATTGGAGGCAGGGGGCCTGGGGGAGATTGGAGGCAGGGGATGATTGGAGGCAGGGGGTGTTGGTGGCACCGCAGAGGGGAATGGAGGCAGAGGGTAATTGGAGGCAGGGGGCCTGGGGGAGATTGGAGGCAGGGGGTGTTGGTGGCACCGCAGAGGGGGAGGGTGGCATCGCAGAGGAGGAGGGTGGCATCGCAGAGGGTGGGGATAGAGACAGGGGTTGTTGGTGGCACCGCAGAGGGGGATGGAGGCAGGGGACGATGGAGGCAGGGGGTGATTGAAGGCAAGGGGCCTGGGGATGATTGGAGGCAGAGGGAGATTGGAGGCAGGGGGTGATTGAAGGCAGGGGGTGATTGGAGGCAGAAGGAGATTGGAGGGAGATTGGAGGCAGGGGAAGATTGTGGCACCACAGAGGGGGAAGAAGGCAGGGGGTGTTGGTGGCAGAGGGGAATGGAGGCAGGGGGTGATGTAACTAAATAATTTGCCCTTATTAAATCGAAAATAACAAAAATATGTTTTTTTACCTTAATATCTACCTTAAATCACATTCCTATTTGCCTAGCGTACTTGTTTGTAGCTTAAATACTGAAATTTGCACCTACAAATGTAATTTAGTAACTTTTGTGAAATGCCAGTAAAAATGTGGATGCGCCAGTAAATTTCGGGTGTCGTGCCAGTAAATTTCAATCTGGTAGGTTGGCAACACTGGTGCGACTTGTCATGCAATTTGAACCTGACAAGTCGCACTGGTGTGAATGGGGGCTAAGTGAGAATGTTTTGTAAATCAACCCTATTATGTGTTTTGTGGGCTTATAGTTTGCACAGGAGAAATAGCTCTAAGCCAGAATAAGTCACATTTAAGTTACATTTAGTGACTAGCGTAGTTAGGAATGATGACTATAGTAAACTGTTTTTTTTTTTCTTCTCCAATACAGCCATCATGTACTTGACATTTGCCCCTGTTATCCTAATCTTTGCTGCACTCACCCCAAAGACTCAGAGCTATGATGCCGCTACGCCAGGATGCCACATTCACCGTAAGTGAGCACTGGAGCCTAATGAGGTGCTGAGGAAACTCAGCAATATAGATACAGAAAAAAATGTAACTAGCAAAACTGCCAACAAGTAGAAAGGTATCTGTAGCCTGCCTGTTGAAGAATGCCATATTATAGCAAACATTTGTGAAATAACGATTAATGAGTAAACATTCAAAATAATTGCAAAATAACAAATTTTGGGGGTAAAATAACTCATTTGCTATAAGTAAATTACCCCCAAAATGTGTTATTATGCAATTATTTTGAATGTTTACTCATTAATTGTTATTTCACAAATTTTTGCTATAATATGGCATTATGGCACTTTGCAAGTGCAGTTGCTCCAAAGCTTAGTAAATGGGGGAAGCTCTGCTGACTTCCATCATTCAAGCATGTGTAAGCAGAAATGCTGTTATTTTGTTTTCCTTTCGTGTGGTTGGGTATTCCTTGTAAAGTGAAGCTTTGGGGTTGATTCTCGAAAGACAAATTGCCTGTGCACTTTCGAAATGTGCAGTTGCACTCATCAAGTGCAGTTGCTCCAGAGCATAGTTAATGAGTAGAAGCTCTGCTGACTTCCATCATCCAATCGTGTGCAAGCAAAAATATATTTTTTTTAAAACATTCCTTGCACACATTTGGGTTTTCTTTGCAAAGTGAAGCTTTACCTAATTTACTAAGCTCCAAAGAAACTGCACTTGCAGATTGCGTCTGCACTTTGTAAAATGCACAGTCTATTTGCCTTTAGTAAATCAACCCCTTTACTTCATTTACTAAGCTCTGGGGCAACTGTGCTTGTGCAATAGTGTTTTGTGGATTTAAATATGTTTAGTATATAATAATACAATAAATATCATTTTCTGCTCTTAGCTAAAAGATAAAAAAAAGTACAGTAAAATCTTGGATTGCGAGCATAATTTTTTCTGGAAATATGCTTGTAATCCAAAACACTTGTATATCAAATCAAATTTCCCCATAAGAAATAATGGAAACTCAAATTATTCGTTCCACAACCATTTATTCATAAGTCCTTCAGTTTCTAGTCCATATAAAAAGATGGTTGTGTAACCATAAAAGGTCCATCCACAAATGGAAGCCTCCACAAGGGGATTAGAAGCAAAATCCAGCAGGAGCTCCAGAGTATAAAAGAGAAGAGAGGCGCCTCTAATATGTTGCTAAATTTTGTACCTTCATTAAATGTAACCATATTGCTACACTTAGAGGCGCCTCTCTTCTCTTTTATACTCAGTTGTGACATAACGCTACTCTTATATCAAGACATTGCTTGTTTATCAAGTCCAAATTTATTAAAACATTTTGCTTATCTTGAAAAATGCTCTCAAACCAAGTTACTCTCAAACCAAGGTTTTACTGTAAATTGAGCAAGAAAAAATAAAAACTGAGCATCCTCAGAAATAGGGATGAGCCGAACACCCCTGCGTTTGGTTCGCACCAGGACCTTTGAACGGACCGAACGTTCGCTTGAACATTTAGAACCCCATTGATGTCAATGGGACTCGAACATTCAAATTAAAAAGTGCTAATTTTAAAGCCCCATATGCAAGTTATTGTCGGAAAACGTCTTTGAGAACCCGGGTCTTGCCCCAGGGAACATGTATTAATGGAAAAAAAGTTTTAAAAACTGTATTTTTTTCATGAGCAGTGATTTTAATGATGCAGCATCATTAAAAACACTGCTCCAGAAAAAACGACCATTTAAAAAAAGAAAAATTCCATTGATACATGTTCCCTGGGGCAAGACCCGGGTTCTCAAAAACGTTTTCACAGGTATACTATAGACACCCAGCAGGTACAATATTTAAAGGAATTTTTATTTTTATTTATTTTTTTATTTTTTATTTAAGCATCATGATGCTTAAATAAAAAATAAATATATGAAAAATTCCATTAAATATTGTACCTGCTAGGTGTCTATAGTATGCCTGTGTAGCTTTATGGTGCACACTGCAGAGGACACAGGCAATGCACCACATGAGAATACTGCAGCTAGCACAATCAACTACCTGCCAGTTAATTAGGAAGAACTGATCTAGCTAAGCTATACAGTGTATAAATATATGTACAACACCTGGGATGTATATATATCCTCTACACACTGTAACATTAACTGACTAACCTGCCTGCTCTATCTACCTAGAAAAAATGACACTCTCTCTCTCTGACTGATCTCTAACCAGTGCCGGAACACACTACACAAGGCCGACATGCAGGCGTCTTTTTATAGTGTGGGGCGTGTACTAAACCCCCTGAGCCATAATTGGCCAAAGCCACCCTGGCTTTGGCCAATTATGGCTCTCTGTACTGACGGCGCTATGCTTGGCCAATCATCGGCGCGCAATGCCGCTGTGAATTATGGGCCGTGCCGCGTCACTCGAATTTGGCGCGAACGACCCGTTTTGTTCGTATTTCGACGGACGATCGAACATATGATGTTCGATTCGAACATATGTTCGACTCAAACTCGAAGCTCATGCCTACTCAGAAAGATACAACTGCAAATGATCCAGAGGAAGGCAAAAAAACCACATAAAGATAGTCTAAATTGATCCAATAAAAATCCTTCCTGTTCCTCAAAAGCAATTGGATAACACCCTGGATCAACATTCAGTGATGTAATTTCTTCATAATTTGAACCTTTTTTTTCTCTCCCCTGCAGCATTCAATGTTACTATAAGAAGTGATCGTAAAGGGACCTGCAGAGGGACACACATTATAAATGCATGCGTCGGCCATTGTGAATCCAGTGCATTCCCGTCCAAGTATTCTGTTTTAGTGGCCAGCGGATTCAAACACAATATAACCTCAGTGTCACAGTGCTGCACCATCAGCAAAAGGCAGACGGTAAGTACATGTAACAATCAATTAAATATTTGCAATGAACTATGGGGAGCATTCATAACAATAATTTCAACAGTTTGCTACAAATCTGCAATTTTGGTATCGAATAATTCACATTAAAGAAAAACAAATACATGTATAAAATATATAGTGCACTAAAAGTGCCTGCTTTTCACCCTACACACATTTTTTCAATGATTCTTAATATGTTTTCTTTTGGTGTATTTGTGTGTTTTCCATTTTTTATTGTGCAAATGATTCCAAGAAAAATTATTACTAACACACTGAGGAGTTTTTCAGGCAGTTTAGCGCTAAAAATAGCGCCTAAATACCGCCTAAAAAAATCCTGCCCTGCAGTCTCAATGTGAAAGCCCGAGGGCTTTCACATTGGAGCGGTGTGCTAGCAGGACCGCTCCAAAAGTCCTGCTAGCAGCATCTTTGGAGCGGTGTGTTTACCACTCCTCCACCGCTCCTTCCCATTGAAGGCAATGGGAAACCACGGTAATACCACCGGCAATGCGCCTCTGCAGAGGCACATTGTGGGCGGTATTGACCCTTTTTCGGCAGCTAGCCGGGGTTAAAACCGCACCGTTAGTGGCCGAATACCGCCGCAATTACGCACCTTCCCCCCAAGTGTGAAAGTGGCCTAAAGGATGACAATAATCCAGGACGATAATCCCTCTGCTGACAATAGTAAACCTTTTTTGGGTTCAGTAATTACAAAAACACTGCACTTCTATTTATAGTACATTTATCATAGTTAAAACTAGAGCTTTTTTCTCAGGAACTCCTCCTTTCGGAGTCCTCTTTAGTTTCTGTACCCATACCCACCTCTGAGCTCCTTCGCTTGGTTCCACCTCCTACCCAACTCCCAATACCGCCCCTTTTATAGAATACAGAGCTCAAGTTTTATTTTGTCCTACTATGTGATTTTCATGAAATTTGTTATTGATAACAAGAAAGACAGTAAAATAGATCTGATGCAGTGAGCAACAATAGGCCCCACCCTAGCAACAATAGATCCCCCACACAACAATAGACTTCTGCTTCAGCAACAATGAACCCCTGCAACAAAATGCCACCCCAGAAATAATAATTCCCCAGCAACAGATCTCCCAACAATAAACCTCTCCCTCAACAGTAGATCCATTCTAGCAACAATTGATCCCCCCAGAAAATAAGACCCTCCACCAGGAACAATAGACCCCCCCCCACAAAAATAGATCCCAACCAGCAACCATAGATCCCCCAGCGCCCAGCATCAATAGACTATCCAGCACTTCTTTCAATTATGTACATTCATTGCTGGAGGTGGTGGAACTGTGTTCCCCCACGTTCTTGCTGAAAATAAAGCCCTGGTTAAAATGTCTAACCATTGGAAACAGCGCTGGAAACTGAAAGCAATATGTAAGCTTGGAGAACTAAATATACATTTTTCACTACATGCTTTTTATTATCTTAAAAATAGAAGGCTATAGACATGTGCATTCTTTTTCATCTGAGTGCATTTTCGTGCAATTTTCTGGGATTTTCGTGTTCATTTTAACTAACAATAACGAACGTGCAGAATCCAAAAGATCCGAAATAAAAAATGCTTTATTTTCGTTATCATTGCGACAACAGTTTGATATAGATAGAAGATTCGACATGACGGTGATCGTCATGTCACCCTGGTGGGTTTTACTTCCTCTTCTCTTCCCTGCAAAGTAAAAGCATAATGGGCTAGTATGCATTGCATACTAGCCCATTATGTGGCACTTACCTGCAAACGAAGCCCGCAATGTCCCCGTTGGTGGCTGCGCCCATCTTCAGCCTTCTACCTTCCGAGGCCATGGACTCCATCCCTGTGACTGGCCGGAACCACGTGACGTCACTCCCACGCATGTAGCAGCAGGACACTAATGAAATCAGCCCTCTGCTCTCTATTTCAGGAAGCATGTTCACAGGCCGCACTGTGCATTGGCTCAGAATACTCACACACCCTGGGGAGGTGTGACACCATCATATGGTTTTATAAAGAGTAGAACTGGATGGAATTATATTTTAAATTTAGCACAGACCAACCTTTAGTAAGGTCTTTGATGTCATATTATTTATTTAAGTACTTCTTAAATTATGTACTTTGAAAATATACTGTCCAACATGATTAATTGTTAAAACGCTAATGGTTTGCACAAGTACTTGGTAGGTGTAACGGAACCCCAAATGGGACAGGGGTTAAATCCGTTCACGATATTCCATTCCACCCAAGACAGCTTATCGACACTCCAACCAACAGGACCCAATCCATCCCATTTCCCAGAATAAGACGAGACACAGCTCTGTGCTTTCTGGTTTCAAAATGAAGACAACTTTAATGGTTAGCTTTCAGTCTTATATACAGTTTAAGTATGAAAGGAACAATCAAACTCTCCACCAACACCCTGGGGGGCTTCAATACACCTTCAGATGGCTAATTGCTAAACATTCTAGACATCTCAGCGCCGGGCTATAATTATCATGACCTAATCACTGCACATTCCTACATTAACAGAATTCAAACAAAACACCATCACACAATGATTTCTTCTCAATCCACATCTTTAGACAGACTTTCTGTCTCCGCATACAGCTTGACAGAAAGGTATTCACACCTCTGAGCATCAATAGGCTTTAAGCAGTGTTATCACACAATGAAAGGTCTTCCAGAAGCCTGACTGAATTAACAACTCACTAGCCAGGGCTAATCATAGAAATTAGTCACTTTTGACTGGTTGGGTCACAATTAACCAACAATTTGCAATATCTCCAATTGCAATATGAGCTATCAGTAATGTCCCCTGTCCTGTAATTTAGGATATAATTTCTCAGTCACCCTATGGCCCTATCAGACATAAGGTGACCCTAGACATAAGACTCCTTGGTGACGCCGGTACAGGAGTACCCCTTAGGTTCAGTTCTCTCAAGGTTCCAGCCCGAAACACACAAAACTTGCTAATAGGATGTTTGGTTTCCAGTCAAATTGATTCTGCTGTGTCTATCTATCTGTGTGTATGACTTGAATGGGAATACCACTATGAAAGTTGTTTTGGAATGAAAGGACTGATGTAAATGATCTTCATAATATGTAAATTGCTGTATCTTTGGTTTTCGCTATATATGAAAAAATAGCCTAAAACATGTCAATGTGATCCTGTCCTTTTCCAGGTGAAGGTTCGTCTGTTTTGTGGGGCATCTCGCTGGGAGGAAATCGACATTGGCTCTGCAGAATCTTGCCAATGTGATATGTGTAGTCTGGCCCGATATTAACTTATGTGCGCCACCGGAATCACCCAACCATATATACAGAGGCTTACAGTAATTGCACTATGCTTTAAAAACCTTTAAAAGTTGGGACCCTATGTACAATAAGCAGTCATCAACCAATGTAGCCATTGTACAGCTTTATCACATAGGTGCAATGTGATGGACACTTAGGTAAAGTCTGGTGCATGGAAAGGTGCATTTATTTTTATTGATACTCAAGGTGGAAATCGAGCTAAAACTGGTGCCTGGTGGCACCAATCCATAGGCCAGGAATTGATCAGAATTCTCATTTTAGATTAGTCCACCCAAAACTTAAGCTGGTCATACACTTGTTTTTAATTTATCTTTAGATTCACCTTCAACTATGTAGTGCAAGGGTCTGCCTGATTGCACACAAATTAAAAATGTTTAGGTTTGAACTCATATCACATGTTTTTGGTAAATTTTATGAAAAATTGTACAAGAAATTTGTATAATGTATGGCCAGCATTACATGTTTTTTTGCAGTTGATACTGGTGGGTTAAGTAGGTAACTATTTAAAGATCTGATAATTATTAGACATGTGCATTTGTTTTCATCCGAATGCATTTTCGTCCGAATTTCAGGTATTTTCGCTATCATTTTAACAAACGAAAACGAACGAACAGAATACAAAAACCGAAAGATCCGACATAAACAAATGCTTTATTTTCGTTTTCGTCGGTCGAATGTGCCTAACCTTAACTCTATTAGTCCAAGATTATTCTACATAGATTGAAAATATTCGACATTATAGAGAGAAAAGATTCAACATTATAGAGAGAAAAGATTCGACATTATAGAGAGAAAAGATTTGACATTATAGAGAGAAAAGATTCGACATTATAGAGAGAAAAGTTTCAACATTATAGAGAGAAAAGATTCAACATTATAGAGAGAAAAGATTCAACATTATAGAGAGAAAAGATCTCTGCTGGAATTGGGTGGGGGAAGTAAAATAAAAATATTGATGATGATGAATGTTATTGGCTGATTGTAACCAAAGAGGAGGAGCAGTAAAATAGCTAGAACTAACTTGACAATTCAACATGAACAACAAAGATTCGACAAAGGATCGAAAAACATACAAACGTCGAATCTGACATCAAAGGCTTATGGTGTCTGTTGATAGTTCTAAGAAGATTCGATGGAGCAGCTAAACTGTACGACGATGCAATCGTACATTTCTGGTCAAATGCTCGGCCCATAGGCTATAGAAAAATTCTAATGTTGGTTGACTAGTAATAATAATTAATAAATATAATTATTACTAGTGTCATACAACATTAGAATTCTACTATAGCTTGTAGGCGGAACATTCGACCGGAAAATAATGATTGCAGCGTCGTACAGTTTAGCTGCTCCATCGAATCTTCTTTGAACTTTCGACAGACAGTCAGACACCATAAGCCTTCAATGACAGATTCAACCTTAATTCGTTCGGATTTACGGACAAATGCAATTTCCAACGAAAAACTAAATAAATAAAAACAAATTTTGGAAGTAACTAAATACATTTATTTTTCGGACGAAAACGAAATTCCGAAACAAAATATTTCAGTGTGCACATGTCTAATAATTATTAGACACAAAGCAGATAAGTGAGTCAACAAACTAGTGTCTGTCTATGAAATTTTACTTAGTTATTTTAGTTGGCTGTACCCTTCAAAAATTACAAACAACCCCTAATTATTCCTTATGCGATTAACAAACAAAGTAAATATATTTTTATTTACTATGGACCCCAGCTTGAATTTTCTGTTTGGAACATTTATTAAAAATGAACACTGTGTCCCCGTTGTATACCCCTTTACCCCTTAATTTATAAGGCTTTCTAGTTATATTTATATAAAATATTCTATGTAAATTGTGATTCTGAGCAGGTTTGAAATTCAAGCACTGCTCTGAAATACATGTGCATTTTTTTTATATTTAATATTTATAATAAATTGTGTATGGTTTTGCTTTACCTTAAATATGTAATAAATGGAAAAAAAGTATCGTTCGTATTGAATTTATTGCTTTCCCTGCTCTTTCCAGGAAAAGAAAGCTTATGCCGCGTACACACGATCATTTTTCAGTATGAAAAAAATGTTGTTTTTCAGCATTTTGAAAAAACTACGTTTTCCCAACTTCATCATTAAAACGATGTTGCCTACACACCATCATTTTTAAAAAAATTATCTAGCAAAGCGCGGTGACGTACAACACGTACGACGGCACTATAAAGGGAAAGTTCCATTCGCCTTTGGGCTGCTTTAGCTGATTCCATGTTAGTAAAAGACGATTGGCGCTTTGTTGTCTGTTACAGCGTGATGAATGTGCTTACTCCATTAAGAAACGGTAGTTTTACCAGAACGAGCGCTCCCGTCTCATAATTTGCTTCTGAGCATGCGCAGGGTTTTTTCATCGTTTTAGCCCACACACGATCATTTTTTACAACCCGAAAAACGACATTGTTTAAAACGACGTTAAAAAATGCAGCATGTTCGAATACATTTTTTTGTCGTTTTTCAGAACCTGAAAAATGATGTGAAGCCCACACACGATCATTTTAAATGACGTTTTTGGAAAACAACGTTTTTTTTTTCATGCCGAAAAATGATCGTGTGTACGCGGCATAAGGCTTCATTCAGATGGGTGCTGACACCCATAGTCTGTAATTGAGTGCCCTGTTTATGCGGCTTCAGCCACCAGATGCTGCGTGCAGGCAGCCCATTCATATCTATTGCCGCATAAACAAGGCCCTTCTTTATGGTCCACAGTATAGGCATCAGCACCTGTTTGAATGAGGCCCCAGAGTTTTTCTCATTGTCCTTTAAGGTTTGCCTAGTTATGTCCAATTTGAAGGTGCAAGTACGTGTTTAGACTCAAAGGAGGACAAAGTCAACAATGGGCCCCAATAGTAGAACAATTTTTAGACCTCTTATTCACTTTTTCAACCACTGACCAAGCACAAACACTTATTCCCTTCGTAAAGAAAGCTAGATGTTACAAACCAGGAGCATGGTTATGCCGCGTACAGACGGTCGTTTTTTGTGATGAAAAAAAACGTTGTTTTTAAAAACGTCATTTAAAATGACCGTGTGTGGGGAAAACGTCGTTTTATGTCTTCTGAAAAACGACAAAATTTTTTTTGAACATGCTTGAATTTTTTGTGTCGTTTTTCAAAACGTCGTTTTTTGTGTCATTTTAAATGATAGTGTGTGGGCAAAACGACGTTTAAAACGACATTTTCTAAACCCACGCATGTTCAGAAGCAAGTTATAAAGCGAGCTTCAATGGAACAGAGTGCCGTCGTACGTGCTGAACGTAACCGCGCTTTGCTAGAGCATTTTGAAAAATGGTGTGTAGGCAACGTCGTTTTTGAAAATGAAGTTTCAAAAACGTCGTTTTATTTCATGATTTAAAACGTCGTTTTTTTTCATCACAAAAAACGACCGTCTGTACGCGGCATTAGGGAACCCTGAAGAATGCCTCCTGCTTTTTAACCTGCTATAGAGGGGAGATGTGCCCAGATCTATGTGGTGTTAGGAGAGCTGGCAGCCCATGCTGACCTTCATTTAGTATAAATGGACCACTAAGTTCCATAGGGCCATGCACAGACTGCTTAACCTCCCTGGTGGTATGATTCTGTCTGGAATTACGTACCAAAAGCGGTACAATTATTTTTCAAGGAAATTTGGCGTTTTATACTGTAGGCCTGTAATTTTTAGGAATAACTCACTTAAATCTGACCAAACAAGAGTCTTGTAGGCATCCCGGGTATGATTTTTTTTTTAAAACAAAATTATAAATTATAATATAATAAATAATTATAAATAATTATAACAAATAATAATATAATTATAATAAAAATTATTCAATAATGTAATCAACTCAAAATCACTGAAATTTGCTCAGTTGCAGAATTGTTGCTGTCATTACTTTTATTTTTTTATGATGTATTTCCCCACAAATCGCTATCGCACAATTCTGCAAGTGATTATAATTTATTATCGCTGTTTTCTAGCTGATCTAAAACCATTTTTGACATAAAGGGACACTTTTGGACAATCTACAGTTTGCAGGTAGAAAGAACGTTTTTTATTATATAAAAGTACATGTAGGACACTGGACAGACCACTAGGGACAAGGGGGGTGTGTATTTTTTACATACAGTACTGTAATCTATAAACCCACCCTGAGTCACGCTCGGGTTTACCGCTAAGGGGGTTAAATGGTCTGCAGCTGACTCACAAAAATGGGTAAAATTAGCCTAACTGAGCTGTGTTAAATTTAATTATTAATTAATGTGCAAAGGAATATGCTATTATTATTATACAGGATTTATATAGCACAGTTTACGCAGCGAAAGAGAGAAATCGCCGCTCTAGGATACCAATCAAAAAGTCTCCTCACCTGATCCAAAGCCACGGGTGCTGACAATGCATGAAATGATGCAAAATGAAGGAAAAACGTTCTGGACAGCCGCACTCCAAAAATTTGTTTTTGGAGTGCGGCTGTCCAGAAAGTTTTTCCTTCATTTTGCACAGTTTACGCAGCACTTTACAACATGAGGGTAGACAGTAAAGTTACAATACAATTCAATATAGGAGGAATCAAAAGGCCCTGCTTGTTAGATGATGGATACTAGTAAATTATTCCTACTGGTTTAGAGACATTCTTTGCAAATGTGAGGCCCCATACACACCATAGAATCTATCCGCAGATAAATCCCATCAAATGGGTTTCTGCGGATAGATTCTATGGTGTGTACACTCCGTCGGATATTTATCCGCGGATAAATCTCCCCTGGGATGGATTTCCAGCAGATGGATATTTGTTGACATGCTCAACAAATCCATCTGCTGGAATCCATTCCAACGGATGGATCCGCTCGTCTGTACAGACTTACCGGATCCATTCGTCCAAAGGGATTCCCCGCACGCGTCGTAATGATTTGACGCATGCGTGGAATTCCTTATATGACAGCGTCGCGCCCGTCGCCGCGTCATAATAGCGGCGACGGCGCGACACGTCATCGGCAGAGGATTTCAGCGCGGATTTCAATGCGATGGTGTGTACACGCCATCGCATAGAAATCTTCTGAAATCCTCGAGAGGATTTATCCGCGGATACGGTCCGCTGGACCGTATCTGCGGATAAATCCTCTCGTGTGTATGGGGCCTAAGCCGAGCATAGATATTATATAATTGTATACCAGTCTTGCTGAATTTGTCTGCTTTAGACTATGTTGCCTCCTCACTGCCTTCTTAACCCCTTGCACTGGCCGCACGCAAATATGAGGCTTCTCTGCACCTGGGCCTTAGTGCCAAGAGGCCACATATTTGCATGTATTGTGGTCAATATCGCTGTTTCCTGCGCACTACCAGCACAGTGACCCGCGTATAAACGAAAGCTATGACAGCCAATCACGGTGCTCACATGATCTTAGGCCACACTCCGCCTCCCGGCATGTTAAACCTTTTTAAGGGGCAGGAGGCGCTGGTGTGAAGAGGTTAAACCTTACAAATGGTGCACTACTGTGGTGCAATCACATGCATTGCACGTAGTTGCAGTGCGACCCCACAGACTTGCATTGTTTGTGTTCAGCAGTGGTAATGTCTGACAAATGCAACATGCAGTTTCATTTGTGCTGCGGCTGCGATATGTGTACAGCTATGAGCACTGCCAGTATTTAGGCGGGCAGTAAAACTGCAGCTCAACTGCCTGGTTTTACTACCTCCTGGTAGCTCATGTGAATGAGACCTTACCACAAATACCCCAACAAATCATCTCTTAGCACTTATCCTCCCCATTACTCCCTCTCATCCCTCATCCTTAGATCCTATACTCTCACCCTTAGCATGAATCTTGATTATCTCCTCACCCCCAGGACTATCTGTCCCCCCAGTATACTTCCATGCCTCCCAATTTACAGACTTCAGTGCACAGAATTAGAGATCTCCTTCCTCCCAGGCTCCTCCTCATGTGTCATGTGCCATGTCAGAGCTGTGGACAAACCTAGGGGAAGGTTCCCTTGGCTTTGTCTGTGACAGGCAGTCAACAGAGAGCAAAGGCAGAGGCTACAGCAGTGGGATTGTCTATGTGGGTGCTGCATTCATGGCAATGGGGGTGCTGCATTCATGCCAAAGGGGTTGCTGCATTCATGCCAATGAGGATGCTGCAGTCATACCAAAGGGGTGCTGCATTCATGGCAATGTTGAGGTTGCATTCACGGCAGTGGTGGGGCTGCATTCATGGCAATTGTGAGGCTGCATTCATGGCACTGGTGGGGCTGCATTCATGACAATGGATGGGCTGCATTCATGGCACTTGTGAGGCTGCAGATGGGCACTGATTATGCTGCATTGATAGGCACTGACCCTTATTTTGCTTCAAAGTTCTTTATTTAGATTTTTTATTTTTTCCTTAATTGTCCATCTTAAAGTGAAGGTGCGTGTTATACGCCAATAAATACGGTATATCCAAATAACACGCCCAAGCTCATCTCTTCACCACACATAGCCACAAAGGCAAGATAATTCTCATTTGGCAGTGTATTAGTGCTCGGAGAAACACACTTAGACCAAATTTTAATGGTTCAAAGAATTTCAGGCAAAATGGTCGGCCCTCACGCATGTTCACTTCATCAAATCTGGCCCTCTTTGAAAAAAAGTTTGGACACCCCTGCTCTAATCTTTCCTCAGCTGAGCTCCTCCATGCCTCTTATTAGTTTGGTTGTTACTCTGTACACAAACTTTGGTTTTACCCTGTCCCTACTGCAGAAGGATAATACAGCAGCAACAAAGGAAGAAGTACCACAGCAGTTTTAAGCTACAGTCCAGGTTTAACAGCACTGTTTTTTATATATATATATATATATATATATATATATATATATATATATATATATATATATATATATATATATATAGATATATATATCTATAGATATAGATATCTATATATATATATATATATATATATATATATATATATATATATATATATATATATATATATATCTATAGATATAGATATAGATAGATATCTATATATATCTATATCATAATATTGATTCTGGTGACAGGATCTCTTTAAATGCCAACATTTCAGTGAGTAGTAAAATTATTGGTATTTAGCATTTGATATACAGCGGGTCAGGCTAAGTACTAGGAGAGAGCAGGGATAAAACAAAATGTGGGTAGAGGTCAAGGCTCCTTCTTCAGCTTGGGCCTAGGATCATAGGGGCTCCCCTAAATTACAAAGATAATTTTGACGACCAACATTTAATTTAGAACTAAACCCATCGATTCAACCATCTCCTAAAAGAGTTACATGCCATGAATGATAAATGTAATGCCGCGTACAGACTATCGGAAATTCCAACAACAAAACTGTGGATTTTTTTCCAATGGATGTTGGCTCAAACTTGTCTTGCATACACACGGTCGCACAATCGGAAATTCCAAACGCCAGGAACGCGGTGACGTACAAGACGTAGGATGGCACTATTAAAGGGTAGTTCAATACCAGTCGTGTTAGTAGAAGTTTGGTGAGAGACGATTTATGCTTTTCAGCCTCGTGCTTTTCAGTCCGTTACAGCGTGACGAATGTGCTATCTCCATTACGAACGCTAGTTTTACCAGACCAATCGCTTCAGTCTCGTACTTGATTCAGAGCATGCGTGGAATATTGTGTGTCCGAATTGTCCACACACGATCGGAATTTATGAGAACGGATTTTGTTGATGGAAAATTTGGGAACCAGCTCTCAAATTTTTGTTTTGGGAAATTCCGACAGCAAATGTCCAATGGAGCCTACACATGGTCGGAATTTCCGACAACAAGCTCCCATCGAACATTTGTTTTCGGAAAATCCCACCGTGTGTACGCGGCATTACAGTTGATTGTGCTCTCAACCAAACTGTCAAGCCAAACGGCTGATGTCATAACTGATCACATGAGCAGCACCTGACAATTGCAGCCCAAACAAAGGCCAAGATGGCAGCTTCCTTGGCTGTAAAGGATATTAAAGTTTAGTTTTGTTTTAGGTCTGGGCCAGGCTCACTTAAAACCACTAATAGTTTCTTATAGCTTTTGACAATAAAAAGATCTCTTGAATTTTAAGGTCTTCATCCCTGCTGTGGTTTTTGCAAGGGGAACCCCAATGGTCTCTATTGGATTTGTTACAATTATTTTATATAATGGAACATTTAGCTAGAGTCAGAGCAGAGCACAGTAGTCTTGGGTAGCCTAGATTGGTGGTGAGGGCATGGCTCAACGTTTGCTAGCCACTCCTTGCACTAGATTGAATTGCAAAGAAAGTTGCAGTACACATTCAGGGATTAAATAAGGAGCTCATTTTCTCCAGGAGTCTTCTTGCAGATGTATTTCCTTCAGCCAGGTAGAACGTTTGCTGACTGCAATTCATAACCAGAGCAGTTAGTAGGTGTTTGAGCACTTAGGACTTGTTTATTTACCAGATTGGTAGCATGTGCAGCCGACCCAGTAGGAAGCCTGTGGTTTATATGTGATGTTTCTATTTGACAAAGTTGTGATGCAGTGGTTTACCAACAATAATTTTCAATAAAGACAGATTATGCCTACGGTATATGCACATATACTTGCAAAGCTTTGGTCATGAACCTCAACACCCTGAAAAAAGGGCATCTATATTAACTATGCAAATACACACCTTGAGATAATCACTTGTTTGTGATTATCCACTTAACTAGGTCTGTTATATTAGTAACATAATATAATTGTGTATGACAGCATCAAAGCTGAAATCTCTGAAGACATACAGTAAGCAGCTAGAAGGCCAAGTAACAAACACAAGATGGCGTGAGCAGGATTAGAATGACGATCACCTCCACGTAAGAAACAGCTGGGGATCTGCAGGGATTGGAATGAGAAGAGAGGGATTAATAGAAAGATTATCACAAAGGGGGAGAGAATGAGATTGTGACAAAGGGCAGAAGACAAAGGAAGAAAGAAAGGGGGCAAACAGAAGGCAGCAATAAAACTATGATGCATATAGTGACAAAGAATTGATCACATTAAGAGAAGAGGTGTAGAGGTCATTGATGAAGGAATGAGGTAAGAAGAGTGACATTAACGGAAACTGACAAGGCAAACGGCGAAGTATTGTACACATCATAAAAAAAAAATAAGAACACCAAGGAAGCCGTTGAGGCATACGTTGATCACGCTGGACCCGTTAACGCAACTCAACATCTACCTGAAGCAAAGCAGTCGCTTCTACGGTAAGGCGCTCCCCATATTTTTGATCCTCCTTACCAGACCTCCTATATTACCATAGTTTTTCTAAATAATACCCAAAGATAAGCATAATACCAATCTACCCAACATCACTACTATTCCCAATGTGAAGCACATTAATTGCTTTCCAGACCTTTTTTTTCCTTACCACCTTTTGTTTATTTTATGAGACAAGGCAAAGGACAATGTTAATATACAAAACTATAGCAATCAGCTTTCTTTTGTATACGTCTTTTTTTGCTTTGTACAACAATTCCAAATTATTGTAGAATAATTGCCATAAATATGATACAGAGAGTCTCAGTTGGCATTATTTTTGTTGTTTTGTTTTTTTAATTTTCTTAGGATAGTACGCAATTAAAAAAACATAAAAAGTAATAAAAATATAAAGAAAAAAAACAATGCTTGTAATAGAGTTAGTTTGGAATTTAAATAAAAGGCACCTGTGTTGCCATACATTTAAAAATATGCATTACTTAAGTGTTTGCTACAACACTGTGATCCATTTTCATTTGTTTTAATGAAAAAAATTAAAACATGGTATTATCCTGGCAATTATTTAAAATCCAAAGCATTTTTTAGAAGTTACGTACAGTATACATTTCTCATGCAACCTTATTCGTAGCCTGTCTATTTTTTTAAAGGACTGGTGCACTCAGAAGTAAAATTTCTGTTTTTGGTAAAGGCTGGAGATTTATTCCACATAACAAAATACTGTCTGTGTACCTGCTTTATCTATTATAGGGAGTCTTTGTCCCTGTTTTTCATTTTTTTGAAATTTTATATTAGGATAAATGTAAGGCATATGGAACAAGGAAAGGTGGTTGGGAAACGGGTTAGGAATTATAGCAGGGAAATGTCACTTTGCCAATCTGCAAAACATATAGAAAGCTAGGGCTGACTCAGATCAGCCTGCTCTACTTTTAAAATTTCATTATGCTTTGTGATTAATTTAGTACTACATGACAGATTTGTCTTAAATTTTTACGCAAGAACTGGTGATTTTTAAGATTTGATTGAATTGGTTAAATGCCATTAATCTAGGGAGGGGTGGCATTAGAAAAAGCCAAGGGCCCAGATTCACATACAAACGCCTATCTTTAGGCAGGCGTAGCGTATTTCAGATACACTATGCCGCCGTAACTTAGAGCGCCATGTTCTGTATTCAGAAACAACTTGTGCTCTAAGTTACGGCGGCGTAGTGTATCTGACACGGCGCCAGCCCGCCTAATTCAAACTAGTATGTTAGGGGGCGTGTTGTATGTAAATGTGTTGTGACCCCACGTAAATGACGCTTTTTACGAACGGCACATGCGCGTGCATGCTCAGTATCACGTCGAATTTTCAAAGTAAATTACGCCCGCTCAATGCTTAGTCGACGTGACCGTAACCTACCCATTCACGGACGACTTACGCAAACGACGTAAAAATACGACGCTGTTCGTACGTTTCCGATGTCCATACCTAACATGACTTACCCCTGCTTTATGAGGGGTAACTTTACGCCGGTCCGACGCCTTACATAAACGACGTATCTTGATACGTTGGGCGCGCGTACGATCGTGAATCGGTGTATCTAGCTAATTAGTATATTCGACGCGGAAATATACGGAAGCGCCACTTAGCGACCAGCGTAAATATGCAGGAGACTTACGCCGCTCGTATCTAGGCAACTGTGAGGCGTATCTGATTCTATGAATGAGGCGCAGAGTTGCGACGGCCCGCACTCAGAGTTACGACGGCGTATCTGGAGATACTCCTTCGTAACTCCTTTGTGAATCCGGGCCCATGTCTTTAAGGGGCAATAGTCCGTGAATATTTGTGTTTTTTTTTTTATTATTTGCAAAGATTGAAAACCTTAATTAATACACAATTTTGTGTCTGTCATTGTGATAAACACATGTACCTAGAGAATAGGTAGGGTTACTACCAAATGTATGTTTAAATGACCCACCCAATACCTTCACCTTAAATAACCTACTGTTTTATACTATTTTAGACCCTGCTGTTCTGTATTATAGTGATGAGATACATTTGTCTTTAAGCGCAAACTTATCATTAACATTTATTTATGTATTCATTTTTATCAAATTATTATGTAACAAGAGGAATTTGAGGATAGAATGGTTAAAGTCCAGACAGTAATTTAAAATCTTATATAGTGCAATTAGAATATAGAAAATTTTACGAGTACAATACCACTAACCATTGTCAAGGTGATGTTATCATCTTGAACCAATGTATACTAGGTAATCTTGACTGTTACCATGGTGCAGTATTGGTTGCCCTAACCCTCAGCAGAATTTAATAGAAGGCAATATGACATATATATAAGTGAATGGTGATCAGCGCAACTTTCTAAATCTCAATTAAAAAATAAAGATGAATGTGATAACTAAGATAAATAACGTCCACAATTTCCAAAATAGATAAACAATGATTCTTCTGAACGGTGTAAAAAAATCTTCAAAATGTGACACGCTTCTTCTGAACAGTGAATTAAAGATTCTTCTGTGCACAATCTTTGTGATTATCTCAATAACTTAATGCTCAAAGAGGAGTAAAATCAGCCTTCTCGATCTCCCAAAGCAAGGGCAAATATGCAACTCCCAATCTCCAGGGAAACTCTGGTTCACGATAATACAGGAGCCAGTTGAAGATTTTCAATGGTGGCGGTGACCTTCCAGACTTCCAAACGTGTGTTGGTCTCCAGATTTTGAATTTTATTCAAAGAAAAGGCCTCCCAAACGTATAAACAAAAAGATTTATTAAAAAGGTCAAATGGGCTCTTACATTTAAAAGCAGGTAAAACAGTGAATAAAGTGCAAACCAAGCATAGTAGACAGCATTGTAGACACCTCTTACATTACTTCCGGTTCGTTGGGTATATCAGGCCATGCCCTACGTGTTATGTCATGATACGTGACTTCACCTTATGAAGTCACGTGTCATGACGTAACGTGTAGGGCGTGGCCGAATATACAGAACGAACGGAAGTGATGCAAGAGGCGTCTACAACGCAGAAACTTACTTTAAAATGAAGCTGTTCCAGAATCGTAATTTCAGTGCTGAAGCTGCTTCCATCTCCACCCGTCGTGCTTCCGAGTTCGTAGTTTTCAGCTCTGTGACTGGCCAAAGCTGCGATGACGTCACAGGAGCCACATTTCATGGCACAGTACTCTAAACGAATGGCATGGGTGGCCTTTCGTTCAGAGCGCATTCGCCAGTGATGTCACTGGCTGCATGCAATGTAAATATCTCCTAAACAGTGTACGCTTAGGAGATATTTACACTACCTATTGGCAAGTCTTATTATAGGCTTACCTATGGGTAAAAGTCTGGAAAGGAAGTTTACTTCCTCTTTAAAAAAAGGGATTGTATAGGCTACCAAGTAGTTGTCAGTTTAGCAAGGGGGAGTATATGTAACCTTGCTATTAAGACTATAGTGAAGGTGTTGCCCTTAAAGGAGATCTGTTGTCAAGAAATAAGAAAGTCGACAATGTTGACCTCCCTCTAAAAATGTTAGTTGCCTGGCAGTCTTTGTCTTCAGTATTTTGAGATCCTGACCTGGAACAAGCTTGCAAATCATAAGTTCTGATTTCTATCCGATTTTCTATATCAGCATATTTATTCCAAATCAGAGCACTGCTATCTGCCATGTTTATTTCGCCACTGCAGAGAATTTGTGGTGGATCCACTTAGTAGCCTTTACTGCAGTGTGCAAAGAGGCAGGAGGCAAAGATGTTCGCTGCAGGTGGTAATAGAGCCAATCCAGCTGCTGGAAGGAAGGAGACAGCTGGCGAGAGGTGGACTGTGGATGTGTGGGCAAAGGTGAGTTGTGAATGGGGGTGCAGAGGTGTGCTGTGGACAACATGTACAGAGGCAAGTCTTGGATAGAGAGAAGTGAAAGGGAAGAGCAGAGGTGAGCTATGGATTTGAGTTCAGAAAACATATGTATAACATGTATATATGTATATATATGTATTTTCTAAAAATTATTGTGCTGAGGTTTGTGTGTGTCTTTTAGACTCTTGCTCGTGGCACAGTAATTAAAGCATTTTTTGTGGGTACTTTGGCATATACTAAAATATAATCCCCCTTGGGTGTTTAATACATCACATTCGATTTTTGCATTATTTTTATTATATCTATGCTAATGTGTTATGAGCAGAGGCATTGCTAGGGGGTGGCTATTGAGGCTATAGCCCACGAAACTGGGGCCCATAGCCTGTGGTCTCTAGTGCAGGGGTCGGCACCTAGCCCGCCACCCTGAATGAAATTTTCGCAGATGTCCTCTTCATTGGACAGTGGCGAGCGGCCAGTATCACAGGGCTAGATGGGGGTGGGTACCGCAGGAGTTAACTTTTTTCATTAAACAGCAGGTGATTGGTTGCTGGGCAATCCTAGCAACCAATCGCCAGCCTGCACACTACAGTAGGGTGGGGTGCAGGAGACAGAGGACACAGCAATGGGGTGAGGTGCAGGGGACAGAGCACACTGCAGTGGGGTGGGATGCAGGGGACACTACAGATGGGGGGTGCAGTGCTAGGCACAGGTGAGGCTGCATTCCTGGGCACAGGTGAGACTGTATTGTTTGGTCACAGGTGAGGCTGCATTGCTGGGCACTGGTGAGGCTGCATTTCTGGGGACTGGTGAGGCTGCATAGATGGGCACCCCTGAGCCCTGCATTCTTTATGTAGCCTTGGGACTCTCTGGGGACCCTGATGTAAGGGCTCTGGGGACCCTGATGTATGTAAGGAGGCTCTCTGGGGACCCTGATGTAAGGGGGGCTCTCTGGGGACCCTGATGTAATGAGGGGGGCTCTGGGGGCCCTGATGCAAGTAGGGAGGCTCTCTAGGGACCCTGATGTAATGGGGGGACTCTCTGAGGACCCAGATGTAAGGGGGCTCTATGGGGAACCTGATGTAAGGGGGAATTCGCACACAGATATGTACCGAATATATATATATATATATATATATATATATATATATATATATATATATATATATATTTACACACACGTACGTATATCATTATATACATGTGTATGCCCGCCCAATCGTATGACTTTTTTTACTTCGCTGCTATGGGCTCTAACCCCAGATCTTTTGTAGACCTAGCAACAGCCCTGGTTATGAGCTATAGATATAGGCCCGGATTCAGATACGAGTTACGACGGCGTATCTCCAGATACGCCGTCGTAACTCTGAGTGTGCAGGGTCGTATCTATGCGCCTGATTCTTAGAATCAGTTACGCATAGATTTCCCTAAGATCCGACCGACGTAAGTCTCTTACGCCGTCGTATCTTAGTTGCATATTTACGCTGGACGCTAGGTGGCGCTTCCGTATATTTACGCGTCGAATATGCAAATTAGGTAGATACGCCGATTCAGAAACGTATGTCCGCCCGGTGCATTTTTTTACGTCGTTTACATAAGGCTTTTTCCGGCGTAAAGTTACCCCTGCTATATGAGGCGTATCCAATGTTAAGTATGGCCGTCGGGCCAGCGTAGAATTTTCCGTCGATTAAGTCGTTCGCGAATAGAGCTTTGCGTAAGTTACGTTCACGTCTAAAGCATTGACGATTTGCGCCGTAATTTGGAGCATGCGCACTGGGATTCTTTCACGGACGGCGCATGCGCCGTTTGAAAACAGTGTCAATTACGTGGGGTCATGATAGTTTAACATAAAACACGCCCACTACCAGCCAAATTTGAATTAGGCGGGCTTACGCCGACACATTTACACTACGCCGCCGTAACTTAGGGCGCAAGTTCTTTCTGAATACGTAACTTGCGCCCTAAGTTACGACGGCCTAGTGTATCTGAGATACGCTATGCCCGCCGATAGATACGATAATGTATCTGAATCTGGCCCCTTATTATTAGCAAGGGTATTTCGAAGGGAAAAAGGCTGAGAAAGGCTGCATTTTAACATGACAGAGTCTCCTACAGACAACATACTTCAGTTAAGATTATTTTGTGTTTTGTGGACCATTTTGTTTGTGATTTCAGATATGTCTCGGGAGCAGTTGGAAGGGGTAGTCCGTACAGTCGAAACCCTATTAGCAGAGGCAGAAGCGCTACGAGCCCGATGCCAGCGACAGAGTGATGAGGTGAAGCAACTCTGTGAAGACTTGAGAAATGAAAACCGAGACCTGGTAGACCGATTTTCTCAAGCGGAGCGAGATCTCACTGATGTCAAACGTTCTATCAATGAGCTGATGGACACCAAAATAGCATTTGAAGCCCGGGAGAGGCAAGTGCGAAAATTGAGCAAGCAACTGTAATAAAGGACACTGGACTTTTCAGTCTTATAGCCACAGAAGAACATAGTTTTATTACAGCCTTGGCTACCTCCACTTCCTCTTATCGCCTCCTCTAACTTTTCCCAATCATGTAGATAATTTCAGGTTGTTTAAATGCTTTTTGGATTGTTAAATTAATTAATCTTAATCTAAAGTGATCCAGTAACTTACAGTAGACTGAAATGTGGAAAACACACAATGGGGCATTTATGAAACATTGAGCAGCTAATTCTTCTTCTTAGCTGCCACATTTTTTTGTTATTATTGGCCAATCTTTTGTTCTTTCTGTAAAACAGGCTTGTTGGTTTTGTTCAGCACAAGAATTTGTCATTTATCTTTCTTTTCACGACCACAGTTTTTCCATTGTCATTTAGCCATCTTTGTTATACTTTATTTGCACAATTAAAGCTGTGAAATTGAATTAAATAAATACATTTGCATGATTACTTTAGTACAATACCAGTGACAAACACAAATATTTGTAGGACAAGTCGCTTATTCTTCCTCTCCTCCAAGTTTGTCAGTTTTCGTACAATTTGTCAGTTTAACCACTTCAATACCGGGCTTTTATACACACCTCAATACCGGGCCTATCCTGGCACTTCTCTCCTACATGTACAAATCATCATTCTTTTGCTAGACAATTACGCAGAACCCCCAAACATTATATATGTTTTTTTAGCAGACACCCTATGGAATAAAACAACAGTCATTGCAACGTTTTATCTTGCACGGTATTTGCGCAATCATTTTTTAAACGCCTTTTTTTGGAAAAAAAATAGTTTCACGAATTAAAAAAATACAAAACAGTAAAGTTAGCCCAATTTTTTTGTAAAATATGAAATATTATGTTAAACAGAGTAAATAGATACCTAACATGTCACGCTTTAAAATTGCGCACACTCATGGAATGGCGCCAAACTTCGGTACTTAAAAATCTCCATAGGCAACGCTTTGAACATTTTTACAGGTTACCAGTTTAGATTTACAGAGGAGATCTAGTGCTAGAATTTTTGGTGGCATGCTAACGCACGCGGCGACACCTCACATATGTGGTTTAAACTGCGTTTACATATGTCGGCGGGACTTACGTGTGCGATCGCTTCTGCGCGCGAGCTACCGGGGACAGGGGCGTTTTAATTTTATTTATTTTTTTACTTATTTATTTTTTTTACACTTTTAAAAAAAAACTTTTTTTAGCACTTTTATTCCTATTACAAGGAATGTAAACATCCCTTGTAATAGGAAATGTGTGTGACAGGTCCTCTTTATGGAGAGATGCTGGGTCAATAAGACCCCACATCTCTCCTCCAGGCTGGAAAGCATGAGATTGGTGAAAAAAAATTCACTGATCTCATAATCAGTGTTGCTCTCTAGCCGCAATAGCGGCATTGTTTACTTACGGGTACCCAGGCGTGACGTCATCACATCGCGCCCGGGTCCTCCGACGGTCATAGAGATGACTGGTGACCATCTGGTTTTGTAACAGGATTTGTAACTGCTAACTTTTATTTATTTTTACAGAGTGGACCTCCTCTTTAAAGGGTCACTAAAGGAAACCATTTTTTTTTTTTTGCTGAAATGACTGTTTACAGGGTATAGAGACATAAAAGTTAACTGATTCCTTTTAAAAATGATTAAAAAGAGATTAAATTCAATCATATAATGTGCCTGCAGTTTCACTTTCGTTTTTAAACTGGTTTCATGTTCCTGTGAACTAGAGAGACACACAGAACAAAAACAAACAAATCCAGGGCAGTGTTTTGTTTTTAAAATTAATCTGATTGGTTCTGTTAAGTTTTAGACACACAGTAATGACAGCTTAGACCATCGTGAAAAGCTCCCAGTACTGTGGTTATAAGGAAACAGGCAACCAGGAAGTGTGGAGATCACAGCAGAATTACAGCTACTTCAAAGCAAAAACGAACAATAAGGACATGAAACCAGTACTGCAGTAAGGTAAAGGAAGCTATTTAGCAAAAAAAAAAATTTCCTTTAGTGATCCTTTAACCAATGTGGAGCCTAATAATTTTGGGTAAGCTATTTTCATTGCTGTCTGTGTACACCACAAGTGGTGTGTTTTCCTCGACGGGACTTTAAATTGGTAGACTGGGCTTGTTGAGTGACAAAAAATTGGTCAAAAAGGTATCAAAATTGTATAAATGTATTAATTAAATTAAATGACGGCCAGGACTTGACATAAAAGACAGCATCCAGGTGACCAAGGAGCTATTTTTATTGTGGCATAGCACAGCCCTCAAAATTTCCACTCGCCTGCTCTCATTTTGCGAGTGGATTTTGAGGGCTGGCGAGTGTGAGAGTGATCTTAGGGGAAGAGAGAGAAGAGTCACTGCCACCGCATTGTTCAAAGCGCGAGGAATATAACAGCTTTCAATTCAATAGCTGTGTTCTCTGCCGCGTGCCGTTCCACGCGCTTTGAACAACGCGGCGGCGGCTCTCCTCTCTCTTACCCAGCACAGGTAGGCTGCACTGGGGACACGTGGCTGCATTTTTGGGCACAGATAAAGTTGTTGTTAAAATGTATTTTGATAACTTCATTCTGCATAAAACATTTAAGTGTAATTTCATGAGATAATTTAGGAGGGCATGTCTAGGGGCGGGACATGGTAGGGGTTGGGCGGGGCAACTGGTGGCGAGTAACCCTTGAGGCCTGGCTAGTAGCTCAGGACTTGAAATTTTGAGCCCTGGCATAGCATAATGAACTCTCTGGTTGCTGCCATACCTAGACTGACAATCTTACCATTCTGGAAGCTTTTGTTATGACAGGAATGTCTGTGGGCATTTGTGGGCTAGCATCATATTGTTGTGGGCTAGTCAGACTTTCTCAGCCTTGTATTATGAAAACAGCAAACATTTACCACAGCCTATACAAACTACACACATGGAAGGTACGCTGTGCTAAATGCCGTATTTAGACCTATGTAGAAACATCATTGACCTATTTGGATTAGCAGAACTCCTATGAAAATGAATAGGGTGTGGAGTAGGAAATGTGTAAATTTCCATCACTTCACTTCTGCATAATATTGTATGTATCCCAAGGCAGCAAACATGTCAGGTAATATCAATAAGCTTTCGATTGCAGGATCTACTGGATGGATCAAGGCAACTTACAGGCAGTGGGCCAGATCCACGTAGCGGATCAGAATTTTATTCCGGCGTAGGGTATCGTAGTAACGCTACGCCGCGGCAACTTTGAGAGGCAAGTGCTGTATTCACAAAGCACTTGCCTCTAGTTATGGCGGCGTAGCGTAAATCTTCCGGCGTATGGGCGCGGAATTCAAATGTTAAAGATGTGGGCGTGTTTTATGTTAATTTTACTTGACCCAACGTAAATTACGTTTTTTCTGAACGGCGCATGCGCCGTCCGTGGGGGTATCCCAGTGCGCATGCTCGAAATTAACCCGCAACAAGCCAATGCTTACGACGTAAACGTCATTCTACGCAAAGCCCTATTCGCGAACGACTTACGCAAACGACGTAAAATTTTCTAAATTTGACACGGGAACGAGGTCCATACTTAACATAGTATACGCCTCATATAGCAGGGGTAACTATACGCCGAAAAAAGGCTTACGGAAACGACGTGAAAAAATGCGCCGTCCGGACGTACGTTCGTGGATCACCGTATCTACCTAATTTGCATACTCGACGCGGAAATCGACGGAAACGCCACTTAGCGGCCAGCGTAAATATGCACCTTAGATCCAACGGCGTACTAAGACGTACGCCAGTCGGATCTAGCCCAGCTTCAGGCGTATCTTGTTTTGTGGATACAAAACAAAGATACGCCGGAGCAAACTAGAAGTTACGCGGCGTATCAATAGATACGCCAGCGTAACTTCTTTGTGGATCTGGCCCAGTGTGTGTACCCAGGCAGCTGTGTGCAAGGCAAATTATACAGGAAGCTTGTGGAAAAGACATTTGGCTCAACAGTCCTGGATTTCATTATTAGAACTTGTTTTGTCAGCAGTTTAAAGATTAAGCACAGGACTAATCCAACTTTGGCATTTATTTTTAACTCGCCTCTTACCAAATCACATGATGCCAGTCCTTAGCTAACATTTCGTTACTATCTAGAGATACAAAAAAATATATTGACAAAGTTTGGTAACAGTCTATTATTTTCCTATAGAGAGGTTACAGCACATTGAGGTCCATGTATAAACTTCAAATGAAAGAAGTGAATGCCCTAGAGGCATAACCAGACCCTTCAGGGCCCCGAAGCAAGAAACCATGACCCACCCCCTTCCATCTGAGCCCGGGGCTTCCGATTTTGGAAGGATGTCTATTGACATCCTCCCAGAACACTGCCTCCCGCATGCCCCCTGGGGAATGCATCCAGCATACTCTGTGACTGCTGTCTCCTTCAGACACAGCTGAGCACTGATCACAGTAAATGGTCAATCACAGTGGCCCGTTACCATCTGATAAGCTGATCACATGTAAATAGACTTGCCGGTTATCGGCAGTCCTGTCCTCTCTCGCTGTGTCTGTGTGAGTAAAGGAGAGCCATTAACCGGAAAGACTATCAGTACATTGTTTACAATAATAATCAGGGCACTGATCATCAGTGCCCTGATAATCAGTGCAGCCCCATTAGTGCCCATCAGTGGAGCCTATCGATGCTGCCTATCAGTTCTCATCACTAATGCCTATCAGTGCCGCCTATCAGTGCTTATCAATTCCACCTGTCAATGCTCATCAATGCCCCCTATCAGTGCCCATCCGGCAGCCTATCAGTGCTTCCCATCAGCGTTCATCAATGCCCATCGGTGCCACCTATCAGGGCTCATTAATGTCACCTATTAGTGCCCATCATTGCCACCTATCAGTGCTCATCAATGCTGTCTATCAGTGCCACCTATCAATGCTCATCAATGCTGCCTATCAATGCCACCTACCAGTGCCAACTGTGCCACCTATCAGCTCCTAGCTCCCGCTAGGTATACTAGGCAGCCACCTAGGGCGCACTGCTGCCTAGGGGCACACTGCTGCCTAGCTTAGCCAGGAGGGTGCAGGATGGATCATCATGTTAGTTCGCAGGGTCCGCCGGAATAATGCTGTGTCAAGTGTGCTGACTCTGTCATTGCTGTTGTGCAGTGTGCAGGCCTCACGGTCCGTCTGGGCAGCGCTGTCTGTGCACGAATTGGATTGTAAGTGACGCCCCCGCCCGCCAGACCTCTATCCCAATTACAATTAGGCTGCGGCCTGGCACTGTGTTCACAAGAAAGGTGCCATGCGAGCCAAAGAGGTGCTGAGCGTGCCTCAAAGCAACATCATTCCCTCCCCCTGTCCAGTCCCACCTACAACAGAGCAGAGAAGCTCTGGCTGTCCCACACGGCGTGGACTGTGGAAGCTCAGGCTGGAGCTGAGAAGAGAAGAGAAGGTACAGTGTCAGTGTATGTAACAGGCAGTGTGGCCTGTAATAATTCCTGCCTGGCTCAAGCTGTAGACAAATAGGCAGTATATACACAGTCTGCAGCTGCAGCAATCATATTCAGTATAAAAGAGAAGAGAGGCGCCTCTAAGTGTAGCAATATGGTTACATTTAATGAAGGTACAACATTTAGCAACTCACATCGTTGATGATTAAAACAGGCACATCTAAGTAAATCGTGGCTTGAAGTGCTCATGGAGCACAGTGTGGAAGGGATGACGTTGATGGCGGTGCAGAGGATACAAAGGACAGCTTTACCCCAGCTTTTATGCCTGCCTATTTAGATGTGCCTGTTTTAAACATCAACCATGTAAGTTACTAAATGTTGTACCTTCGTTAAATGTAACCATATTGCTACACTTGTTGTGTGAGTTGTACCTTCATTAAGAGCCGGTTCACACTCCAGCAGCACGACTTTGGGGGCGACTCTGCAAGTCGTCCTGAGGACGACTTCAGAGGCGACCAGCAAAACGACTTCTGTATAGAAGTCAATGCAGGTCGCCCCGAGCCACCCCTGAAGTCGTGCAGGAACCTTTTTCTAAGTCGGAGCGACGTCGCCCCAGTGTGAACCGGCTCTTAATGTAACCATATTGCTACACTTAGAGGTGCCGTTCCTATCTTTTATACAAAGTTGTGACGTTGAGACACAGGATCGCGCCGGCCGGTAATTGAGGCCGTGGCTTTGCAGGCTTCTACAGGCCTAAGCTTCCCCGGGCGCCAGGTCACTATTTCTTGTCACAATTGCGACCGGGCGCCCGGATTTTGTCGAGCCCTGTGCTAGGTCATCGGATAACTTTGGAGTCAAGATTCCTTACCGGGTCCAGCACTTGTATTCGAGGACTTTGGTCGTGTTCTTTTGCCAACCAGGCATCCATTGGGTTACTGGGTCTTAAGGATGGACACCTGGCCAGAACTTGTTCAATATGCAATCGAGCTACTGGCCTGTCCTTCATCCAGCGTGCATTTTAAACGCACATTCAGTGCTGTTGGAGGGTTTGTAACGGATCAAAGAGTGCGCCTGTCCATAGGCTCCATTGATAGGCTCACATTTATAAAAATTAATCAGTCCTGAATCAGCAGCTATCAAGCACCTGGTGTTGATGTAACTGATTGAATTTTCCATAGATGTGGGATCCCCTGAAGACTGCCTATGCTGAGTGACTATCCTATTCCTCCTGAATCTTGATGATGCTAGCTTCCAACAATATTTTTGCTTTAGGGCACCACCACCAACCAAGGCCCAATTTTTCTGCCCCTGTTTAACAGGGGCATGTAATTACAATTGTTGAAAAAATATTTAACAGGGCCCGTTCCTGCACCCAATAAGAGTAACTGTGAGGGGTTACAGTGTTGTGACACCATCCCCACCACTCAAGGCCCAATTTTTCTGCCCCTATTTAACAGGGGCGTATAATAATTTTTTTTTACATAATATTTAACAGCAGGGCCTGTTTCTGCGCCCAACAAGAGTAACTGTGAGGGGTTACAGTGTTGTGGCACCACCACCACCACCCAAGGCCTAATTGTTCTGCCCTGTTTAACAGGGGCATGTAATTAAAATGTTTGAAATAATATTTCACAGCAGGGCCTGTTCCTGCGCCCAACAAGAGTAACTGTGAGGGGTTACGGTGTTCTGACACCACCAACACCTAATTTTTCTGCAGAGTATATAGTGCAGTCCATATAGTATATATACTGCAGTAGGGATGAGCCCGCGGTTGGAGCTGAACATAAGTTTGACTCGAACATCAGGTGTTCACCCGTTCGCCGAATTACAAACATTATGGGGTATTCGCAGGAAATTTGCAGGAAATAATGCACTGCCAGATCGCAGTCCACGCCCCACACTATGTAAGGCTCCATACATAGCGGCCGTACATAGTGTAATGAATGAGAGCAGCAAAATCTTATTTCTAAATGAAAAAATGTAATTAAAACTATAATGTATTGCCGGATCCCAGCAATATATATAAAAATCATTGAAAAAAATGGGCATGAGTTTCCCCCCAGTCCATTACCAGGCCCTTCAGGTCTGGTATGGATTTTAAGGGGAACCACATGCAAAAAAAATTGATGTGGGGGTCTCCCCCAAAATCCATACCAGACCCTTACCCAAGCATGCAACCTGGCTGGCCGTAGGAAAAGAGGGGGCAAGAGAGAGCGCCCCCTCCTGAACCGTACCAGCACACTTGCCCTCAATATGGGGCCTCTTCCACCTCAACCCTTGCCGGTGGTTGTGGGGGTCTGCGGGCAGGGGGCTTATCGGAATCTGGAAGCCCCCTTTAACAAGGGGGCCCCCAGATCCCGGCCCCCCATATATGAATTGGTATCGGATAGCCTGTACCCCTACTCATTCACCCAAAAAAGTGTCAAAAAAGTAATAAATTACAGGACAATTCCAATGACAGCTCTTATATAACTAAAAAAGGGACCACCCAGTGATGTAAACGGGTGACCCCACCCCCTCTGACATCATGTGACGTCACATGACCTCAGAAGGGGCGGGTCACCTGGTTACGTCACCGGGTGGCCCCCGCCCTCAGCTATATAACAGCTGTCATTGCGAAAAGGCTGCAGTCGGAGGGGCGCCTCCCATGCAGGTGGAGTTTTTCCTTTTTTTTTTTGTCTGTCTCCTGTCATTTTTACTTTTTTGATACTTTTTTGGGTGAATGTATAGGGGTACAATGTACCCGATACCTATTCACATAGAGGGGGGGAAGGATCTGGGGGCCCCCTTGTTAAAGGGGGCTTTCAGATTCCAATAAGCCCCCACGTCCACAGACTCCCACAACCACCAGGCAAGGGTTGTGGGGAAGAGGCCCTTGTCCCCAACAACAGGAGGACCCCAAAGCACCCTCCCCATGTTCAGGGCATGTGGCCTGGTACGATTCAGGAGGAGGGGCGCTCTCTCACCCCCCCCCCCCCATTTTCCTGCAACCTGCCAGGTTGCATGCTCGGATAAGGGTCTAGTATGGATTTTTGGGGACCCCCATGCCATTTTTTTTATTTTGGTGAGAGGTTCCCCTTAATGTTCATACCAGACCCAAAGGGTCTGGTAATAGACTGGGGGGGGGGGCCTACTCCGTTTTTTTCAATGATTTATTGATCTATATTGCTGGGATTCGACAATACATTACAGCCTTGAGCAATTTTAAATTATTATTTTTTTCCCTTTAGAAATGTTATTTTGCTGTGGTATGAACATGGGAAAGATGTGCTACTTTACAGGCAGACTAAGGGGCCCCCCAGGCACGATATTTAAAGGAATATTTCATTTTTATTGTTTCACTTTAAGCATTATTAAAATCACTGCTCCTGAAAAAAACTGTTTTTTTTTAAAAAAAAAAGCAGTTTTTAAATCTTTTTTTGCTTTGATACATGTCCCCTGGGGCAGGACTCGGGCCCCCAAACACTTTTAATGGCAATAACTTGCATGTAAGCCTTTAAAATTAGCACTTTTGATTTTTCACATTCATGTCCCATAAACTTTAACAGTGTTTACGTGTTCGCACAAATGTTTTACCTGTTCGCATGTTCTGCTGTGAACCGAACCGGGGGGTGTTCAGCCCATCCCTAGTCAAAGTTGATGGGAAGATGGATGGAGCCAAATTCAGGGCAATCTTATAAGAAAACCTGTTATGTGGCGTACACACGACTGGTTTTTCCGACGGGATAAACTCCAACGGATTTTTTCCGATGTAATTCTGTTCAAGCTGTCTTGCATACACACTGTTACACCAAATTCCGACTGTCAAGAATGCATGATGTACAACACTATGACAAGCTGAGAAAAATTAAGTTGAATGCTTCCGAGCATACGTCGACTTGATTCTGAGTATGCATGTTTTTTCTCAGTCAGAGTTCCCTACAGATGAACAGAATATCCGACTGCAAAAAAAAAGAGAACATGTTCTCTTTCTAACTCCGTCGGAATTTCTGACGGAAAAAGTCAGATGGGGCACACACACGGTCAGAATATCCGATGAAAACATTCCGTCTGATTTTTTTCCTCAGAAATTCCAACCTTGTGTATGCGGCATAAGAGTCTGCAAAAGACTTGAGACTGGGGTGGAGGTTCACTTTTCAGCAGGACAACAACCCTCAACATACAGCCAGAGCTACAATGGAATAGTTTCGATCAAAGGAGAAAAGAAGAAAATACCAAAATGTCATTCCCTAGCTGTGCAAAGCTGGTAGAAACATACCCAAAAAGACTTGCAGCTGTAATTGCAGCGAAAGGTGGTTCTAGTATTGGCTCAGGGGGGCTGAACGCAAATGCACCCCACACCTTTCACATATTTATTTGTAAAAAAAAACAAAAAAAAAACATTTATCAGCAACTTTGGGGGATATTTATGAAAGGCAAATACACTTTTTTTTATTTTCCTTGCATCAGTGGCGTAACTAGAACCTTCAGGGCCCCGATGCAAGAAACCATGAAGGGCCCCCCCTGACCCCCGGTCGGGGCTCTTTTCTCCGAGCCCGGTGGCGGAACAGGACCCGGTTGCAAGTGGGTGGCTGCATATAAAGGAACCAATTTCTCCAGTTCCCCCTGCTTCTCCTCCTCTCCCTCCTGCAGGAATTCAGTGGCTGCAGGAGGAAAATGGAGGCATCGGTTCCTCTATGTTGGTGTCTCTCAATCTTTTTCCAGTCAGGGCACCCTTGAAGTATACCCCTAGGTGAATGGGGCTACACTGCAAACCCCCCTGCAACTGTGTGCATTGCATGCAGTTGCAGTATAGCGATGATGCATTTAAGGGGTTAAAACAGGCGGTCAGTAGGAAAGATATTGCCTCTTTACCGGCTGTCAAATGCCTCTAAAAAGCGATCTGAGCATGGATCGCTTTTTGGAGGAACAGCCTTTTTTTGCTGGTACTATGAACAATCAAAAAATAAATAAACACATAGGTTCTGATTGTACACATATAGGGAGTCAGGATTAAAAGCGCATACATGAAATGTGCATGTGCATACATGTAAACACACACACATATAAAAACACACACATATATATAAATGCACATATAAACTAGTGGTGGCTGGTGCTCAAAATTTTTAGGGGGGTCGTAAGCAAACTGAAAAATTCTTAAAAAAACATAATTTGTAGCCACTGTGCCCATCATTTACAGCCACCCTGCCCATCAAAAGCTGCCACTGTGCCCATCAAATGCTGCCACTGTGTCCATCAAAAGCTGCCACTGTACCATCAAACGCCACCACTGTTCCCATCAAATGCTTCTACTGTGCCCATCAAATGCCGCCACTGTGCCATCAAATGTTGCCACTGTGCCCATCAAATGCTGCCACTGTGCCCATCAAACTCTGCCACTGTGCCATCAAACGCCACCACTGTTCCCATCAAATTCCGCCACTGTGCCCATCAAATGCTGCCACTGTGCCCATCAAACTCTGCCACTGTGCCAAACACTGCCACTTTGCCCAAATGCTGTCACTGTGCCCATTTAAATGCCGCCACTGTGCCATCAAATGCTGTCACTGTGCTCATCAAATGCTGCCACTGTGTCCATTAAATGCCACCAGTGTGCCCATCAAATGCCGCCAGTGTGCCCATCAAATGCCAGTGTGCCCATTAAATGCTGCCAGTGTGCCATCAAATGCTGCAACTGTGCCATCGAATGCCATCACTGTGAATCCCCCTGCCCGTTTGGCCAGCATTTACCCTGTCTCGGTGGGGCAGTGGGTGACTGCCACGAGCGGGGTCCTCCATGCGTCTCCTGCCGTCCTCATCTCCCTTCCTCTCCTCCTGATAATCGTCCAATAGCCGCTCCTATTGTTTCAGCCAATCAGGTGACGGGTAATAGACCCGCACACCTGATTGGTGGAGAGGTGGTTCAATGTTAGGAAAGTGAATATTAATTTGCCCTTCTAACACACCTGGGTGGACTGTGAGCTCCCAGCATGGCGCTCGCAGTTCACCTATTTTAAAGCCTATTAGAGCCTATAGCTCTAATCAGGTGCTTCAACCCCCCCCCCCCCCCCCCCCGCTGTAATTCAGGCATCCAGTGCCCGAAAAGGGGCCAGACATCTAAATATGGGGGTGGCAGCGGTGACCATGGATAGATTCATGCTATGCATGAATCTATCCATTGGTCATAGAGGGGGTGGCTGGAGAGAGGGGACGGCACCCATGAGCCCTTATGGACGCACCGCCACTGATAAACACATGCACATACATGCACTCTCACATACATACATATGCACACACACATGCATACATACATACACACACACACATACATTAGGGTGACCAGACATCCCCGGTTCTGGGGACAGTCCCCGTATTGAGAACACTGTCCCCTGACCAAGTCTGTCCCCGGGTTTTGTCCCCGGATTGGATTTAAACGGGGCTTGGGCAATTTCAAAGACAGTCAGTGCAGAATAGAAAAGTGCAGAATAGAAAAAAAAATCAGAATTACACACCCACCGCTCCTACTAGCTTAGGGGGGGGGGGGTGTAATTTTTTTCCATTATCTGTTCTCCTTTCTGATGATCATACCTCTTCTGCCTTGGCTCAAGCCCCGGGCTGCTGCCTGCCTGTTTATCTCCTTGCCTTCCCCTGGCAGAGTGATCTTCCTCCGCTCCCCACCCAGTAGTAGCTGGGGCCCAGAGAGTGAGACTTGACAGGCTATGAGGCGGTTGGTGGCGGCAACGGGCAGAGAGTCGCTGATTTCCACCATTACTAGTAAAAAAAAAAATATGTCCCCGGATTTCCTTTAAAAGATCTGGTCACCTTAACATACATACATATGCACACACACATGCATACATACATGCACACACATACATGCATACATACATATGCACATACACATACATACATATGCACACGCACATACATACATACATATGCACACATACATACATACATACGTACATATGCATGCACACACACATACATACATATGCACACACACACACACATATGCATAAATACATACATATGCACACACACATACATACATATGCACACACATGCATACACACACACATACATACATATGCACACACACATGCATACATACATACATGCACACACATACATACATATGCACACACACACACATATGCATACATACATATACACACACACATACATACATATGCACACACACATGTATACATACATGCACACACACACATACATATTCATACATAAATATGCACACACACATGCATACACACGTACACACATACATATACACACAAACATACATACACATACACACACACACACATATAAACACACATACAGTAGATAGATAGTCATAAAAAAAGGCAGACATTTACCTTGGCTCTTCTTGCCGGGTACTGCACTCTAGGGGGAGAGAAAGAGCACACACTACTTTCACTTTAGGTTAATGTGACGAGCTCCTTCCCTATAATTCCGCCACTGCCTTGCATGTCCCCCTCGGATCTACAGCAAATGCACTTCCAAGTGCACTTTCAGTGCAATTTCAACTGCACTTTGCACTTGTAGTCCACTATCTATGACATCTGGAAACAGACTCTTCTGCTTTTAGTATGTAAGCATTCTGGCAGTTCAGATCATGCAAGGGTTACGTTCTGTCCTGACTGCTGGGATGTCACAGTACAAAGCCGATTAAGGATGATTAACTGAGAAATTGGGACAGAGTGACAGAATACAAACGACAATTAACCATTTCCCTGCCACTAATCTGCATTTCATGCAAGACAAATGTAGAAAAGATGTCCATACGCCATTACACAACAGGTAAGGCCTTAGCAAATGCAATACAAATCAGGACACAAGAGAACCTGTACTGAGTTTGCAATTGCTGCCAATCATGCTGATATTTTGAAAATGCTAGTTACTGGGCCTTCTCTGGTTTCAATTGTTTCTGCAGAAGATGCATGTAAAACTAAGGTGACCAGATTTTTTAAATAAAATCCGGGGACATTTTTACTAGTTTACTATTAGCGACTCATATCGGGACTGCGATATTGAGGTGGACAAATCGGACACTAATGACACTTTGTGGGAACCAGTGACACTAATACAGTGATCAGTGCTAAAAATATGCACTGTCACTGTACTAATGACACTGGCTGGGAAGGGGATAACATCTAGTGCAATCGAAGGGTTAAATGTGTGGGGAGGTGCTTTTACTAAGGGAAAGCATAGATCCCTGTAATATGCTTTGCAGGAACACAGGATTAATGTCTTCCATACTGACAGAACTGCAATCTGCCTTGTTTACATAGGCAGACCACAGCTCTGTCTTTGAACATAACGATCAGAGGGTACCGGTGGACATCGATTCCGCCCGAGCCGCTGATTGGCTCCCAAACCCAGAAATGCCAGATTACATATGTAGCGCCCCCTTACTTTCAGTAAAGGCGTTACGCTAAAGTTAGTGGGAGAATGAGAGAGATAAGTTGCTCTCATTCTTAATTATGTTAAATTTGGCTGTCGCCAAATCTGGATTGTTCTGTGGGTCAGACTGCATTCTAGGGATGGGGTACCATCCCTGGGCGGCAGGTGGCGCCAGAGAGGTCCAGGCGGAGCCGCTTCTTCCTAGCAGCCAATTAGAGGAGTTTTCCCTCGCGGGGTATGCTGGGGAGGAGTATTTCTGTGGCGGAAGCCGTGGTTCTTGGTTGTTCGCGGGTTCCTGGTTCCAAGTACGGCACCCACCTTAAGGGTGTGTGCACATCACTATGGCCTACCTGGCCTGGGGTCGCGCGCAACGCAGAGTTCCTGACTCTGGGCCCTCCTGGCTCAGAGCAACTGATGCCACAGAGGGGCCCCAGTGACTGACTGGGTCTCCCTTCTATTGAGGAGATCCCAGGCTGTATGCCGTTCGGTGGCGGATCGGCTTGAGGAGAACCCTGAGGCAGGTTATCCAGAAGGGCTTGAACGAACCATCGGGGATCTGGTGACCGGAACATTGACAGGTACACTTCCACTGTCAACCGGTGACCCCATTGTGATTTATTGGGAGGATTCGCTCTGCTGTTCACATTGTCAGCATTGAGCCTGTGGGAGAGGCCTCATCTGGCATCTTAATCTAATCAGAGCCAAGTCTGTGGTAGGGACTTGTTCCTTCCCAGCAACCTTAAAGTGGCACCTTGGCTGCCAGGCCTGTGGCAGAGGTCTGTCCAGGGGCACTTCACCCACTCTGGCTAGAGTGGCGACGTTAATGCAACTACAGAATAGCAGGATTGCTCTTCTTCTATCCAAGCCTGATACCGCAAAGTTCTTCTACTTCATCAACCTTTTCTGTCTACCTCATGTTGATGTTGGTCGTGTTGGGCCGAGAAATAAAGCATTCAGAAAACCTTATTTGCTGATTGGACATTCGTTTACTGCTCTACTCACTACCATCACCCCTAGACAACGATTAGAGGTAACTTAATACGCCGATCCCAAATCAACCAGCGGCTCCTGAGGGGGTAGCGCTACACATATATATATAAGTGATCCTGCGCAGCACGGCCGTCCTGTAGTAGTAAATCTGCTATCAAGTGATCAGCAACTGGTTAACATCATCAACATTATGATAACTCACAGGCAGCAGGCACTCTATCATGGCTCTGGCTGGCTCTGTCACAGTGTGTCACTTAACATGGCTGCTGGGTGCTGACATATGACCAATAAGTTACCAAAATCAGCATACAGCAGACATGTTATTTGACACACTGTGACAGAGCCATAATAGAGTGCCTGCTGCCTGAGAGTTATGATACCATCCATGATGCCAGAGAGACAGACACAGTGCAATGTAGTCTATTCACAGACACCCCCAAAGCACTCCTGTGTTGAAGCCTTGAAGGCGCTGGCAGCCCCACGATCGGATCAGCTTCCCCTCTGTCCCTGCTTCTGGACACCATCAGCTGAGCCCAGCTGCCTCTCTCTACCCGTCACTGCCAACGCCCCCCTGCCAGCCTCACAGCCTCTCAAGTCTCACTCCCTGGGCTAGGGTTGCCACCTCATCCCTTTAAACCCCAACACATATTAATTACACAGGTTCTGAGGCAAATTTAATGAAGAGAAGGCACCAAGTGAGTTTAATTATTACCTTGATCAGCCACAGAACCTCTGTAATTAATATGTGTTCGGGTTTAAAGGGATGAGGTGGCAACCCTAGCCTGGGCCCCGGCTACTACTGTGGGGAGTGGAGGAAGATCACTCCACCAAGGAAGACAAGGAGATAAAACAGGCAGACGGCTGGCCGGGACTTGAGCCAAGGCAGAAGAACATGCAAGCGGAGCTGAATGGGCATGCCCCCAAAACTGAAGAAATATTCCCTCCGCTCTGACCAGCACATAATCATCAGAAAGGGGCACAGAAAATGGAAAAAATATACCCCCCTAAACTAGTAGGTGTGGTGGAGCGGGGGTAATGTAATTCAGAATATTTTTTTTTAATTCTGCACTGACTGGCTTTGAATTTGCCCCAGCCCCTGTTCAAATCCAGTCCGGGGAAAAAACAGGGACATACTTGATCCAGGGACAATGTCCCCAATTCGGGGACTGTCCCCTGAAACCGCGGATGTCTGGTCAACTTACTTTAGCACCAACGATGGCCATTATGAATGCCTTGTCATGCCTCAGGAATGCACCAGCTGTCTTTCAGAACTTTATGAATGACATTTTCAGTGACCTGTTGGGTCGCTTCATGCTTGTATACTTAGATCAGGCATGTCCAAAGTCCGGCCCACGGCCGGTTTCGGATGGCCCGCCTGGTAATCTTGTCATATTTATCTTTTGTGGCCCCCAACGAATCCCTGAGAGCCGGGGGCCACAAAAGTTAGGTATGCTGGCTGCCTTGGAGGGGAAGGGACGCATGCTGTGCTTACTGGAGTGTATTTCCTGTCTACACTCGTCCTGTGTAAAAGCAAGTCCCGTCTTCTGTGCTGCCATTGGACAACTGTTCTGTCCATCACAGTAAGCAAGACTTTCAATTAAAGGCCCATAGAGAAAACAGGAGTTTCTCCTGTATGTCGGCGCTTGTCCCGCCCCCTGCCTGTCTCCTCTGCAGGCTGCACTGACGGCAATGGTGAGTCTGCATTCATGGCAATGTAGTGGGTGCTGCACTCATGGCAATGTAGTGGGTGCTGCACTCATGGCAATGTAGTGGGTGCTGCACTCATGGCAATAGAGTGTGTGCTGCATTCATGGCAATACGGTGGGTGCTGCATTCCTAACAATGGAGTGTGTGCTGCATTCATTGCAATACGGTGGGTGCTGCATTCATGGCAATACAGTGGGTGCTGCATTCATTGCAATACGGTGGGTGCTGCATTCATGCCAATATGGTGGTTGCTGCATTCATGGCAATACGGTGGGTGCTGCATTTATGGCAATGGAGTGGGTGCTGCATTCATGGCAATGGAGTGGGTGCTGCATTCATGGCAATGGAGTGGGTCAGTGCTGCATTCATGGCAATGGGTGGGTGCTGCATTCATGGCAATGGAGTGGGTGCTGCATTCATGGCAATACGGTGGGTGCTGCATTCATGGCAAGCAAGTACCAGAGCGGTGTTCTCACCACGCAGGGCCGGCGCTACAACTAGGCAAACTAGGCAGCTGCCTAGGGCGCACTACCACCTAGGGTGCAGCCATGGCCTCTGTCCAGGTGAAGCCCCAGACGTGGATGAGCTTGGCTTGCCTCTCCTGATCACTTTTAATTCATTCATTCATTGCCAGAACACATCCGCTGCAGGTGCCGGTAACCACCCCCCCCCTACTGTCACATCTCCTCTGCACACAGTGAAGTGGTCAGGTAGGTCAGTGTAGGTCAGTGTAAGGGTCAGGATAGGTCAGTGTATGTGTCAGGAAGGTCAGTGTAGTGGTCAGGTAGGTCAATGTAATGGTCAGGGTAGTGGTCAGGTAGGTCAGTGGAATGGTCAGGTAGGTCAGTTTAGGTAGGTCAGTGTAGGGGGCAGGTTGGTTACGTGTTACACGGGCAGGGAAAAGGAGGTGGAGTCAGGTGCAGCAAAATTAGGTTTTTCGCCTAGGGTGTCAAAAATCCTTGCACCAGCCCTTTTGCCATGTGTAAACAAATTGGTAATTAAGAAAAAGGCCACCCACTTAATCACCCTCACTGCGCTTGACTGGAGAGAAGTCTAAATAGTTCTAGCTGCTGTTATTAAATGCAAAAATTGTGACAAAATGAATATATGTATAGTGACCCCTAGTGTCAATAAATATATCAAACAGCGCCTAAAATAAACTCAATATGTAACAGTGGCCCAGATTCAAAGAGATCTGCGCTATATTTGCGGAGGCCCAGGGCAACGATTTTGCCCTGCGCCCACGCAAATTTTTTGCGCTGCCCTCGATTCACGGAGCAGTAGCTCCGTAAATTGCTAGGGCGCGCCGGCAAAATTGCCCGGCGTAAGCGCGCGCAATGTAAATGATCCCGCCGGGGGCGGGAATCATTTAAATTAGGCGCGCTCCCGCGCCGAGCGTAGAGCGCATGCTCCGTCGGGAAACTTTCCCGACGTGCATTGTGGCAAATGACGTCGCAAGGACGTCATTTGCTTCAAAGTCAACGTGAATGGCGTCCAGCGCCATTCACGAATCACTTACACAAACGACGTGAAATTCAAATTTCACGTTGCGGGAACGGCGGCTATACTTTAGCATTGGCTGCCCCTGCTATTAGAAGGGGCAGCCTTACGCTAAAGATGCCGTACGGAAACTCCGTACCTTGCATACGCAGGGCCCGCGCAACATTGTGAATTGGCGTAAGTATGCAATTTGCATACTATACGCTGACCACAATGGGAGCGCCCCCTAGCGGTCAACGCAAGAATGCAGCCTAAAATCTGCGTGGCATAAGAGCCTTATGCCACGCAGATTTTAGGCTGCAGTCGGCGTAACGAGTTCTCTGAATCAGGGGAACTCGTTACGCCGGCGCAAGTCAGCAATTGCGCTGCGTAACCTATGGTTACGCAGGCGCAATTGCTTACTGAATCTGGGCCAGTGTGTTAGTAAACACAACACCTTATATACCGGTATGAATACAAAGTGAAAATGAAAATAAGACGGATAGAAATATACATCTAAACCCGTGAAACGTAATAAGTGTTGATAAGTGACAGTAATAAAGTTCATAAGTGTTGATTCCTTTAGGGATCTTCAAACTCTTCCACCACACCAAGGTGTTCAGTGAATCCTCCACCCTTTAGAAATGCGCACTCACCAGAACAATAGGCCTCACACTCTCGTGTTTTGGCAAAAAAGCATGTACAGGACCACTCAGATATTTGATAAGGAATCCATTCCAAACAGTGCAATCCAAAAAAAAATTCCACATAAATGGTGAAGAAAAAGAAGTGCACAATAGTGTAATACCGTAAAAACATTTTTAATAAAACACCAAACAAAAAAATCTTCAAAGTATGCACTCACAAACAAACTCTTTGAACAAGCAGTAAATCACTCCAAATCAAGAATATTCCCAGTTTCCTTTCCAGGTAAGCTAGTGGTCAAGGCGGACCAACGATCAGCCTGAATGTACTCACAGCCCTCAGAGCGAAGTAATGTTCAAATTAGTCCTTTGTGTTCGACTCGAACGTATGTTCGACTCGAACATCGTCTGTTCGTATGTTCGACGAATTTCGAACAAAACGGGTCGTTCGCGCCAAATTCGAGTGACGCGCATCGGCCCATAATTCACTGCGTCGTTGCGCGCTGATGATTGGTCAAGCATGCACCATGACCCTGCATGCTTGGCCAATCACAAGGCACAAAAAACGAAGAACAATAATTGGCCAAAGCCAGGGTGGCTTTGGCCAATTATGGCTCAGGGGGTTTAGTACACGCTCCACACTATAAAAGGCTGCCTGCAAGGCGGCCTCGTGTAGTGTGTTCCGGCTTTGTTAAAGACAAGTCAGACAGTCAGTTAGAGAGGGAGAGATAGATAGAGACACATAGCTAGATTCACAGAGACTTAGGCTGGCGTATCAGTAGTAGTAGTAGTAGTAGTAGTTTCTGACTGCCCTAGTTTCCTCGGTCCGCCACCACTGGTCTCTATCAGTCCTTGGCCCTAAGGTTTTCCGCATAGCTCCATGTTTTCTTAAACGCCAACCAGTGTGACCATTTCTCCTTTAGACCCCTGTTACCCTCCTCGATACTATTCATTAACCCTTCCATACGATATGTCTTTTCTACCCAGTCTATCCACTCCCATCCTGAAGGGCACTCGACCTCCTGCCATTTCTTGGGAATTAGCATTTTGGCTGTGTTTAGAAGATGTGGGACCAGAGACTCTCTGTAAGATTTTGCCACTCCCTCACCCCCGTGAAACAGAACAATCCATGGGTCATATTTAATCTCCTTCCCCGTTATGTCTTTTATATACTCCAAGATTTTTTCCCAGTATTTTTTCACTTTTGGGCACGTCCACCATAGATGAGCCATTGTCCCGGTGGCCCCACATCCTCACCAACAGTCTGCCGACTGTCCCTCTTTAAATTTACTTGTTTTATCTGGCGTTACGTACCACCTCACTATGTGGGTCAGCTTCAACATTTTACTTATTGTGAGATTGTCTTTCTGTGTTCCTAACTCCCGTTCCCATTTTTAATGAACGGGGGAACTCCAGCCCGTCCACTTCCAACAATATTTTGTAAGGTCTTGAAATAATGCCTTTGGTTTTTTCTGTAGTGCATAGCCTTTCCACAGCTGTAAGCTGTTCACCATTTCTTATTAGTTGGGGTAGTTTTTGGACGAAGTGGGCCAGCTGTTGATATCTCCATTCATTAATTGTCATTAAGCCCTCGCCGTGTCTTAATTCCTGTAGTGTTTTTAATTTTCCATTCTTAATTATTTCCCTTAACTGTGCATTATCTTTTTTTATCCAATTCCCGCCTACTGTGGTTTTCCCAGGTGTGAAGTTCTCATTGTCTTTTAGCCCTATGAGAGGTGAATTCTATTCTTTATCTATTTTTTTGTGTAGAGTCTCCCAAATTTTTAATGCATTGCGTGTGACCTCGTGAATATTCTCTTTTACTTCTCTGTGCTGTGGTGGGTTCCATATTATGTTCCCTAAATTTATTTTGGCTAGTGCGTTTTCTAACTTCACCCATCTTTTTTCCTTATTGTCTCTGGCCCATTTAATGACCCTCAACAGTACAACCGCTTCATAGTATTTCCTGATGTCCGGGATAGCTAAGCCCCCTTGTTTCTTGTCCTGTTTAAAGCGGAGGTTCACCCTAAAAAACTTCTATGTACCATCCCTTCCAGCATACTAGCGTCAGCTACAGTATGCCTTTTTTTCTAACTTCACCCATCTTTTTTCCTTATTGTCTCTGGCCCACTCAATGACCCTCAACAGTACAACCGCTTCATAGTATTTCCTGATGTCCGGGATAGCTAAGCCCACATTTGACGCATCTGTCTGAACCACGAAGTCCCGTGAAAAATCAGGCGAATTTAAAACTGGCTGACTGCATAAGGCCTGTTTTAAAGCCTGAAAAGCTGTTTCTGCTTCGGGAGTCCATTTGGTCATTACAGACTCCTTCCCTTTGGTCAAATTGGTCAGGGGAACAGCCTGTGAGGCAAAATGGGGAATAAAGCGGCAATAGTAGCCCGCGATCCCCAAAAATGCACAAACCTGTTTCTTGTTGGTGGGACGTGGCCAATCCTGAATAGCCTCAACTTTATTTATTTGGGGCTTGATTAGACCTCTTCCAATGGTATACCCCAGATACTTAGCCCAAGGGTAATTTTTTTTGGATTGGCTGTAAACCCGGCTTTCCAGATGGAATCCAACACAGCCTGAACTTTTGGCAAGTGTGATTCCCAATCCTCACTGTGGATGACAACGTCATCGAGGTATGCAGCCGCATAGGCTCGATGAGGCCGAAGGGTCTTATCCATGGTGTGTTGGAATGTGGCGGGAGCATTTTGTAACCCAAAAGGCATCCTCCGATATTGGAAAGTCATTACAAAACCGCCAACTTCCATCTGGTTTGGGCACTAAGACAATGGGACTTGACCAATCACTATTTGACTCTTCTATCACCCCCCGCTCAAGCATTTGTTTTACTTCCTGGCGAATTGCCTCTCGCCGGGCTTCTGGAATTCTATAAGGCTTCAACTTGACCTTATCCCCTGGTGTGGTGATCAGGGCCGCCATCAGGGGCCCATATGGCAACTCCCCTTTTTTTTATTAATTTTTTATAAAAAAAAAATATATTTTTTTAAATATATTTTTATTTTATTTTTTATTAAAGGGCCAATTTTTTTTATTTTTTTTAGAGGTCCAGAGGGCCCCAGGGGCCCCTTTTTTTTATTTATTTTTTATAAAAAAAATATTTTTTTTCAAATATATTTTTATTTTGTTTTTTATTAAAGGGCCATTTTTTTTTAGGGGTACGGGGGGCCCGGAGATCCCCAGGGCCCCGGATGACAACCCCCCTTTTTTTTATAAAAAAATAAGTATTTTTTTATATATTTTTTTATTTTATATATATATATATATATATATATATATATATTTATTTATTATTATTATTATTATTATTATAGGGCCCCATGTGGAAAACCCCCTTTTTTAATTTCTTTATAAATGTTTATTTTTTTTATTATCATTAAAGGGCCTAGAGGTCCCCAGGGCCCTGGATGGCTACCCCCCCTTTTTTTTTTCTAAATGTTTATTTTTATTTTTTTATATATATATTTCTTTTTTTATTAAAGGGCCCAGATGTCCCAGATGGCAACCCCCCTTTTTTGTAATTTCTTTTTATAAAAAAAATTAAATAATTTATATATATATATATTTATTTATTTTTAATTAAAGGGCCCAGAGGTCCCCAGGGCCCCGGATGACTACCCCCCTTTTTATATATATTTTTCTTTATTTCTTCTTTTTTTTGTAAAGGGCCCCCCATGCTTCTCAATTCGCACCGACCCCCCCCCCCCCCGCTTCTCAATTTCAGGCGGCAGAACCCCCCCCTGGTTCTCTGCTCCAGGGGGCCCATGCCTGAAGCTGTGTAAGGGGCCCCATAATTCCTGATGGCTGCCCTGATCAACCGCAAGGGGCTCCGAACCTCCAACCGTTGGATTATTAACCACATCAATACCAGCCCATTGTAAAATGACATCCACAAAGGACCTCTACCGATCCGGGTGGACGTCATATGACGTCCTGGGCTTTGTGGGGGGATATCTGAATGATGCCTGCAGCTAGAGGCATCATTCAGATATCCTTCTCTTCTGCCGGCGATTCTGCACAACGTAAGAATGATCATAGCGGCGATTCCGCTTCTAGATCGTTCTTACAGGCGGCGGGAGGGGACATCCCCATCCGGTGCTTCTCCGGGCTCTCCCGTGCCATCGGGGGCCCGGAGAACGAATCGTCAGGCGCTGGCAGGATCCATAGAGATCTCTATGACCGTCGGAGGACCCGGGCGCGATGTGATGACGTCACGCCCGGGTCCCCGTAAGTAAACAAAGCCGCAATTGCGGCTGCTAAGCAACAGTAATCATGAGATCGGTGAATTTTTTTTCACCGATTTCATGCTTTCCAGCCTGGAGGAGAGATGTGGGGTCTTATTGACCCTGCATCTCTCCATAAAGAGTACCTGTCACACAATATTCCTATTACAAGGGATGTTTACATTCCTTGTAATAGGAATAAAAGTGATAATAAAAATAAAAAAATAAAAAAAAAGTGTAAAAAAAGAAATAAATATTTAAAAAAAAGAAAAGAAATAAAAAATGTTTTTTTTAACGCCCCTGTCCCCAGTAGCTCGCGTGCAGAAGCGAACGCACACGCAAATCCCGCCGACATATGTAAACGCCGTTTAAACCACATATGTGAGGTATCGCCGCGTGCGTTAAAGTGCCAGCAACAATTCTAGCACTAGATCTCCTCTGTAAATCTAAACTGGTAACCTGTAAAAAATTTCAAATCGTTGCCTATGGAGATTTTTAAGTACCGAAGATTGCCGCCATTCCATGAGTATGCGCAATTTTAAAGCGTGACATGTTAGGTATCTATTTACTCGGTGTAACATCATATTTCATATTTTACAAAAAAATTGGGCCAACTTTACTGTTTTGTTATTTTTTTAATTCATGAAAAAATTTTTTCCAAAAAAAGGGCGTTTGAAAAATTATTGCGCAAATACCGTGCAAGATAAAACGTTTCGATGACCGTCGTTTTATTCCCTAGGGTGTCTGCTAAAAAAACATATATAATGTTTGGGGGTTCTGCTTAATTTTCTAGCAAAAAAATTATGATTTGTACATGTAGGAGAGAAGTGCCAGAATAGGCCTGGTATGGATGTGTGTATAACAGCCCTGTATGGAAGAGGTTAAATCATGGAAACACAGTCCCTGTCAGTGTAACATATTACTAAATAGGCAGCTCACACGCAAAATTCTTCTGATGATCCGTGTATAATGTGTATGACAGGGATAGGGGGGTAGTGTGACAGGTGGGGGGAGCAGTATGACAGGTGGTGGGGAGCAGTGTAAAAGGTGGGGAGGGGGGCGGTTTGACAGGTGGGTGGAGCAATGTTTAAAAAAAAAAATATATAGAATGTTTAAAAATCCAGCATATTTTTAAATAAAGAATCGTTTAATTGAAAAAAGTTAAATTAAAAAGCCAATGTCTCCTCTCGTTAATGTCTCCTCTCGTTGGTGCACGCTGGCAAGCTGTCGAGGGCAGCCCCCTTGGGATTCGAACCTACGGACCTACAGAGCTCAGCATTGCCAACCCTGCGTGCTAACCACTAGACCAAGAGAGCTCCCAGAAATCAATGGAGAATTTTCAGAGACAAAAGATGCAAATGCGTGTTATACCCCCGTCAGCGCAGGTTTCAACCGCAAGGGGCTCCGAACCTCCAACCGTTGGATTATTAAATCATTGAAACACAGTCCCTGTCAGTGTAACATATTATACTAAATCATACATATCATACTAAATAGGCAGCCCACACGCAAAATTATTTTTTTATAAAAAATATATATATTTTTTTAAATATATTTTTATTTTATTTTTTATTAAAGGGCCAATTTTTTTTTTTTAGAGGTCCCCAGGGCCCCGGATGGCAACCCCCCTTTTTTTTATTTATTTTTTATAAAAAAACGTTTTTTTTTTCTAATATATTTTTATTTTATGTTTTATTAAAGGGCCATTTTTTTTGGGGTATGGGGGGCCCGGAGATCCCCAGGGCCCCGGATGACAACCCCCCTTTTTAAAAAAAAAAAAAAAGTATTTTTTTATATATTTTTTTATTTTATATATATGTATATATATTATTATTATTATTATTATTATTATTATAGGGCCCAGAGGTCCCCAGGGCCCCAGATGGCAACCCCCCTTTTTTTTATAAAAAAATAAAAAAAATGATATTATTTTTTTTCTTATATATATATATATATATATATATATATATATATATATATATATATATATATATATATATATATATATATATATATTTTATTAAAGGGCTCAGAGGTCCCCAGGACCCCATGTGGAAAACCCCCTTTTTTTATTTTTTTATAAATGTTTATTTCATTTTTTTTATTATTAAAGGGCCCAGAGGTCCCCAGGCCCCTTTTTTTTTTTTATAAATGTTTATTTTTATTTTTTTTATATATTTCTATTTTTATTAAAGGGCCCAGAGGTCCCGGATGGTAACCCCCCTTTTTTGTAATTTCTTTTTATAAAAAAAATTAGGGGGGGGTGTGACAGGTGGGGGGAGCAGTATGACAGGTGGTGGGGAGCAGTGTAAAAGGTGGGGAGGGGGGCGGTGTGACAGGTGGGTGGAGCAGTGTTTTAAAAAAAATATAGAATGTTTAAAAATCCAGCATATTTTTAAATAAAGAATCGCTTAATTGAAAAAAGTTAAATTAAAAAGCCAATGTCTCCAAAAGTTAAATTAAAAAGCCAATGTCTCCTCTCGTTAATGTCTCCTCTCTCCACGCTGGCAAGCTGTCGAGGGCAGCCCCCTTGGGATTCGAACCTACGGACCTACAGAGCTCAGCATTGCCAATCCTGCGTGCTAACCACTAGACCAAGAGAGCTCCCAGAAGTCAATAGAGAAATTTCAGAGTCAAAAGATGCAAGTGCGTGTTATACCCAGTCAGCGCAGGTTTCAACCGCAAGGGGCTCCGAACCTCCAACCGTTGGATTATTAAATCATTGAAACACAGTCCCTGTCAGTGTAACATATTACTAAATAGGCAACCCACACGCAAAATTATTTTTCTATAAAAAAAATATATAATTTTTTAAATATATTTTTATCTTATTTTTTATTAAAGGGCCAATTTTTTTTTTTGTTTTAGAGGTCCGGAGGGCCCCAGGGCCCCGGATGGCAACCCCCCCCCCCCCCTTTTTTTATTTATTTTTTATAAAAAAAAGATTTTTTTTCTAATATATTTATATTTTATGTTTTATTAAAGGGCCATTTTTTTTAGGGGTACGGGGGGCCCGGAGATCCCCAGGGCCCGGATGACAACCCCCCTTTTTAAAAAAAAAAATAAGTATTTTTTTATATATTTTTTTATTTTATATATATATATATATATATATATATATATATATATATATATATATATATGTATATATATTTATTATTATTATTATTATTATTATTATTATTTATATTATTATTGGGCCCAGAGGTCCCCAGGGCCCCCGGATGGCAACCCCCCTTTTTATAAAAAAAAAGTATTTTTTTATATTTTTTTTTATTATATATATATATATATATATATATATATATATATATATATATATATATATGTATATATATATATATATATATATATATATATATATATATATTTTTATTATTATTATTATTATTATTATTATTATTATTATAGGGCCCAGAGGTCCCCAGGGCCCCAGATGGCAACCCCCCTTTTTTTTATAAAAAAATAAAAAAAATAATATTATTTTTTTTCTTTTATATATATATATATATATATATATATATATATATATATATATACTGTATATATATATATATATATATATATATATATATATATATATATTATTTAAAGGGCTCAGAGGTCCCCAGGGCCCCATGTGGAAAACCCCCTTTTTTTATTTTTTTATAAATGTTTATTTTATTTTTTTTATTATTAAAGGGCCCAGAGGTCCCCAGGCCCCCTTTTTTTTTTTTATAAATGTTTATTTTATTTTTTTTCTATATATTTCTATTTTTATTAAAGGGCCCAGAGGTCCCGGATGGCAACCCCCCTTTTTTGTAATTTCTTTTTATAAAAAAAATTAGGGGGGGCGGTGGGACAGGTGGGGGGAGCAGTATGACAGGTGGGGGGAGCAGTGTAAAAGGTGGGGAGGGGGGCGGTGTGACAGGTGGGTGGAGCAGTGTTTTAAAAAAAAATATAGAATGTTTAAAAATCCAGCATATTTTTAAATAAAGAATCGCTTAATTGAAAAAAGTTGCTGTGAAACATTTAGGCCAAAATGTATTCAGCCACATGTCTTTAGTAAAAAAAATCGCAATGGCAATAGGGGGTGAAAGGGTTTTAACCCCTGATTGCCCCTAGAGTTAACCCTTTCACCCCCTATTGCCAGCGTCACTAAGCGATCATTTTTCTGATCGATGTATTAGTGTCGCTAGTGCCGCTAGGTAGGTAGTTATTTTTTGAGGTTCGCCCGCCAGGTTTTTATAGCGTTAGGTACCCCCATACATTTTCTAATAAAGGTTTTAACCCCTGATTGCCCCTAGAGTTAACCCTTTCACCCCCTTTTCCCAGTGTCACTAAGCGATCGTTTTTCTGATCGCTGTATTAGTGTCGCTAGTGCCGCAAGGTAGATAGTTATTTTTTGAGGTTCGCCACCATGTTTCTATAGCGTTAGGTACCCCCATAAATTTTCTAACGCTATAAAAACATGACGGCGAACCTCAAAATAACTATCTACCTAGCGGCACGAGCGACACTAATACAGCGATCATAAAAACGATCGCTTAGTGACGCTGGCAAAAGGGGGGTGAAAGGGTTAACTAGGGGGTGATCAAGGGGTTAAAACCTTTATTGGGGGGGTAGGGGGCTACCCTGGACCTAACACTAACTGCCTGTCACACTGACACTAAATGCAGTGATCAGTAAATAAATGATCACTGCTTTTTAGTGACAGTGTGACAGGGGGGATGGGGGGGTGACTGGGGGGGGGATTTGTGTGCCTATGTGTACAGGTGTCAGTGTAGTGCTTGTGTACTCACTGTTGTGATGTCTCCTCTCCTCCGCCGGACGGCCCTCCAGTGCAGGCAGAGGAGGGCAGAGGAGGACGCGCATTGGCTGGGAGCGATCGTGAGGGGGCGGACAAAAACGAACCGCCGCCCCCTCATCCCGGATCGCTCCCAGAGCCACAGGGACTGCCGCAAGTACCGGGGGGGGGTAGGGTCCAATCCACGTCTAGGCAGGGACGTACAGGTACGCCATTGTGCCTGTACGTGCCATTCTGCCAACGTATATGTACATGCGGCGGTCCTTAAGTGGTTAAAGGAGTTCTCTGACCTAAAAGTTTTAACCCCCGCTGTGCCCGGGCTGTAAAAAAATAGAAAATAAACTGTCACTTACCTGCCTACGATCCCCCGTTGTTCCGATATCGCCGTCCCGTTCTCCGGTCCCGGTCTCTTCCACTTCCTGGGGGTCGGTGACTCATAGTGCGCTCAGCCTATCAGTGGCCGCGACGGGACATTGCTGCGGCCGCTGATAGGCTGAGCGCACTATGAGTCACCGACACACAGGAAGCGGAAGGGGCCCGGGACCGGAGAACGGGACGGCGATATCGTTACAACGGGGGATCGTAGGCAGGTAAGTGACAGTTTATTTTCTATTTTTTTACAGCCCGGGCACAGCGGGGGTTAAAACTTTTAGGTCAGAGAACTCCTTTAAAGAAAAAAAAAATTGAAAAGAAAAAAAAAGGGGGCCGATATGTTGCACTGTTGCCCGATTGCGTCAAACTTCGCTATGAAGGCAAATTGCGTCATTTGGCGCCGTTCTCCGCTCCCGTGCGTCGTAACGTCGCAGGGAACGGAGCTCGGCGTCACACAGGCACTGTGAATCGAGCGAGGACCCGCCAAGCGAGGAGGACCCGCCAAGCGAGGAGGAACCGCCAAGCAAGGAGGACCCGCCAAGCAAGGAGGACCCGCTCGATCACACAGCGGGGTGGCATCGCTGGATCCAGGGACAAGGTGAGTAACTTGTCTGTGAATCCAGCGAAAAGGTAAGCCGCGCCGCGCCGCTGCACACTCTGCATGTCCACCCGAGGGCTCCTGCGTTAATCGCGCGACAAAAATATTGACGGCGTTAACATGGGTTTGCGTTAACGCCGTTAATATCGCGTTTAACGCACAGCCCTAGTATATATATATATATATATATATATATATATATATATATATGTAGCGCTACCCCCGAAAGAGCTGCTGGATAGATTTGGGATGGCGTGTTACCTCTGTGATGCGTCTAGGGGTATGATGATGATGAGATGATGAGAGCAATGGCGGAATGTCTAAACAGCAGGGTGACGTTTTCTGTGCTTTTATTCTCTTGCCAAACACGGCAAACAGTTAACTTGAGGTAGATAGAGAGAGATGGGTGAAGAGGAGAGTTGCAGATTCAGACCTTAATAACAAAGAAGCAGTCCTGCCTCTAACGATACTTTTGCTTCGTCGCCACTCCAGCCGGAGTGGGTGTAGTGTACCTGGACAGGCCTCACACACCGACCTGGCAGCCAGGGTATCACTCGGAACCTTGAGAAGGACAACAAGTCTCTGCCACAGACTTGGCCGAAATAGAAATAGGAGTGGAACCTCTGCCATAGGCCCTTGCTCTAAAACGCAGTTTAGTAGAGCGAATCCTTCTCAATGAGTGTAGTTGCCTGAATCTCCCTCAGGTAGTTTTCTTAATTTTGGGCCACCGACTGGCAAACATACAACTTCCCAGTGTCTGGCAACCCCGATCCCCGATGGATTGTCTAGGCCCTGTTGGATCGCCTGCCTCCGGGCTCACCTCAGACTGACTCCCCACCGAACAGCACAACTCGCTTGGGATCTTCTTCAGAATCGTGGGAGAGACCCAGTAAGACACTGGGCCTCCCATTGCAGCTTCAGTTGCTCCGGGCCATCGTGGCCCCGGAGCCAAGGACACCGCATAGCACGTGTGCCCCGGCCCGGTAGGCCATATCGCCGGGGCCCATGATGTGCGCACACCCTAAAGGTGGGTGCCGCACCTGGAACCACAGGAACTCTCCCCTCCAAGATGGCGTCTGCTCAAGAAGTACCCTCCCCCAGCATGCCCCGTGAGGGAGAAACTCCTCTGATTGGCTGCTGGCAAGAAGGCGCTCTGGCCCGAACTCCACTGCCGCCACCTGTCGCCCCGGGGTGGAAAGGCACCTCAGGAACACAGAATTAACTGACAGCACAGCCCAGCCAGAACAGAGGCTGAATTTGTGCAAATTACCTGGATGAGAGCTAGGTAACTCTCTCATCCCCCTCTAAATTTGGAATAGCACCTGGACTGAAAGTACACAGGCGCTACATATATATATATATATATATATATATATATATATATATATATATAAAGGAAGTCAGTAAAAGCAGGCTGGCTTCGCAGTGCAGTAATGTGCATTACCGCAACACACATTGACGCACTTTGCATGTATTAATGTTTGCACTGACATTTTTTTTAATGGCTCCCCAATGAACTAAAGGAACACACCTCCATTGTAGCACACCACAATGCATGATAATACACAACAGGGTGTTGTGGTGGACTGATTCAGAAAACATAGTGCAGGTGCATTTTCTGGTCCAATGTGGAGAATTGCCATCAAAATCAAATGCATGAACTACCTTAAAGCTGTGCATATTAAGATGTTTGCATTTCTGCACTAGACAAGAAAAGTTGAATGGGGCAATAAGGTATTGACCAGGAACAAACGTTCAGGAAATTTAGACAGCGAAGTGAAAACTCTCATCTGCATACTCATTTAGGGTCAGAAACTAGGAAGGTTCTGAAGTTTTTGTCTTGGCATGACAGCAAGGTGGTTGGCATTTTCAGAAGGAGAGAGGCTCAACAATAGAAGCCTAAAAACATTTAAGCCCTGTACACACGATCGGTCCATTCGATGAAAACGGTCTGATACACACCATTGGTTAAAAAAGAAAACGATCGTGTCAGAATGCGGTGATGTAAAACACAACGATGTGCTGAAAAAAATGAAGTTCAATGCTTCCAAGCATGTGTCGACTTGTTTCTGAGCATGTGTGGATTTTTAACCGATGGTCGTGCCTACTAACGATCGTTTTTTTTCTATCGGTTAGGAATCCATCAGTTAAAGTGGTTGTAAACCCACTTTTTTACTTTTACCTACAGGTAAGCCTATAATAAGGTTTACCTGTAGGTATAAAGAATATCTCCTAAACCTGTACGGTGACGTCATCGCCGCTCCAGCCTATCACAGCGCTGGAGCAGCGATACCCGGAAGACACGCTCGGCGTGGACCAGGTAAGTTCCCTACCTCGTTCCAAGGTAAGTATTTCATAATGAGCTAATATTCGGTGCATACTAGCTCATTATGGCTTTTGCCTTGCAGGTGTAAAAAAAAAAAAAAATTTATATGCGGGGTTTACAACCGCTTTAAATTTAAAACAAGTTGGCTTTTTTTTAACCGATGGTTAAATAACCAATGGCGCCCACACACGATCGGTTTGGACCAATGAAAACGATCCATCAGACCGTTCTCATCGGTTTAACCGATCGTGTGTACGCAGCTTTACAGAACAGGTTTCCAATAAGTGAACTGGCAAACATCTGTGTACCCTCCTACATCCTAAAAGCTTGAAGTTTTATGCACCAATGCTAACTCTGTACACACCAATGGACCTAGTGCACGATTGGTATAGGCTCAATTAGATTTTTACTATCTCTCCCATCAGTCCCATGATAATCCCCTCTCGGCGTGAGTGACGTCACACCGACAGGACGGGCGTCAGGCGGGGCTGTAAATTTAAGGGGAGCGATCATCTATTGGCTGGCCATAAACAGGGGCGGGAGCGGAACGTGATAGCAAATGCAACACATGACATGACACTGGCAGACATGACAGACAGTGACAATCGGCGGTGGAGACGGCCCTGGCCCACCGATGTGCGGGAGCTAAATGTGGTGTCCAATGCCGTGTACACACGATCATTTTTCGGGTTGTAAAAAACAACGTTTTTCAGGCTCTACAAAACAACATTTTTTTCAACCCGATCATTAACCACTTGAGATCCGCGCTATGGTCGAAAGACGTCCACAGCGCGGCTCTCAAGTGCCGGGTGGACGTCCCTGGACGTCCTGTTGTTGTTGTTCCCTGTACGCGCCGCTGGGGGCTCACAGCGGGGAAACAACGTGCCCGGCGCATCGTTCGGGAGCCGATGCGAGTGCCTGGCGGCCGTGATGTCCGCCAGACACCCGCGATCGTCGGTGACACAGCAGGACGTAGAGCTCTGTGTGTAAACACAGAGCTCCACTTGCTGTCAGGGAGAGAGGAGACCGATCTGTGTCCCTTTACATAGGGACACAGCATCGATCACCTCCCCCAGTCAGTCCCCTCCCCCCACACAGTAAGAACACAATGAGGGAATACATTTAACCCCTTCCTCACCCACTAGTGTTAACCCCTTCACTGCCAGTCACATTTATACAGTAATTAGTGCATTTTTATAGCACTGAACGCTGTATAAATGTGAATGGTCCCAAAATTGTGTCAAAAGTGTCCGATACGTCCACCGCAATATCGCAGCCCTGACAAAAATATCGCAAATTGCCGCCATTACAAGTAAAAAAATAAAAAATAAATCATAAATCTATGCCCCATTTTGTAGGTGCTATAACTTTTGCGCAAACCAGTCACTTATTGCAAATTTTTATTTTTTTTACAAAAATACGTCGAAAAATACGTATCGGCCTTAACTGAGAAAAAAAATCTTTTTTTTTTTTTAAATTTGGATATTTATTATAGCAACAAGTAAAAAAAATATATATATTTTTTTAAATTGTCGCTCTTTTTTTGTTTATTTTTTTTTTTTTTTCCTTTTTTTTTTTTTACCACCTCAGCTAGTACCAAGTTCAAGAGACCAGCTCATGATTTGATGCTTCTTACGTCTCTATTTGTGGGTTGCATCATATGTGGTATATATTTCTGAAATATTATTATTTTTTTTTTTTTTTTTAACTATGGTCATGTGCACACAAGATAGATATCACCTCCCCGCTAGGGTAATAAGGCCTTGATCGTGGCACTTCGGCCAATACCCCCCAGCCAGGATGGTTTAGGCACTTCGACAGTGACCAGTTAGCACATTTCCCCCCCCCCTCCCCTCATGGCTCCCAGGGATCTCGCTCTTTCTTTCCAAAATAATATAAGATTGGATTCTTTAGAGAAAAAGAAAATAATATGTGAATAGGATTTGGAGATGACTATCGAAGTGATAAATGTTGTTTTGGTCTGTTTAAATAAACCCTATTTCTAATGACCCCTAACCCTCTCTGCATAGCTCCATGTTTTTTTGTATTCCTTCCATTTTTTCCATTTCTCCCTAAACTCCCTGTGCGTCTCTGAAAGGCAATCCTTAAGCTCTTCTAACCTAAACGTTTCCTCGACGGCGTCTATCCAATTCCAGATGTGAGGACTTTCGGTCTCCTGCCACTTCTTTGGTATGAGTCTCTTGGCTGCATTTAACAAGTGGGGGAGTAAGGACTGCTTGTAGTTTTTAACCCCCTCTTGGCTACAGTGGAAGAGCACTACCCAGGGGTCCTTCTTTAGCTCATTACCAGTGATGACCTTTATTTGACTTAATATTGTGTCCCAATAAGTTTGAATTTTCGGACATTGCCACCATAAATGGGCCATCGTACCTCTTTCTAAGCATCCCCGCCAGCACTCTGCGGTCTGTTCTGCTTTAAATTTATTAGCTTTATCCGGGGTGATATACCACCCTGAGATACACTTATAATTTGCTTCGGCGGTTCGTATGTCTATTGCTGATGAGTGGGTTAATTGCATAATCCTCTGAAAAGTGTTTGTCCCTCTCGGAATTCCGAGCTCCCTTTCCCATTTTTCCAGAAATGGTGCTTCTCCCCGTGAACCTATCTTAACCAGTATCCCGTATAGTTTGGTGATGGTGCCCTTCGAATTTTTAGATTTACATATCTTCTCAAGTGGGGTCAGCTCCTCCTTCGTCCGTAATGGGTGATGGAGGTGCTGCGCAAAGTGGTGCAGCTGGGAATAATGCCACCTATCAAGATTCCAGTAATCCGTTCTAGATTCCAAATCATCATAGGACATTATATCGCCGTCTTTTACAATATCCCCCAGGTGAACAGTGTCCCCCCTAATCCAGTTTCCACCAATTTTATATTCCCCCGGTGCGAAATAAGCATTTGCTTTCAGATTCATTAAAGGGGAATTAAATTTCCCGTCTAATTGTGACTGCGTCCTGTCCCACATTCGTAACGTATCTCGTGTTATGTCGTGTAATTTGTGATCAAGTGCTCTATAGTGTGCGGGAATCCAAATAATATTATTCAAGTGGTTACTTGTTTGTGCTTGTTCGATTTGCACCCATCTTTTGTCTGTCCTGCCCCGGGCCCATTCTACAGCTCGAGACAGAACCGCCGCCTTGTGGTAGCTTTTAATATCCGGGACTGCCAGACCGCCGAGTAACTTTCCCTGTTTAAGGATAGAGAGGGATATTCTATGCTTTTTATTTTTCCAAACATAGTTTAGTAAAAGGGAGTTCAGGATTCTCAGGAATTGCTGAGGAAGAGCGATTGGGATTAATAAAAATTTATATAGTATTTTTGTGACTATTACCATCTTCAACATGTTGATACGTCCGATCCATGATATAGGTTTATTTACCGTTTTTTTTAGTTCGTTTTTAATCTCGTTTAATAGGGGTACATAATTTATTTTATACATCTTCTGCACCGTGTTGGCTAGTTTAATACCTAGATACTTTAGTTCTTTAGTCCAGGGGAACGCACAGATTTCCTTGACCAGGCCCACCTCCCTTTTATTGAGGTTAATGTTCAAGATTTCTGATTTGATTACATTGATTTTGAAGTTTGAAATAGCGCCATATTGTTGCAATACTTTGGAAAGCTTTGGGATGGATTTAACCGGGTTGGTTACATAGAATAAAATATCGTCGGCGAAGGCCGACAATTTGTGTTCCTCCTCTTCTACTCTGACCCCATTGATATCTGGGTCTTTTCGGATAGTAGCCAGTAGAGGCTCTAAAGATAGGATGAAAAGAAGGGGGGACAAGGGGCACCCCTGTCTTGTCCCATTTTTCATCTCGAAAGGCTCCGATAACATACCATTGATTTTAATTTTTGCGGTGGGGTGGTGGTAGAGTGTTTTAATCCAGCGGGCCATCCTGTTCCCTATTCCCATGGTGGTAAGGGTCTTCATCATGAGCCCCCAGTCTACCCTGTCAAACGCTTTTTTGGCATCCACCGACAGGAATAGACCTGGGGGCGCATTCTGCCTTATGGTCTGAAGCAGGAGGATTGCCCTTAAACTATTGTCTTTGCCCTCTCTGTTGGGTACGAAACCTACCTGGTCGGGGTGCACCAAAAAGTGCATAACCCCTTTCAGGCGCTCCGCAAGGATTTTAGCAAAAAGCTTAATGTCGGTATTTAGCAGGGAGATTGGTCTGTATCCCGAACAGATTGAACGATCTTTCCCCTCTTTCAAAATAATTGCAACCGTGGCGGCTATTGCTTCATTGCTAGTCTCAAATTCGGACCCTAACCCGTTGAAATATTTACACAACCTCGGTATCAAAATATCACTAAATCTTTTATAGTACATGACAGAGAAACCGTCCGGGCCGGGACTCTTTCCACCCGTCGTATTATTCAGGGCGTTTTTTATTTCTTCTTCAGTTATAGGACGGTCCATGTTAAGGCTTTCTATCTCCTCTAGTCTGGGTAGTCCTGCTTTGTCAAGGAAATCTCGGGTCTTAGCCTCTCTTTCCCCTGCCTGCCAGCCTGGGTGTTTTATTGTGTATAATTCCTCGTAATAATTTTTAAATATATCCGCGATTTCTCTGGTTGAATAAGCAAAATTTCCATCTTTCCTTTTGATTTTTTTCGATATAATTTCTAGTTTTCTTTTTTTGGGCCATTTTAGCTAGAAGCTTACTGGGTTTATTGCCCCAGATATACCTCTCTCTCGCGATACAATTAAGTTTGTTCCTTGCTTCTTGCTCCATAATCTCCTTAAGTGCGTCTCTTTTTAAAATTAAGTTGTGGTAGGTTTCTTTGGAGCCCTGTGCTTTATGTTTCCGTTCTAAGGTCTCTATGTCTTTAATCAAGGTATTAATTTTGCATTTTCTCTCTTTTTTTTTTTTTGCGGCCTCAGCAATTAGAATTCCTCTAATGTATGCTTTGTGTGTCTCCCAGAGGGTGGCACTAGAAATCCCCTCTGTATCATTAATAAGGAAATATTGTTTTAGTTCTGCTTCTACCCCAATTGCCCCTCCTTCATCCCGGATCAGGTTGTCATCTAAGCGCCATACAGGCCGTTGACTCTTTTGTATAGATGATTTAATTTTCATGGTTATTGGGGCATGGTCTGACACAGTCATGATTCCAATGTCCGTCTCTATGATAGAGTCCAGCAACCTATGATCAACCAAGATGTAGTCAATTCTAGAGTACGTTCCGTGGGGGGGAGAGTAAAATGTATAATTGTGTACATTAGGATGGAGAATCCTCCAAGCGTCCACCAGTTGACTATCGTGGATCTTGTGCTTTATTTTTTGTAACTGGGCATTTGTTGTCTCCCTCCCACGGGACGTACTATCTTCCATCGGGTTAATAGCAAAATTTAAATCGCCCATCAGAACGATATGGCCTTCTGAGAAATTTTTCAACTTCCCCAGGATTTTACCTAGGTATTGGGTTGAGTGTACATTTGGGGCATAGATGTTTGCTAGAGTATAGACTGTGTTGTCTAGTTTTCCTTTTAAAAATAAGAATCTCCCTTCAGGGTCTGTCATCCTTGCCTCCAGAGTGAACCCAAGCTCTCTTGTAAACCCAATAGCTACTCCCCTTGAACGTTTGGAGATGGCGTCTCCATAGAACCAAGTAGGGTACCTAGGGGAGTGTAGCTTGATGTTTGAGTCTAAGGTCAAGTGAGTTTCCTGAATATAAACTATGTCCGCTCTATATTGTTCTATCTCGGCTAAGACCTTCAATCTTTTAACGGCTGAATTTAATCCCTTCACGTTGTAAGATAAAAATTTTACTTCTGCCATTTCCTATTACTAAACCATTTCCTCCAGCTTTCTGAGAGATCCCCTGGGAGCCAAGTTCCCTATTCCCTCCCCTTTCTGAGAGAGGGAAGTGCCCTCTCCCCTTCCTAATCCCCCACCCCGCCCACCTCCCTCCTCCCCCCCCCACCCAGGCCTAGACATCGCCTCTGAACCGTAGGGATCCTCGATCTCCCCTACCCGTCGGTTCTCGTGGATGAGGTGGGGCCTCCCAACGCCCCGCCCTCCCATATTCCCCTCAGGGTATTCTTCTGGGGGTTGATCTTATATGGGTAGGGTTACGGACCTGCCCTCCTTGCTCCCCCTCCCAATCCCCCCCCACCCTCCCCCCCCGTCCCCCCAATCGCCCCAAGTCGAACCTCTCTCAACACCTAGAGGAGGAATCTATGTCATTTGACTATTCAACCCAGCCAGGAATCTCCAGCACGGGCATATCCAATTTGCGACAGAACCCTACCAAGTCCTCAGGAAATATCAACTTCGCTGAGACCCCCTCTTTGTGGCCTATCAGACATGCCGGGAACCCCCATTGATAATTAATATTGAGCTGGCGCATCTGTTCTAGAAGGGGTTTAAGGTACCTTCTTCTGGCCAGGGTCTCCCAGGCTAGGTCCGTAAATATCTGGATCTCAGTCCCGTCGTAGCATAGAGGGGGCTTTCTCCTCAGTTTTGACCAGATCTCATCTTTATCTTCGAAATATCTGAACCTCACGATAATGTCCCTGGGCCATTTGCCTCCTCCCTCTCTCATCTTTCCTACACGGTGTACCCGTTCTATTTTGAGGGGGCCCTCCATGCCATTATCTAGGAGGGGGAGAAACAGGTCGTTAAGGATTTTTCTCAAATCTTCACCTTTCTCCTCCTTGATGGATCGTATTCTTAGATTTTGTCTTCTATTCCGGTTCTCTTGGTCCTCTAAGCGGTATTGCAGCCACCTCTGGTTTTGTTTCATAGTCTGATGTTGGTTTTTTAATTTGTTTAATTCTAGATCCTGTTTTTCCATTTTTTTTTCAACTTCCTCTACCCGTTCCAACATATGAAATAAATCTTTTCTTAATGTACTAATTTCTTCTCTTATCGCATTTTCCAATCTCTTTAGCATCCCATCTAGTTCCCCCTTTGTGGGGATATGGGTGTCCAGTCTGGGGTCGTCCATTTGACTGACTTCATGTTCACATTCTATTGATGTATCCACCGTTGGGGTAACCGCCCCCCCCTACTCCCTTTTTAGTTGTCCCGGTTTTTTCAGCTTTTTTTAACAGACCTGGGCTCTTAGAACTCCCATCGGGGGTCATATAGTGTCTGATCGTACTAGTGGGGGGGTTATCTTTAGGGATTTTCGGGGCGGCCCCCCTTGTAGATTTATTCATGTTGTATTTCTTTGTCCCTCTAATGCGCTTCCCCAGTTTGGACGACAGGTGATCACCCTCTCCCCTTTTTTTTTTTTTTTTTGATGGTAGTTTTTATTTTTTTGGGAGGGAAAGCAGGACCGAGGAGTGATAGCTTCTCCTTCAAAGGTTTTACGCTGGGGTTCTAGGGGGTCAAAAATGCTATCCTCTCTCTCATAGGTTTTGTCACCACCAGGTGGAGCGCTCTGCTACAAACAACCTGGCAGGCTTAGTCCCGTTGCCCATTGGCCTCAACCCTGAGGAAACGGCAATGCCCCCTTTAACGTTGGTATCCCCCCGGGTTGGGGATACTGAGGAATGCTTGGGCAACAGCTTGCTATGGTTGGAGTATGTCCGAAATTTTTATGTGCTTATGAGTGGATGCAGGTAATTTAGTGCCCTTTAAGGGTTTGCGCATACAGGAACAGCCTCAGAATCACACACTCTCTCCTCTCACTGCGTTCTCGCCTTATTATCCATCCATCCGATTCCGTTACCCCGCGCACTGGGCTAGAGAGTTTATATGCCGTGGGCTAGGGTGGATAAGATATATCTCATGGAGTCAAGCTTTCCCGCAAGTAGTCCGACCCTGTCACACTGTAATTTCTCAGGAAAGGACGCAATGCGTCTCGAGTTACTAATGCCTCTTGAATAAGTCAGCGCATAAAAGCATTGGAAAGGGCCAGACCGCAGATCCCAAGGTATGCTTCACCTGACAATACCCCCCTTCCCTGTACGAGCACCGTCAGCATTTATAGCGAAGTGACCTGTAAACAGCTAGCCATTAATACGGTGGAGGAATTTATGTAGAGGAAAGTTGTAACTTGGTTAGTAAGTTGTCAACTAAATACTTGAGTTGTTGGGAGGTTATTCTGATATCATGCTATCTCATATGGCATTCTGACATGAGCAATAAAAAGACATAGGCAGCGGTGGTATACTGCAGTTCTTACCGATCCCTCAGTTTGCAGGTTGTCCCCGTTGCTCAATTTGCCTATACAGGCTACTTCCGCGATACAGTGTATGTACAAGCATAGATATTACCTGTGTGCTGTTCAAGGCTTATGGTAGCCGGGAGAGGTGTCGGAATCCGCGGGGGGGCCGAAAGCCAGGAGCACCCACCCAGATCTGCAGCTCCTGTTCCTTCCTCCCTATACCGCTCGGTCCGTTATCTCCTTCGGGGGGGGGGCGGGGGGGGAAGGGGGAGAGGGGGATCCCGATTGAGCAGCGGGGGAGAGCAGTTCGGACGATCGGCAGTCTAACGGCTCAGCAGACTCCCACTCTGCGTCGTAGCCTCTGCCGCTGGTGCATCCTCAGATCTTCCGGCTTCGTCCATCCCCCGTGACCAGGTCAGGTCCGTGGCGCGGGCTGCTCCTCCCTCGGCGTGCGTGCCTCACGTGCACCACGTCATCCTCAAGAGTGTGCTGTTCAGGCAGACTGCTGTTCTGCCTCTTTTTTTGTTTATAGCGCAAAAAATAAAAAACGCAGAGGTGATCAAATACCACCAAAATAAAGCTCTATTTGTGGGGAAAAAAGTACATCAATTTTGTTTGGGAGCTACGTCGCACGACCGCGCAAATGTCAGTTAAAGCGACGCAGTGCCGGAAGCTGAAATTTCGCCTGGGCACGAAGGGGGTTTATGTGCCCAGTAAGCAAGTGGTTAAAACGGCCTTGCCTACACACGATCGTGAAAAAAAAATGCTTGAGCAAAGCGCAGTGACGTACAACGGCACTATAAAGGGGAAGTTCCATTCGGCTGACGCCACCCTTTGGGCTGCTTTAGCTGATTTCGTGTTCATAAAAGACGATTCACGCTTTTCTGTCTGTTACAGCATGATGAATGTGCTTACTCCATTACGAACGGTAGTTTTACCTGAACGAGCGCTCCCGTCTCATAACTTGCTTCTGAGCATGCGCCGATTTTTCACATCGTTAAAGCCTACACACGACCTTTTTTTACAACCTGAAAAACTTTAAAAAATAGAGCATGTTCTATTTATTTTTTTTACCCGTTTTTCAGAACCCGAAAAATGCTCTGAAGCCCACACACGATCGTTTTTAATGACATTAAAAAAAAAACGTAATTTTTTACTACCCGAAAAATTATCATGTGTACACGGCATTACTCTTGATTCCAGAGGGGGGGCCAATGCCCTCCCTTGCCCTATGGAGCGGACGCCCATGACTGTGTCTATGCAGCTTGTGGATGAATGGAACACCCGTGCAGTTAAAATACAACCTTAACGTGTGTACGCTTAAGCACATCTCTGTGAAAGTGGCCTTAATATGTATGTGCATGTGCGTTCATTCTAGTGGCTAGAACAAATGAATATTCCAGCCAATAAAATAAGTTTACATGAATATGCTGCTAAACTCCATACATTCATAAACACACATAAATACATGTAAATACCCACCAAAATGACTGTATTTTACACTGATTGTTTCTTCCAGCTCCTGGCAGAAAGATCCAGCATAGATGAGAGTATTTTAAGACATCCATGTGCATGCTGCCATATGGAGCTCATACAGTTAGTGCATCTGTGGATATTGCATACTGTTTATGCTGAAGAGTCTTTATATTCAAGAGGCTTTTATTGAACTGCGTTTACTTATAATTGTTGTCTTTGCTGTGGACTGGTCACAGACATGCATATATCTGCCCCAATATTTATATTTGAAAAGCACAAGGACGTACAACACGTACGACGGCACTCTAAAGGGGAAGTTCTATTCGCCTTGGGGCTGCTTTTAGCTGATTCCTTGTTAGTTAAAGACTAACTAACTAACTTTTTTGTCTATTACAGTGTGATGAATGTGCTTACTCCATTATGAACGGTAGTTTTCAGGGCTCAAGTCCTGCGGGAACGCGTGGGAACGGAGTTCCTGCACTTTTTTTACAGCAGGAAGGCAGTTCCCTTTGCAGGACTAGAGCAGCCAAGCCACCTGAGCCAATCCTTCACTGAGTGGCGATGCCCAGCTTGACTCACTGTCAGGGGCAGTCGAACCTTAGTAATCTTTTATGTTACTGGCCGCTTCCTGTATATGGATTCATCAGGTAGTGTGCGGGTATTCCGTCACTTCCTCGATGCCGCAATGTCTCCTGGGAGCTTTTGTCATTGTTTCCAGGAGACATTGCGGAGGTCTGCCGTGAGTTATCGCGGGATTTAGAAAGAACTTGCTTAAAAAAAAAAAAAATGCGCTTTAGTAATCATGCATATGAGCGTATCATTTTTTTTTTTTTTTTTTTTGGTGGGGGAGTGGATCTTGGGTGGAAGTTCCCACACTTTTTTCCCCAGGACTTGACCCCTGGTAGTTTTACCAGAACGAGTGCTCCCGTCTCATAACTTGCTTCTGAGAATGCGCGGGTTTAAAATGTCATTTTTGCCCACACACGATCATTTTTAACAACACGAAAAACTACATTTTAAAAAACGACGTAAAAAAATGCAACATGTTCGAATTTCTTTTTTTGTCGTTTTTCAGAAGCCGAAAAACGATGTGAAGCCCACACACGATCATTTTAAATGACGTTTTTAAAAACGTAGTTTTTTTTCATGCCGAAAAACGATCGTGTGTACGTGGCATTAGCATTCCATATTGGTGAGCTAAATGTCAGATGACCTGCGTTCTGGATCTTTGTCTCTGAACGCACAGGGCCCTAAATGCCGGTACCATCCAGTACATCGCTCAGCCCCATCCTGTCTCAGACTGACATAGACTTTGATAGGCTGCCTAGAGCAGGGCTGTGCATTGCAGCTGTCCCACCCCAGTGCACTAAAACGGAGGGATGCAATACTACTAAACAGCACCATGTGCAATGGGGCATATTGAGCATTGCAGTGTTTACTTTTATATTACTTAGTTTAAATAAAAATATGTATGCACAACAGTATATTACGATCAACTGACCTGTGTTTGTAACATGTTGTTGTGCACTGAGCTGCATGAAAATGAGCGGTTGAGACACAGCCTCATTTACTTTGAATAAGTTGGCAGTCAGGATTTTTTTTTCCTAACCAATAAGAGTGTATAAAAATGGCAAAAATACAAGGAAAGTCTAGTAATGCACCATAATAGATTATTACATTTATAATCATTATAATAGAATCATGACACAGGAAAAATATTTTAGGTGGGGGAAATATTGTGATAAAATAAGATTTATTTATTTTTTAATAATAAATTAAATATATCCCAGAAACTTGCTAAATGTAACACCGCTTGCTGCCACTAGGAGATGCTGTCTCCATACCTAGAGCTACAGGATAATGAAATAACCACCTCCATGTACAATATGTTCAAGCTGAGAACAAGTCATGTCTTACTGCCATCCCTCATTTAGTGGAAGAAATAAGAGTGTAAAATACATCCTTTATGAGTTTATAAATATAAAATCTGTTATAAAGTCTGTGCTCTGGGCCATTTCTATGGATGTGTAGACCTTATACTGCCCTTGCATTTCCATGATCATGATCTTAGCCAACCTAAAAAAATATAAAACAATAATTGGCCCCCGTCTCAGCCCTATAAAGTGACACTAAATAATATCCCTATTCTCCAAAAAATAATCTATATACATCAGCTACTTAATGGCCCTGTTATCTGTTTTTCATGAAATAGTTTCATGCTGTAGTTTTCAGCTCCCTTTTAATGTCCCCTGTGACCTCTCCTTTCTCCTCATTTCTATTTTTTTGGTGTCAGACTAAATTTCATCGTGTGCTGCATCAGCATTATGATTGCCCTCAAAAGGGCCGGTTGTATCTGTAAGATTAGATGTCCAGCTCCTCCACCTCCCCTTACATTAGATGTCAAGAGCCACCCCACCATCAGAAGTTGAGTCCCCCACTCTCCCTTACATCACAGTGCACCCCCCTTTCCTTATGCTGCTGCTGGGAAGAAGCTGGATGCATTGCTTTAAAGCAAAAAGTAAGGGTCTGGAGTAGGACCAGAGGAGGGCTGGAGCTCTCCTGCAGCTGCAGAAGAGGTGCAAGGGCCACATGATATGGCCTGGAGGGCCGGATTTGGCCCGCGGGCCTTGTGTTTGACATCTGTGACCTAACAGGAAGATGGATCACAGCAGCATTTGGAGGAGGCTGAGGGCAATAGAAGAAACTGTTATCAATTAAGAACACATACTGTACTTAAAGTTTTTTTAATACCAGAGTTTGAAGCTGCCCATAGATTGATTGTGTTTGTTTCTTTTTTATCAGTGTATGCAGACAATCTGCTGCAGTGCTGATCAGTGTATATTGAGAGTAGAGAAGTCCCACTATCATAATACAATAGTGCATCAGGGAGGATTACTTCATCCACCTCGAATGTGTGGATGGGGCAACCCATTTGTTTTGTTTTGTTTTTTCAGTTTTTTTATCAGTCGACTAGCTGATCAAAAAATTAAAAAGACTTCTATCCACCCTTCCCCTGAGGTGGCTCTCCTATCTATACTCCCTGGCTCGTTCAAGTCCGTTAAAAACGATGTGTTGCGACACTTTCTGGCGGCGGCCAGGGTGGTGATCCCCCGTCATTGGAGATCGGCGGTTACACCTTCCCTGGGGGACTGGGCTGTTGAGGTGGACCGCATTAGGGACCTTGAACGTCTGTTGGCGGAAGAGTGTGATAAAAGCGAACAATTTTCTCTCACCTGGAATTCATGGTCTGTGTTCCGATACTCTTCTGAGTTTATTTCCTGGGCTGAAGGTGGCCTGGATGATGTCGCCCTGGTACCATGATGGAGTGATACTTGCCCCCCCAATTTTTGCCCCACTTTCTCTCCCCCTTTTGTCTGCTTCTGCTTCTTCTCCTTCTCGTTGTCTGATTACATTCTTAGGAATCCATTAGACCGAATACCATGGCCTTGACCCGCCGAATGTTACTGGTTCGCTATCTGATCCCATATGTTATTTTTTCCATACAGATCAATATGCACTCTCATATACTGCACGGTATGCGGGGCAGCACTGCTCACTTACCCGAAGTATGATTGATAGCTACAATAACTAGATCTTCCCTTTTTTTTTTTATATGCAGGGATTGCAGCACTAACGGCCTTATGGTGGTCCTCGTACTTATGCTTTTACTCTCATTCATATGTATCATAGACCTGTTTCTGTTCTGTCATACACGATGCCTATTGTTGATGTATTCGATTTCGCTGTTTGTAATGTTTGAGAAGATATTTGTCTTTCTGCTTTTCTTTTTTTTAATAAAATAAGATTGAATTAAAAAATGAAAAATAAATCTTTGAGCAGCTCTTTTATTATATAAACTCATCATACTTACCTATTCTGTGCAGTGGTTTTGCACAGAGCAGTCAGGATTCTCCTCCTCTTGGGTCCTTCATGGGCACTCCTTACTCCTCCCCTCTGCTGAGTTCCCCTACAGCAAGACCCTTTCTATGGGGGCATTAGTGCATGCTTGTATCCATAAGACACAGCCTGGCTCAGCCTCCCCGGTCTCTGGTTCTGATTGACAGCAGCGGGAGCCAATGGGTCTTGGCTCTTCTGCAATCCGTCGTAGATGTACATCGATCCCTTTAAATTGGATAGCAGACGCGTGCTTGACCGCTGCACAGCGGGAGTGCCGATGCTCGTTACTGATTGGGTAAATGGAATAGCCATTTATTTATCAAACATTTATTACTCATTAATGTAAACATGTGTTTCTAATTTGCTGTGTATGTATGTGTGTGTGTGTATATATATATATATATGTGTGTGTGTATGGGTATGTTGGTTGTATCTGTTAGAAATTATATTGTGTAACAACGTGTTTTGATTGTGTTCAAAAGCCTATATTTTGCTGTAGCGGCTGTTTTGGTTGTGGACAGATGCCACTCACACCTTCAGCTTGAGAATCTAGGAAATGACATGTAGATGCTAAATGACCATCTGTTTTTGAATGTAAAATACTAACAAATTGTCAGTATTTCAGAATAGGCCCATTTAAGGCGCCTCCCCCTTTTAAACTGTATAAAAGAACTGAGGCACTCAAGCCTCAGTAGAATATTGATTGTATGTACATGTGGTTCTCCAGGCTTGTGGTAAGCTGCTTGCTTGAATATTAAATACATCTTTTTTAAATGAATTTGGATTCAGCAGTCAACGTTACTGAAAGTCCTTAAGTTCTGGGCTTTCCCTATCAAAATGGTCCTTCGAGAAGCCGGGAAGAAATACTCTGTCATAAATATAGAAAAAAAAATCACTTTTGCTGGAGCACAGCATACCGGTGCCCCACTTTACATGCAAGTTTAAGGCATTCTATCAATAATGTTATTTAAATAAATTGTATATATTTAATGTTGCCCTTTGAGCCATATTAAATACCTACTTCTGGTCAAATGTCCTCTTTTTATAATGTGTTCATATTTTTAAATATATTTTACATTGTCCTATGTAACCCATGGCCGTGTCTAGCTATGCCCTAAGCTTGCAAATTGACCTGAAAAGAGGTCAGAAAAAACATACAAGATCCCCCTCCCATAGACTCAGTGGACTTTGTGTACTATGTTTAGTGTTTGCAAATTTCAGGCTGGATTCACGGATCATCCCACTAACCAAGCCCAGGCCAGTTTGCTCATCATTATTAGAGATTTGAGATAAGTTCATGGTTTGGTTCGAAAACAAGTTTGGACTGAACTTTGGCTGTTTGCATGTACGTCCCAATGCCAGACTTTAAGCCCATTCAGCGGGAGCTGAGCATAATATATAGCAGTGGTAATTCTACTGCTACTATATATGACAGCTTCTTTCAATGGTTGCAGAGGAAACAGTGGGTACCTTAGCAATCACTGATGCCATCTAGCTTCATTCATCCACTGGCAGGGATAGTGTGACATCATTGACCAAATACAGCCACATGGTTATACATGGGGCAATGACATTGATGAAATATGGCTGTGGCCATATTTGGTTGGTGATGTCACCTGGGAGACATTGTCCCTTTGTTTACATCGGTAGTGTAGCACTCGTCAGAAAAAAGTGTACATTGGCAGTTTAAAAAAATGGTAATTTGCCACTGAGAAAGAGTGGGAAAAGGACACATTAGGATAGGCATCCTTAAAGAGGAGGGGGGAAAGGGTGCATTAGAAAGTCCCAAAAAATGGCTGCTATGTGCCCTACAAGAGGAAAAAAATGGTGCATTAGCATCACTATAAAAGAAAGTGGCTGTGGAACACCCTTGAGGAGGAGGAGTAAGTCTGACTTGTCTCATTGAGGTGCTACTCCCACTGAGCTGGTCCTTTCACCAAAGCTGATATGCTGCAGGCAGAGGCTGCACACCACAACTGTGCTGTCAGAAAACTTTGTCAAGATGCAGGAGATGCAATAAAAAGGCCAAAAACATAAGTCTCAGTTGGGAAACGTTGTCATATCCAATAATTAAAGTTGCGTGCGTGGGCTTTATGGTATGCTGTGCTTCAGAACAGGAGTGCGCAGCCCTGGGAGACAGTGCTGTGCTCAATAAAGTGAGTGTTGCTACCCTATGGGAGGAAGAGCAGCTTCAGGCACTTACTGCCAGCATCACCACCAGGTACACAAACAGAAAATGCAAGCCTCAAGCAGCTTTCTTTATGGAGGGGAAGGGTGGGTTTATATAAATTGATAGGCAGGCAGGGGAGAGATCTATGTTCTTTTTGGTGGAAAAAATGGAAAAGGTCATGATATGGTATGAGGTTTTGCTGGAAAATAAAGGCATAAACCCCTCAGATCTAAAGTAGTGAATGTGATTCTGAATAACTCTGCTCACTCTTTATCCTTTAACATCAGTGCTTTGCGTGTCAAGGATGGAAACAAGAGGAGGGGTACATCTCTAAAGGGACACAAGAGGCATTGTTGATGTTTCCACCTCACTTTGAAATGCCTGGATACCTGTAATGAGAATATGATTTTTGGGGATATGATGCTTAAATGCTTTTCCTGGCTTTATCAGAGCTTTTAATATTTACCAAATTTATGGAATGACGGGATACGTCATATCCTTAAAAACCATTGCACAGAAAAAAAGTTACTTTAATTATTCAACAGAGCTTAGGCAGTAAATGTTATGTAATATTGTAAAAAAAATGCATTAAGGCAGCACATGGTGATAAAGTTTCTCATGATTATCAAAGACTATTAAAATAATTAGATTGAATTTGGTGTTCTATTCCTAGAAGATAGGGGCAGATTAGAAGAAGGCCTTCTTTTGACGGAGAAACAGTCTTAAACCATGTTCCAGTGCGAGGATAATGAGCACACGTAAGCTGCTTATAGGACAGAGTGGTACCATAACAGTAATATTATCAGAGGTCACAAAGACCTGTCTCAGACTGCTAATTAACCATAGAACATGCTGCTATATGCAGTCATTTATTGTGTTATACTTCATATGATGTTTGGCAATATCCTAAAGCAAATTAGCTCACTTTATTCCTAAATGATACTTAAACTATGATTATTTCTTGTGAATGAGGGGTTAAAAACCCCAGAACCAGCGCAAAGTGGAAGGATAATTAGTACAACTAGAGTGATTAAACAGGTGAAAGTTGGTAAGGAGCAGTACATTGTTAAAAAGAAAATGGATAAGTCGAATTCAATACTAAATTGATTCAACCATGCCCCTTTGTAGGGGTTGCGGGCAGGGAGCTTATCGGAACCCGGGAGCCCCCAGATCCCGGCCACCCACCCTAGGTGAATGAGTATACCCCTAACCTTTCACCTGGAGGAAAGAAAATGTAAAAAAAAAACACACTACACAGGTTTTAAAGGTAATTTATTAGGCAGCTATCTTCGTGTTAGTGAATACGCAATTTTCTTGAGGTGGCGTAACACGTAAGGGCCAGATTTAACATGTAAAGGACGGAAGTGACGTGGAACGCGAACGTAATTATTTTTTGTAAACGATCCTTTGCTTTTATGTAAGAGCATTATTGTTTGAATAAACCCTCACCTTTTAAAACTTTATTACGCTATGGGAGGCTATTTTTCTATGCTTGTACCCTCATGTTGAGACACCTACCTACGGAATCCTACGGATACCTATATTACCTCCGGGACCCTTTCTTTGGCACACTGAGTGGGGCTGCTGGAAGTAGTACACGGCCAGGACCGGACACCAGAGAAAGTCAGGAGATAAATCAAAGGCGTATTCTATCAGGAAGGATGTATGCACTCTGAGAGCATAGAAATTCGGAGAATCCTCTAACAGAAGATTTATAAGAAAATTGTGTGTTCACTAACGCAAAGACACAGTCTTATTATTCTAAGAATTATTTCTATATGCACTTTTGAACTTTTATTATTTTGCCCTATTTCACTTTTCAGATTATTGGACTTTGGATCATTGTGATTTCACACAGTGTGATTTTACTTTTATGTCATTTTATGCAGACTATTGCGCTCATCACATTTATTTATTCTATCTACTTTGGCACACTTGTTTACACTCTAGATTGAGCTGCAGTTGTCTATCACATACCCTTTTAGTTCACTTGGAGGAGCGAGAGTCTTTACTTAAAGTGGAGTTCCACCCATTTTTTTATGTTTGTCTGTGCTGCATGCCCTAATCTCATAGTGTTCAGAATGGACAATTTTTATTTATTTTTTTGCATGTAAATACCTTTATTTTATAGTCCTTCATTACTTCCTCCTCCTTATTAGCCTAGGCTATTAAGTCACAAGGCTATTCGCAAGGGTTTCTGGGATAGGCATCATGTATCCCAGTAGTCCTTGCAAATAGCCTATTTGCATAGAGAAGGGGTGGCAACTTCCTCTGACACTCCTGTTTCTATGGAAACCTGACTGAAACCTATTACATCGCTTGTGCAGCACTGAGCATGTGCGAGATCTGCAAGGCTGAAATCCAGGAAGTCATACAGTCTGGCTTCATGATGCCCACACTTAAGATGGCCACGGTCTATTTCTAGATTATAAACTAACTAAATGCTCTAACAACCTAACAAAACAGACCTTAGTTTACAGACCAACTTTACTAGACTACATTAAGCTTGTGTATTACAGGGGTATTTATATTTAAAAAGTGAAATTGTGGGTGGAACTCCCCTTTAACATATCATTCAGATATTCCCGCTCAAAGTCAAAGATGTCCATAAACGTCCGTCCGGCGGGAAGTGGTTAAAGCATGCTATCCAACATTTGTTGTTGGAAAATCCGATGGAGCATACAAATGGTCGGATTTTCTGAAAAAAACCCTCCATCACACATTTGTTGTCGGAAAATCCAATCGTGTGTACGAGGCTTTAGTCTATTAATCACCAAGGACACATAGACAAAGAGTAGGGGATTTTATATGTAGTCAGTAGATAGTCTCTTCAACCTATTAGAAATAAGACTTTTTGACTAGTGTTTGTTTAAACAAAACCTGAAAGAAATATGAGGCTGTCATTGCTAACCTCCTACTGAAAATGCTACTTGGCTGGGTAGTATGCTAACCCACTGGTTTAAAGACTTTCCAAACCAATGACCTGGGACAAGCAGTTCAAGAAAATCACAGAAAAATCTGAAGTGCTTTGTTTCCTGCCTGTTCCCATCAGTGACTTTAATTTACTAAAGAAAAAGGCTCTGCATAATAGCCAGGAAATTAACATTTTCAGAAAGAAAGGTCAGCAATGGCAACCTACATGCTTCTGTCATGACAGATTTCCTTTAACCACTTAAGCCCCGGACCATTTTGTAGCTAAATGCCCAGGCCAGGTTTTGCGATTCGGCACTGCGTCGCTTTAACAGACAATTGTGCGGTCGTGCGACGTGGCTCCCAAACAAAATTGGTGTCCTTTTTTCCCCACAAATAGAGCTTTCTTTTGGTGGTATTTGATCACCTCTGCGATTTTTATTTTTTGCTCTATAAACAAAAATAGAGCGACAATTTTGAAAAAAATTCTATATTTTTTACTTTTTACTATAATAAATATCCCCCAAAAACATATATATAAAAAAATGTTTTCCCTCAGTTTAGGCCAATACGTATTCTTCGACCTATTTTTGGTAAAAAAAATTGCAATAAGCGTTTATCGATTGGTTTGCGCAAAATTTATAGCGTTTACAAAATAGGGGATAGTTTTATTGCATTTTTATACATTTTTATTTTTTTTACTACTATTGGCGGCGATCAGCGATTTTTTTTCGTCCCTGCGGCATTATGGCGGAAACTTCTGAAAATTTTGACACATTTTTGGGACCATTGTCATTTTCACAGCAAAAAATGCATTTAAATTGCATTGTTTATTGTGAAAATGACAGTTGCAGTTTGGGAGTTAACCACAGGGGGCGCTGTAGGAGTTAGGGTTCACTAAGTGTGTGTTTACAACTGTAGGGGGGTGTGGCTGTAGGACTGATGTCATCGATCGAGTCTCCCTTATAAAAAGGATCACTCGTTCGATACGCCGCCACAGTGAAGTACGGGGAAGCCGTGTTTACATACGGCTCTCCCCGTTCTTCAGCTCCGGGGAGCGATCGCGACGGAGCAGCTATAAACGAATAGCCGCGCCGTCGTCCCGGATCGCTCCCCGAGGGAATTTGCACGCAGCGGGGTGGGTCCCGATCGGACCCCCCACCCGCTAGAAGGCAAGGACGTATATATACGCCCATCTGCCTGTCCGTGCCATTTTGCGGACGTATATAGTCGTGCGGCGGGCGTTAAGGGGTTAAACTTTGTAAAACACGTTCACTCTGTGTGATATGTAGAGCTGTGCATAGTTAGCATTTTGTAGTTTAAGCCTTTTGGCATTTATTTTCTGTCTCCGTTATCTTTCTGTTCGATCAGTGCTTTATAAATAGCAGCAGCAACAAATTTGTTTGGTGCCAGAGCAATTTTTTTGGTACTGAATCATAGTTTCTGTGCTTTAAATCATATTCTGAGTCATCAGAGTATCGGTATAGAAGGCCTAAATTATTGGTTTGTTTCTGGCAAGTTTTGCTTTGAGTTAATTTATTTCAGTGAACACAGCAAAAAAAATTGCCAAAACAGATAATGTCTCTTAGAGCATGAAATTTTCCTGTAACGAAACTGGAACACATGAGACCTGTCAACATGGAAAAAGACCCAGTGCCGTTTCTCTCAGAAAATCCATCAAACATTTGCAGATTTGGCACTATGAAAAACAATCATTTTTCTAAACCATTTATTATGTTGATTAAGCCTTAGTAAATATTCCCAGCCTTGCCTCTTAAGTCTTTGTAATTACTAGTTTTTGTTAATTATTTCCTGTGTTTATCTAGTATTAACTGTACAGTACTTTACAAAATCCATGTTTACCATTCACATCACACTTTTCCCAGCACAGATTAACAGTTAATTCACCTTCTTACAGTAGGGTGACCAGACATCCCTGATTTCCGGGGACAGTCCCTGGATTGAGGATACTGCCCCCGGACCAAGTCTGTCCCCAATTTTGTCCCCGGATTGGATTTGAACAGAGGCTGGGGAAATTTCAAACAGTCATGCTCTGCCACTCCTACTAGCTTAGGGGGTTATTTTTTTCCCATGATCTGTGCCCCTTTCTGATGATCATGTGCTGGTCGGAGCACAAAGAATATTTCTTCCGTTTCGGGTGCATGCTCATTCAGCTGCGCTTGCATGTTCTTCTGCCTTGGCTCAAGTCCCGGTCAGCTGCTTGCCTGCTTATCTTATTGCCTTCCCTGGCAGAGTGTTCTTCCTCCGCTCCCCACCCAGTAGTAGCCGGGGCCCGGAGAGTAAGACTTGACAGGCTGTGAGGCAGGCAGCGACAGGCAGAGAGTCGCGGATTGCCGCCATTGCTAGTAAAAAAAATATATGTCCCCAGATTTAATTTAAAAAATCTGGTCACCTTATCTTATAGGGACCCAAAGACATTCTAGATGTAACTGAGGCAGAAACCCATACCTACTAGTATGTCTTTGGAATGTTCGAGGAACCTGGAACACACCAAACCCAGTTCTGGTGACCTAGGGGTCCCCCAGGGATTACTAAAATTTGCAGGGATTTCCTCTCACTTCCTGTAGGAATGCAGTTGATAAAATAATTGGTTAGTTACATTAAAGTCATTGTAAAGTCTTGTTTAAAAAAAAAAACATGTTACTCACTTACTTACTCTGTGAAGTTGGTTTTGCCCAGCGCAGCCCCTTTCCTCCTCTTCTCAGGTCTCTCTTCGCTGCTCCTGGCCCTCCCTCCTGTTGAGTGCCCGCACAGCAAGCAGCTTGCTATAGGGCAGTGATGGCGAACCTTTTTGAGCCCGAGTGCCCAAACTCCAACACAAAACCTAATTTTTTTTTGAAGTGCCAACACTGCAATTAAACATGAATACCAAGGTTTTCGTTTAGAAAAATCAACTCGTACACTTGTCCAAACTAATTAACAGCTTTTGTTTTAAAAGAAAAACACAATAACAGAGCTTTCTATTAAACATTTTTTTTTTATTGAAAAAGATTCTCAACAACTGTACTTGTGCATGTATTTTTGGATAAGGATACATTTGCAGATCGCTGGTAAAGATGCCTTTGCTGATCGCTGGTAAGGATGCCTTTGCTAGGCATTTTCAAAGATGGCTTTGCTGGGCATTTCCAAAGATGGCTTTGCTGGGCATTTTCAAAGATGACTTTGCTGGGCATTTTCAAAGATGACTTTGCTGGCCATTTTCAAAGATGACTTTGCTGGGCATTTTCAAAGATGACTTTGCTGGGCATTTTCAAAGATGACTTTGCTGGGCATTTCCAAAGATGGCTTTGCTGGGCATTTCCAAAGATGGCTTTGCTGGGCATTTCCAAAGATGGCTTTGCTGGGCATTTCCAAAGATGGCTTTGCTGGGCATTTCCAAAGATGGCTTTGCTGGGCATTTCCAAAGATGGCTTTGCTGGGCATTTCCAAAGATGGCTTTGCTGGGCATTTCCAATGATGGCTTTGCTGGGCATTTCCAAAGATGGCTTTGCTGGGCATTTCCAAAGATGGCTTTGCTGGGCATTTCCAAAGATGGCTTTGCTGGGCATTATTAAAGATGCCTTGGTAAGGCATCTTTAAAGATGCCATTGCTGGGCATTTTTAAAGATGCCTTGTCTGGGCATTGGTAAAGATTGGTAAAGATGCCTTGGCTGGGCATTAGATGCCTTGGCTGGGCATTGGTAAAGATGCATTTGCTTACACAAGGGATAGAGATCTACAATGCTGTGATGGGTACAGGCACAGTATACTTTGCATAGCTAAAAGACATTATTGAACATAAGCAGAGGATGAGTCTAATGATCTATTGCTGGGCATTATTAAAGATGCCTTGGCTGGGCATTGGTAAAGATGCCTTAGCTGGGCATTGGTAAAGATGCCTTGCCTGGGCATTATTAAAGATGCCATGACTGGGCATTTTTAAAGATGCCTTGGCTGGGCATTGGTAAAGATGCCTTGCCTGGGCATTATTAAAGATGCCATTGCTGGGCATTTTTAAAGATGCCTTGGCTGGGCATTGGTAAAGATGCCTTGCCTGGGCATTATTAAAGATGCCATTGCTGGGCATTTTTAAAGATGCCTTGGCTGGGCATTGGTAAAGATGCCTTGCCTGGGCATTATTAAAGATGCCATTGCTGGGCATTTTTAAAGATGCCTTGGCTGGGCATTGGTAAAGATGCCTTGTCTGGGCATTGGTAAAGATGCCTTGGCTGGGCATTGGTAAAGATGCCTTGCCTGGGCATTATTAAAGATGCCATTGCTGGGCATTTTTAAAGATGCCTTGGCTGGGCATTGGTAAAGATGCCTTGCCTGGGCATTATTAAAGATGCCATTGCTGGGCATTTTTAAAGATGCCTTGGCTGGGCATTGGTAAAGATGCCTTGTCTGGGCATTGGTAAAGATGCCTTGGCTGGGCATTGGTAAAGATGCAATGACACATTTTTGTTTTTTTCATTTTAGCCCTTTGGATTCTTCTTTGCAATTCTTGTAGATTAGAATCTACAGCAGCTTCCAGACCCAGCAGAGCAGTGGGCATTTTTAAAGATACCTTGGCTGGGCATTTTTAAAGATGCCTTGGCTGGGCATTGGTAAAGATGCCTTGCCTGGGCATTATTAAAGATGCCATTGCTGGGCATTTTTAAAGATGCCTTGGCTGGGCATTGGTAAAGATGCCTTGCCTGGGCATTATTAAAGATGCCATTGCTGGGCATTTTTAAAGATGCCTTGGCTGGGCATTGGTAAAGATGCCTTGCCTGGGCATTATTAAAGATGCCATTGCTGGGCATTTTTAAAGATGCCTTGGCTGGGCATTGGTAAAGATGCCTTGTCTGGGCATTGGTAAAGATGCCTTGGCTGGGCATTGGTAAAGATGCCTTGCCTGGGCATTATTAAAGATGCCATTGCTGGGCATTTTTAAAGATGCCTTGGCTGGGCATTGGTAAAGATGCCTTGCCTGGGCATTATTAAAGATGCCATTGCTGGGCATTTTTAAAGATGCCTTGGCTGGGCATTGGTAAAGATGCCTTGCCTGGGCATTATTAAAGATGCCATTGCTGGGCATTTTTAAAGATGCCTTGGCTGGGCATTGGTAAAGATGCCTTGTCTGGGCATTGGTAAAGATGCCTTGGCTGGGCATTGGTAAAGATGCAATGACACATTTTTGTTTTTTTCATTTTAGCCCTTTGGATTCTTCTTTGCAATTCTTGTAGATTAGAATCTACAGCAGCTTCCAGACCCAGCAGAGCAGTGGGCATTTTTAAAGATACCTTGGCTGGGCATTTTTAAAGATGCCTTGGCTGGGCATTGGTAAAGATGCCTTGCCTGGGCATTATTAAAGATGCCATTGCTGGGCATTTTTAAAGATGCCTTGGCTGGGCATTGGTAAAGATGCCTTGCCTGGGCATTATTAAAGATGCCATTGCTGGGCATTTTTAAAGATGCCTTGGCTGGGCATTGGTAAAGATGCCTTGCCTGGGCATTATTAAAGATGCCATTGCTGGGCATTTTTAAAGATGCCTTGGCTGGGCATTGGTAAAGATGCCTTGTCTGGGCATTGGTAAAGATGCCTTGGCTGGGCATTGGTAAAGATGCCTTGCCTGGGCATTATTAAAGATGCCATTGCTGGGCATTTTTAAAGATGCCTTGGCTGGGCATTGGTAAAGATGCCTTGTCTGGGCATTGGTAAAGATGCCATTGCTGGGCATTTTTAAAGATGCCTTGGCTGGGCATTGGTAAAGATGCCTTGCCTGGGCATTATTAAAGATGCCATTGCTGGGCATTTTTAAAGATGCCTTGGCTGGGCATTGGTAAAGATGCCTTGTCTGGGCATTGGTAAAGATGCCTTGGCTGGGCATTGGTAAAGATGCCTTGCCTGGGCATTATTAAAGATGCCATTGCTGGGCATTTTTAAAGATGCCTTGGCTGGGCATTGGTAAAGATGCCTTGTCTGGGCATTGGTAAAGATGCCTTGGCTGGGCATTGGTAAAGATGCAATGACACATTTTTGTTTTTTTCATTTTAGCCCTTTGGATTCTTCTTTGCAATTCTTGTAGATTAGAATCTACAGCAGCTTCCAGACCCAGCAGAGCAGTGGGCATTTTTAAAGATACCTTGGCTGGGCATTTTTAAAGATGCCTTGGCTGGGCATTGGTAAAGATGCCTTGCCTGGGCATTATTAAAGATGCCATTGCTGGGCATTTTTAAAGATGCCTTGGCTGGGCATTGGTAAAGATGCCTTGCCTGGGCATTATTAAAGATGCCATTGCTGGGCATTTTTAAAGATGCCTTGGCTGGGCATTGGTAAAGATGCCTTGCCTGGGCATTATTAAAGATGCCATTGCTGGGCATTTTTAAAGATGCCTTGGCTGGGCATTGGTAAAGATGCCTTGTCTGGGCATTGGTAAAGATGCCTTGGCTGGGCATTGGTAAAGATGCCTTGCCTGGGCATTATTAAAGATGCCATTGCTGGGCATTTTTAAAGATGCCTTGGCTGGGCATTGGTAAAGATGCCTTGTCTGGGCATTGGTAAAGATGCCATTGCTGGGCATTTTTAAAGATGCCTTGGCTGGGCATTGGTAAAGATGCCTTGCCTGGGCATTATTAAAGATGCCATTGCTGGGCATTTTTAAAGATGCCTTGGCTGGGCATTGGTAAAGATGCCTTGTCTGGGCATTGGTAAAGATGCCTTGGCTGGGCATTGGTAAAGATGCCTTGCCTGGGCATTATTAAAGATGCCATTGCTGGGCATTTTTAAAGATGCCTTGGCTGGGCATTGGTAAAGATGCCTTGTCTGGGCATTGGTAAAGATGCCTTGGCTGGGCATTGGTAAAGATGCAATGACACATTTTTGTTTTTTTCATTTTAGCCCTTTGGATTCTTCTTTGCAATTCTTGTAGATTAGAATCTACAGCAGCTTCCAGACCCAGCAGAGCAGTGGGCATTTTTAAAGATGCCTTGGCTGGGCATTTTTAAAGATGCCTTGGCTGGGCATTGGTAAAGATGCCTTGCCTGGGCATTATTAAAGATGCCATTGCTGGGCATTTTTAAAGATGCCTTGGCTGGGCATTGGTAAAGATGCCTTGCCTGGGCATTATTAAAGATGCCATTGCTGGGCATTTTTAAAGATGCCTTGGCTGGGCATTGGTAAAGATGCCTTGCCTGGGCATTATTAAAGATGCCATTGCTGGGCATTTTTAAAGATGCCTTGGCTGGGCATTGGTAAAGATGCCTTGTCTGGGCATTGGTAAAGATGCCTTGGCTGGGCATTGGTAAAGATGCCTTGCCTGGGCATTATTAAAGATGCCATTGCTGGGCATTTTTAAAGATGCCTTGGCTGGGCATTGGTAAAGATGCCTTGCCTGGGCATTATTAAAGATGCCATTGCTGGGCATTTTTAAAGATGCCTTGGCTGGGCATTGGTAAAGATGCCTTGTCTGGGCATTGGTAAAGATGCCTTGGCTGGGCATTGGTAAAGATGCCTTGCCTGGGCATTATTAAAGATGCCATTGCTGGGCATTTTTAAAGATGCCTTGGCTGGGCATTGGTAAAGATGCCTTGTCTGGGCATTGGTAAAGATGCCTTGGCTGGGCATTGGTAAAGATGCAATGACACATTTTTGTTTTTTTCATTTTAGCCCTTTGGATTCTTCTTTGCAATTTCATCCAAACAGGCTACAAATCTCTCCAAGACCCGTCCTCTGCTTAGCCATCGTACATTATTGTACATAAGTAAAGTATTATACTGTGCCTGTACCTCATCAAGAAGTGCTTGAAACTGTCGAAAATTAAGAGCACGAGCCATGATGTAATTCACCATTTTTGTGACATCCTTGAGGATATCGTCTAATATTTTGCTGCTTTCCTTGGCACAAAGAGCTTCTTGATGTATAATACAATGAAATTGAATGACTGGGTGCTTTGCTTCTTTGACAAAAAACTGTATGAAACCAGATGTTACCCCCACCATGGAAGGTGCCCCGTCACTAGTAACTGAAACCACTTTTTCTGGCCTTATGTCTTGTGAGACAAAAGCCTCCATCACAGCATTGTAGATATCTATCCCTTGTGTTCTTCCAGGCAAAGACAACAGTTTCATGAGCTCCTCTCTCATGGTGTCACCAACAGCATAACGCAAAATTACTGCTAGCCTTGCATGATTATTTATGTCTGTGCTTTCATCCAAGCACATGGAGTAACAGGCTGCCTTTTGTAAGTCAGTGGTGAGCTGCTGACTAACATCACTTGCCATACGCAGGACTCTATCTTTAACAGTATTTCTGCTAAGTGGCATTTCAGAGATTCGTTGCTTAATTTTGTCCTTGTTTGGAAATTCATGAAAAAGGGAATTACTCACAGCCAACATGGCCGTTTTGATAAAATCGCCATCAGAGAGGGGCTTTCCATGTTTTGCTATGCACAGTGAAATTTCAAAGCTGGCATTTGCCAGATAATTTGTTTTAGAAAGATAGTTGCAAAAACTACGATACTGGCAGTGATATCTCTTCAATTTCCCATCAAGAAACTCTTTTCTTTCAGCTACACCAAGTTCGGCAACACTTTTGTGGTTGGTATCAAAATGACGTTTGACACTAGATGTGCGAGATACCACACTTTCACTACACAGAACACATAACGCTTTCCCATTGCGTTCAATCACTCCAAATGACTGTGTCCAGGTCTCTTGGAATGATCTTCCACTATCTGTTTTTAATTTTGCTTTTTTTGATGTACTCATTTTTGGTTGTTCATGTCTACAAAAAACACAAAATGTATAAAATAAGGATGGATGAAGCACCCAATACAAATCTATCCCTACCTACCTATACCAAAAATATTATTGCAACATTTCACAAAAAAGGTAGAACAACTCACGGTTTTGTAGACAGATATACATCGTCCAATATCCTGTGAAACAAGAAGTCGCGCTGTGCCGCTGCTGACACCGCTATGCTGGGTCTGGAAGCTGCTGTAGATTCTGAATTGCAAAGAAGAATCCCAAAGAGAGGGCTGTAATGAAAAAAAAAATATGTTTTCATTGTTGTCCATAGGGACACAGGAAACTACCATAGCCCGGGGGCCAGATGTGACCCTTAGCAACTTACGTTTCTGTAATGTAGACAGATATAAGCTCAAATCGTCCAATGTCCTGTGAAACAACAAGGCGTGCTGTGCCGCTGCTGACACCGCTCTGCTGGGTCTGAAAGCTGCTGTACATTCTACAAGATTTGCAAAGTAGAATCCCGGAGAGAGGGCTGTAATGAAAAAAAAAATATGTTTTCATTGTTGTCCATAGGGACACAGGAAACTACCGTAGCCCGGGGGCCAGATGTGACCCTTAGCAACTTACTTTTTTTAATGTAGACAGATATAAGCTCAAATCGTCCAATGTCCTGTGAAACAAGAAGTCGCGCTGTGCCGCTGCTGACACCGCTCTGCTGGGTCTGGAAGCTGCTGTAGATTCTACAAGAATTGCAAAGAAGAATCCAAAGGGCTAAAATGAAAAAAAAAAAAAAGTGTGTCATTGTTGTCCATAGGCCAGGACACAGGCCCAATAACAGCAATGATGGGGGTTATATGTTTGCAAATGACACCTATGCCCAATAACAGCAAACATATTACCTCCCTCATTGCTGTTTTTGGGCCTAGGTGTCATTTGCAAACATATTACCCCCCTCATTGCTGTTATTGGGCCTAGGTGTCATTTGCAAACATATTACCCCCCTCATTTGCAATGAGGGGGGTAATATGTTTGCAAAGGACACCTAGACCCAATAACAGCAATGAGGGGGGTAATATGTTTGCAAATGACACCTAGGCCCAATAACAGCAAACATATTACCCCCCTCATTGCTGTTATTGGGCCTGGGTGTCATTTGCAAACATATTACCCCCCTCATTGCTTTTATTGGGCCTAGGTGTCATTTGCAAACATATTACCCCCCTCATTGCTTTTATTGGGCCTAGGTGTCCTTTGCAAACATATTACTCCCCTCATTGCTGTTATTGGGCCTGGGTGTCATTTGCAAACATATTACCCCCCTCATTGCTTTTATTGGGCCTAGGTGTCCTTTGCAAACATATTACCCCCCTCATTGCTGTTATTGGGCCTGGGTGTCATTTGCAAACATATTACCCCCCTCATTGCTTTTATTGGGCCTAGGTGTCCTTTGCAAACATATTACCCCCCTCATTGCAAATGACACCTATGCCCAATAACAGCAATGAGGGAGGTAATATGTTTGCAAATGACACCTATGCCCAATAACAGCAAACATATTACCTCCCTCATTGCTGTTTTTGGGCCTAGGTGTCATTTGCAAACATATTACCTCCCTCATTGCTGTTTTTGGGCCTAGGTGTCATTTGCAAACATATTACCTCCCTCATTGCTGTTATTGGGCATAGGTGTCATTTGCAATGAGGGGGGTAATATGTTTGCAAAGGACAACTAGACCCAATAACAGCAATGAGGGGGGTAATATGTTTGCAGAACAAAGTTTCCCAAGTCAGTCAGCAACTGTCAGAACACCCACCAGCGAGATTAGCTAAAGTAATTGTTCAGCAAAATTTTACATTTTAGATTGGGTGATGTTAGCAGGGCAACCCATAAAACGACCCAGGTATCCCATGTCTAAATAGTATTCGAGTAATAAGTATTCTTACCTTTGTCTGCAGCTGAATCAAACTGCGCAATGAAGAAGATGGCTTCACGAGTCTTGCAGCTCTTTCCCGCCGTGCGTCTTCTCCTCATGCTCCCAGTCACGCCCAGCAGCACGTCAGGCAGTGGATGATCTGAGAGCTCTCATTGGGTAGCAAGCTAACACGTGACCTCCGGGCGCTCATTCTAAGTTACGCCCACTCGGACACGTCACCGCTAGCACAGGGTAGTGTGGGAAATGTAGTTTCTAGTTGCGGTTGACGATTTAATTTTTTTTTCTTTGACATTTCTGCATTGTCACCGCGTGCCCACCAAAACAGCTTGCCGTGCCGGGAGCGGCACGCGTGCCACGCGTTCGCCATCACTGCTATAGGGGCACCCAAGTCGAGTCACAGCTCCATGTGTCCATTCAGACACAGAGCTGCCATTCGGCCCCGCCCCCTCTCTATCCTGATTGGATTACTGACTTTAATTGACAGCGACAAGAGCCAGTGGCGCCGCTGCTGTGTCTCAGCCAATCAGAAGGGAGAGTCCCAGAAGGCCAAGGGACTTGTTTACATCGCTGGACAGAGATGGGGCTCAGGTGAGTATTAAGGGGTGCTGAAGAGGCTTCTGCACACAGAAGGTTTTTTTCTTAATGCATAGAATGCATTAAGATAAACCTGCTGCCTTTACAACTCCTTTAACTTTATATGAACTCAAGGACTTTATTTATATAAGTGCTATATGAGACTAGATCTTAAAAGAGAAGTATGGGATTTTTTTTTATCCCATAATCATACTTACCTAGGTGAATTCAGCACCGGTCCAGTTCTGTCCTCTGCCGCCTCTTCATCGAGAACCGAGCCACGAACACCGCTGATAGCTCATTTCTCTCACCTCCCCAAGCTCTCCAGCTCCTCCGCGCTCACTGGAGCTTTGAGCTGTGGAGGGGTGGGGAGAAGCCATCTCAGTCTCTCAGCAGCACGCAGTCCAGGCACCTGGCGAATCTTGACTTCCAGAGTCGGGATGACATGGTGCCTGGACTGATCTTGGTGATGTTTTCTCATCCTCGGACTCAGTTTCCCAGCAGACACTGTGTTCAGTGTTCCGTGTTCAGTGTTCCGCCAATCACAGACGCTGGTTAGTTAGTTTGCTGTTTATAGCATCAGGGCACCCGCCGTATATAACCAAATAAAGGTTTAACCCCCTGATCGCCCGGCGGGTGATATCAATTAAATTTTAGCGTCAGTCAGGGTCTGCGTCGCCCCAGGCAGTGTTAGGTTAGTGCCAGTAACGCTTACACCCACGCGCAAAGCATACACCCCCCTTAGTGGTATAGTATCTGAACAGATCAATATCTGATCAGATCTATACTAGCGTACCCAGCAGTTTAGGGTTCCCAAAAACGCATTGTTAGCGGGATCAGCCCAGATACCCGCTAGCACCTACATTTTGCCCCTCCGCCCAGCCAAGTGCAGTATCGATCGATCACTGTCACTTACAAAACACAACACACACACAACTGCAGCGTTCGCAGAGACAGGCCCGATCCCTGCGATCGCTAAGGCCCTGTACACACGATCAGTCCAAACTGATGAAAACGCACTAAAGTTCAGTTTCATCGGTCCAAACCGACCGTGTGTGGGCCCCATCGGTCAGTTGTCCTTCGGTCCAAAAACAGAGAACTTGCTTTAAAATTGGACCGATGGACGCCTGACCGATAGGTCAAAACCAATGGTTAGTACGCAAAAGCATCGGTTCCAAACCCGTGCATGCTCAGAATCAAGTCGACGCATGCTTGGAAGCATTGAACTTAATTTTTCTCTGCACATCGTTGTGTTTTACGTCACCGCGTTGGACTCGATCGTTTTTTGAACTGATGGTGTGTAGGCACATCAGACCATCAGTCAGCTTCATCGGTTAACCGATGAAACGGACCTTCAGTCCATTTTCATCAGTTTGGACTGTTCGTGTGTACAGGGCCTAACAGTTTTTTTTTTTTTAAGCGTTTTCTACATTTGCTGACAGGTCAGGTGCTTTTTTAGCTGTGAATCCTTACTAGTGTACCACTAAATTTAAAGCCCAAAATGGCAAAGCGAATGTACACTAGTAAAGAGGCCTACGAGTTTCTGAGCATGACAGATAGTGAAGAGGAGGTCACTCATCTGTCAGATTCTGACTCAGAATACATCCCCGTAGAAGACAGCGGCTCCATGTCAGATAGTGTCCCGCTGCCACCAAGAAGAAGACAAAGACAGGCCCGTCGTGCCCATAGTGCCCTTCCTGCAGAATTTGCCTATCCTTATTGGGTCCCCACCACTTCTGCAGAACCCGTACTTCCCCCATTCACTGGCCAACCCGGTATTCAGCTGATTTTACGTCACTTGATTTTTATTTGCTGTTTTTCACAGAAGATCTCTATAGATCTATTGTGGACCAGAGTAATTTATATGCAGGTAATTACATCGACGCTAATCTCCAGTCCGTGCTTGCCAGAGAATGGAAACCACTTACGGTTTCCGAATTTAAAACCTTTCTGGGCCTTTGCCTCAACGTGGGCATACACCAATTTCCTAAGTTGCGGACTTATTTGTCCACAAGTCCACATGACCATATGCCCGTGTTCTCTGCTTCCATGGCCAGGAAACGATAAGAGGCGATCTTGCGGTTCTTGCATTTCAATGACAATGAATTTTGTCGTCCACGTGGAGACCCTGAATACGACCGGCTTTACAAAATTCGGCCCCTCATAAACCACTTCAACGAACGTTTTGCAGCCTTCATACGGTGGCTGGTGTTGTGGAGAAACCCCTCTGTGTCCACCAATATAACAAAAATATGTGAGGGGTGGACCTCAATGACCAGTTGTTGGTGCCGTATCATATTGCCCGTAAGGCAAGACGCTGGTACAAAAAAGTGTCTGTACTTATTTCAATTGGCTTTACTGAATTCTCATGTCATATACAGAGCTTCAGGATGGACTGTATCCTGCCTTCAATTCCAGGATGAGATCATCTTAGAACTCCTGTATCCAGGTGGTTCTGCACCTCACCATTCCCAACCAAATGCAATAAGCCGACTGCATGCAAGGCATTTTCCATATGTCCTCGAGAGTACCCCTACCCAACAAGCCCCCCAAAGAAGATGTTGTGTCTGTAGCAAGCAGGGATATAGGCGTGACACCCATTATTATTGTCCCCGCTGTCCTGACAATCCTGGTCTTTGCATTGGTGAATGTTTTGAACGCTTCCACACATGAGTGAAGTTTTAGCGTAGGGTAAAGCATTTCACAGGCTAGGCACAATTACACAGGGTCTCCCAAGATGCCATCGCATTTTGAGAGACCCAAACCTGGAACCGAAAAGTTGAACAGTTACAGTTACAAAAAAAAGTGTTAAAAAAAAAGTAAAAAATAAAAACACAAAAAAAATATAAAAAAAAAAAAAATAGTTGTCGTTTTATTGTTCTCTACCTCTCTATTCTCCCTCTATTGTTCTGATCTTTTTTACTGTTTTCTATTATGCAATGTTTTATTGTTATTATGTTTTATCATGCTTGCTTTTCAGGTATGTAATTTACTTTACTGTTTTCAGGTACGCCATTCAGCTGTTGCGTGGATTTATTTATCTTGACAGCAACAGCATTTGCTCCCACTATATATAAAGCCGTGACTCCAGTGCTGTAGGAGGTGATTTCACCACCACAGTTAAAAAAAAGGGCATATATGCCGAAACATGGGGGCATTAGGGGCGGAGGAGCGTTTTTGCTCCTAATGCCGTGTACATACAGTCGACATTCCGACGGAGACTTGCCCGTGGAAAAGTCCGACCGTGTGTACGTGGCATAACTTTTTATGCCGCGTACATACGGTCGAAATTCCGACAGAGGCTTGCCTGTGGAAAAGTCCGACCGTGTGTACGCGGCATAACTTTTTTGCGGGAGGATGTCCCCATGCTTCGGCATATATATATTTTAGGCACAGGTTGCGTTAAAAAATGTTTTATTTTTTACTATGTTTTTTTTGGTATTTGCTTTGCAGGTATGGTATGATCTTACTGTTATACTGTAATATTACTTTGTTTTAATGTTAACCATCATTTGCTTAGCAGGTACACCATTTAGTTGCAGCGTGGATTTATTTAGCTTGACAGCAACAGCGTTTGCTCCCATGATACATAAAGCCACGACTCCAACGCTGTTGGAGGTGATTTCACCACCACAGTTAAAAAAAGAGCATATATGCCAAAGAATGGGGGATTTTTGCTCCTAATGCCGCATACATAGGGTCGAAATTCCGACGGAGGCTTGCCCGTGGAAAAGTCAGACCGTGTGTATGCACCATAACTTTTTATGCTGCGTACATACGGTCGAAATTCTGACGGAGGCTTGCCCGTGGAAAAGTCCGACCGTGTGTGCGCGGCATAACTTTTTTGTGGGAGGATACCCCATGCTTCGGCATATATATATGGTGCATGTATGCCTATCATTAGAAGTGGGTGGATGAAGGGAGGTATTCTAATGGTGGGCATACCCACCGATCAATCTCTTTTTTTTCGTTCAGCCAACAGGCTGCATGAAAAAAAAGATTACCATACATGTCCAACAAGAACCATCAACATACTGGTATGTTGCTGGACTTTGAATGGTTATACCAGAATGATGCCTGCGGGTTTGCGTATCATCTTGGTATCATTCTTTTCAGCCAGCGGTCGGCTTTCATGTAAAAGCAATCCTAGCCTCTAGACTGCTTTTACAAGCAGTGGGAGGGAATGTCCCCCCCGGACATAAACAGCGCCATTGGGAAAGCATTTTATCACACCGATCTTGGTGTGGTCAGATGCTTTGAGGGCAGAGGAAAGATCTAGGGTCTAATAGACCCCATTTTTTTTCAAAAAAAGAGTACCTGTCACTAACTATTGCTATCATAGGGGATATTTACATTCCCTGAGATAACAATAAAAATGGTAAAAAATAAATAAAATGGAAGGAACAGTTTACAAATAAAATAAAAAAGCTAAATAAATAATAATAATAATAATAAAAAAAAAAAGCATCCCTGTCCCCCCCTGCTCTTGAGCAAAGGCGAACGCAAGCGTCGGTCTGGAGTCATGTGTAAACAGCAATTGCACCATGCATGTGAGGTATCACCGCAAAGGTCAGATCGAGTGCAGTAATTTTAGCTCCTCTGTCAATCTAATGTGGTAACCTGTAAAGGCTTTTAAAAATGTATGTAGTTTGTCGCCACTGCGCGTTTGTGCGCAATTTTGTGGTGTTTGGTATCCATTTTTTATTTCATCAATAATTTGGGCAATATAGTGTGTTTTAGTGCATTAAAATAAAAAAAAGTGTATTGAAAAATCGCTGCGCAAATACTGTGTGGAAAAAAAATGCAACACCCACCATTTTAATCCGTAGAGCCTTTGCTTTAAAAAAATATATAATTTTTGGGGGTTTAACTTAACTTTCTTGCAAAAAAAATATGTTTTCATGTAAACAAAAAGTGTCAGAAAGGGCTTTGTCTTCAAGTGGTTAGAAGAGTGGATGATGTGTGACGTAAGCTTCTAAATGTTGTGCATAAAATGCCAGGACAGTTCAAACCCCCCCCCCAAATGACCCCATTTTGGAAAGTAGACACCCTAAGCTATTTGCTGAGAGGCGCCGGCCGGAAGTACGTTTGTGGATTGGCGTATCTAGCTAATTTGCATACTCGACGCGGAAATCAACGGAAGCGCCACCTAGCGGCCAGCGTAAATATGCACCTTAGATCCAACGGCATACTAAGACGTACGTCAATCGGATCTAGCCCAGCTTCAGGCGTATCTTGTTTTGTGGATACAAAACAAAGATACGCCGGAGCATCCTAGAAGTTACGCGGCGTATCAATAGATACGCCGACGTAACTTCTTCGTGGATCTGGCCCCATGTCTCTCAGACACCTACTTTCCAAAATGGGGTCATTTGGAGGGGTTTGTGCTATTTTGGCATTTTATGGCCTTCGAAACTGTGATAAGTAGTGAGGAGTGAAATCAAAAATGTATGCCCTTAGGAATCTTGAAGGCGGTGCTTGGTTTCGGCTAGGCTCCCAAAAAGTCCCACACATGTGGTATTCCTGTACTCAGGCGAAGCAGCAGAATGTATTTTGGGGTGTAATTCCACATATGCCCATGGCATGTGTGAGCAATATATCATTTAGTGACAACTTTGTGTAAAAAAAAATCAGTTTGTCATTTTCCCGCAACTTGTGGCAAAATATTCCATGGACTCAACATGCCTCTCAGCAAATAGCTTGGGGTGTCTACTTTCCAAAATGGGGTCATTTGGGGGGGGGTTTGTGCTATTTTGACATTTTATGACCTTCGAAACTGTGATAGGTAGTGAGGAGTGAAATCAAAAATTTGCGCCCTTAGAAATGCTGAAGGCGGTGCTTGGTTTTTGGGGCCCCATACACGGCTAGGCTCCCAAAAAGTCCAAAACATGTGGTATCCCCGTACTCAGGAGAAGCAGCTGAATGTATTTTGGGGTGCAATTCCACATATAACCATGGCATGTGTAAGCAATATATCATTTAGTGACAACTTTTTCTAAAAAAAAAAAAAAAATTTTTTGTCATTATTCAATCACAAAAAATATTCCTCTCAGCAATTTCCTTGTGGTGTCTACTTTCCAAAATGGGGTCAATTGGGGGGGGGGGGGCGGTTGTACTGCCCTGCCATTTTAGCACCTCAAGAAATGAGATAGGCAGTCATTAATAAAAAGCTGTGTAAATTCCAGAAAATGTACCCTAGATTGTAGACGCTATGGGCCAAATCCACAAAAGAGATACGCAGGCGGAACTGCTGTTCCGCCTGCGTATCTCTGTGCCTAACTTTGGGAGCGATCCTCAAAAGGATTTTTCCCAAGTTAGGCAGAAGATCCGACATCCGTAATTTAGTTACGCTGTTGAATCTTCGGATGCAGTACCGCATCTGCCGCTGGGGGCATTTCGAGTCGAAATCCCTCCTTGCGTATGCAAATTAGTAGTTACGGAGATCCACAAAGCTTTAGGCATTGTGTGATTTGCGTAAGTTACGAATTTGCTTGCGCAAAACTAAGGTTGGTTTTATATGGACTAACTTTAGTAGACCATGCAAAACCATACCTTTTTTTCGATCGCCGCGTTTTTTTTTTTAAATTTGATTTTTTTTTTTTTTCGCGTAACTTTTTTTTTCCCGTCGCAACTTTACGAACCCGTCGCTATCCACAAAGCCCGACGTAAACTACGTATGCGCGATGCACGTCGGGAAAAATGACGTCACACGCATGCGCAGTCCGTCCGGCGCGGGAGCGCGCCCTAATTTAAATGGGAATCGCCAATTTTAATTAGGGATCGCTTAAGATGCAAGGAGATCAGCTACACTGGCGCAATTTTAGAGGTAAGTGCTCTGTGGATCGCTACCTAAAATACTAAAATTGCGCCAGGGTAACTTTTCTGCCTAAAACTAAGATCCGCAATTTCTTTGTGGATTTGGCCCTATAACTTTTGCGAAAACCAATAAATATATCCTTATTGCGATTTTTTTTACTAAAGACATGTGGCTGAATAAATTTTGGCCTAAATGTTTGACTAAAATTGAGTTTATTAGATTTTTCTTATAACAAAAAGTAGAAAATATCATTTTTTTCTAAATTTTCTGTCTTTTTCCGTTTATATCTCAAAAAATAAAAATCGCAGAGGCAATCAAATGACATGAAAAGAAAGCTCTATTTGTGGGAAGAAAAGGACGCAAATTTTCTTTCGGTACAACATTGCATGACCGCACAATTACCAGTTAAAGCAGCGCAGTGCCAATTTGTAAAAACACCTCGGGTCCTTAGCCTGCATATTGGTCCGGGTCTTAAGTGGTTAAAGCATAACGTTTCCTTTTGCGTGAAGCTCCACTTTAAGTACAGTGACTATGAGTTGACCATTAATTGTGCTAGAAATGGCGTGTCTAAATTTATTTAACCAGAAAGGTTAATTTTCCTCATCAACTCTGGGATTTGTGTGTCTGTATGTGTTTAAAAATGAATAGTGGATGTAAGCCAGACTTTATGTACCTGATAATAACCAAGGTCATTTGTGCGCAGAAATGGCTACAATATTAAATGTTCCACTGCAGAAGAGTGCTGGAATTATTGAATCATTCTTCAAAGCAAACCATTTTTTTCAGAACATTTCAACCTTTGCCAGCTCTTTCACAGCACTTAATTGTTTGAAACATTTTAGGATTGCAAATCAGGCCCATAAACTGCATAATCGAGGGAAAAAGCCTCGAAAGTACAGTACATGCTTTTTGAATAACTTATAACTAGTTTCCCAGAGCTCTTCTGATTTTTGACTTTGCAAATCTTTACATTAATGCTCTATATTATAGCACTTAAAGGAATTATCCTCCTAAAGTGTTGCTCCAGAGTTTACCTTAACTTGAACTTAAAGTTGATCTCCGGTCAGATTGTAAAAAATGCCCCTTGACATCCCCACCTCCCCCTTCTAAAGTAACTCTGTAGTGCGCTTATTACATTTATGTGGCTACAATACAAAAAAAATACCGCAGGCTTCCTTCTCAGTGGATAACCAATACCAAGGCACTCCTATTCGCCAGTTGTTCAGCCACCCACTTACCAATCACTTTATGCGCAATGCAAGACTGGCGGTCTTCCACTGTATATGAAGACTTCGAGGGGCCACCAGTGGCTACCAGGGGAGCAAGGAACAAGGTAAGTATGTTTCTGTGTTATAGCCTAGTAAGTCTCAAATGCTCTTCAAAGTGGAATTCTGGGATAAAGCTAACTAATCTTAAAACTGCTCCCGCCCCCTTCTAACACATATTCTGCTAACCTGTGGAAGAAAGATGTTACCTACTTCGGGTATTTTCGGAAGGCGTGACGCGCTTCGGGTATTTTCGGAAGGCGTGACACGCTTTAGCAGCCCGTCAATCAACTCAAAAAAACAGCATACTGCAGATGTTAGCAGTATGCTGGAGGGATGTAGCCAATGTCAGAAAGTTTATTTTTGGGTGAACCCCCGCTTTAATGATGTATTTTTTCTATGTATACTAATATGATATCTTGACCACTACCAGAACTTTCTATGCACCCTAATAACCCCTTCACCCCATTTACAGTGATACACTGCACATGCCACCAGCCTCTACCATTCAAAATCTTAAGCTCATGCTCCTGACTACTGCACTTTGTGCCATATGTTACAATTTCCTTGCCAATGCAGTATATATGTTGTGTTGTAAGGCAGATACTTTTGCCCTTGCCCTTTAAGCACTGTACTCTGAATAGTATGCTGTATGTTCTCAATGATGCACTTTTTAAAGCTGTGTTGTACATTACATAATCCTGGCCCAAGCAATGATTGCTCCAACAGTTGCATGTTGCTCCACAACTTCTTTAAAGCAGACCTATGTTTTGCCCATGCAGAAATACTGCTGTGTGAAAGTACCTCTGTAAAGTGTAGTCTCTAATGCCCTGTACACACGATCACATTTTGTGATGAAATAAAATGACATTTTTAAAAATGTCATTTAAAATGATCGTGTGTGGGCAAAAATGACGTTTTAAACCCGCACATGCCCAGAAGCAAGTTTTGAGACGGGAGGTTAAACTACCATTCATAATAGAGTAAGCACATTCATCACGCTGTAACAGACAAAAAAGCACAAATCGTCTTTTACTAACAAGTAACCAGCTAAAAGCAGCCTCAAGGCGAATAGAACTTCCCCTTTAGAGTGCCGTCACTTTGTTCATCATTTTTCAAAAACGATGGTGTGTGGGCAACATCATTTTTAATGATGAAGTTGGAAAAATGACATTTTTTTTATGATAAAAAATGACATTTTTTTTCATCAGAAAAAGTGATCGTGTGTACTGGGAATCACTCTCAACTATTTCAGTTCTCAACCCATTGGAATTCCAATAGCAATGAATAAAATATGAGCAGGTATGCCTTTGAGGTAGCCCTATTCTAAATACAGAGCAACACACCAGAAAAACTAACTTTCTGAAGGCAAATGAAGACCCTGGTGTGAAAATTTCCTTTAAGATCATTATACCATGCATTTATTGTTTTTGTATTGTATTCTTAGCAATGTTACATGCATGCACTTGGCAAGAAAGTTAGAACATTACACAAATAATTGCACAAACTTAAAGCCCATAGGATTTTCTGTGGACATGGTTTCAAGGATCATGACAAATAATCATTTCTGACTTGTTGCCTGGAAATTCTGGTTATTTGTCCTGATGTAAACTTATTACTCCAGGGTGCCAGGCAGCTGTAAATTCAACTAAAGAAAAAATATCCTTTTGTGACACATCTGTGCCGTTAAAATACATGAACACATTTTCCGACTTTTTGACCTTTGAGAATAAGGGAGGTAAAGAAAGCAGTGACCACAGTAATGTCAAAAATCTTGATTTTTTTACTTATTTTTTACAAGTTTTAACTTGACACTTGGAACATCTTAAATATATGCACATGATCTCTCTCTTTCTACAGACAACTGAAAAAATCGATAATATCCAAATAAGTCTAAAAATAGCCCCTGCATTATGTTAAGCTATCAAAACATTTAACACACATTAAAATACTAGTATCATTTAAAAAGGGGTCAATTTATGTTATTTTATTGCAAACAATATAAATTATTTTTAAAGATAAACTCTGGGTGTTAAAGCTTTTGTTTTTATGAAATCACTTACCTTGCAATATTCAGTAATTCTTCTTTTAAATATTGTTGTGTCCATTAACCACTTAAGCCCCGGACCAATATGCTGGCTAAAGACCCAAGGGGTTTTTACAGTTCGGGACTGCGTCGCTTTAACAGACAATTGCGCGGTCGTGCGATGTGGCTCCCAAACAAAATTGGTGTCCTTTTTTCCCCACAAATAGAGCTTTCTTTTGGTGGTATTTGATCACCTCTGCGGTTTTTATTTTTTGCGCTATAAACAAAAATAGAGCGACAATTTTGAAAAAAATGCAATATTTTTTACTTTTTGCTGTAATAAATATCCCCCAAAAACATATATAAAAAAAATTGTTTTCCTCAGTTTAGGCCGATACGTATTCTTCTACCTATTTTTGGTAAAAAAAATTGCAATAATCGTTTATCGGTTGGTTTGCGCAAAATTTATAGCGTTTACAAAATAGGGGATAGTTTTTTTGCATTTTTATTTTTTTAATTTTTTTTACTAGTAATGGCGGCGATCAGCGATTTTTTTTCGTGACTGCGACATTATGGCGGACACTTCGGACAATTTTGACACATTTTTGGGACCATTGTCATTTTCACAGCAAAAAATGCATTTAAATTGCATTGTTTATTGTGAAAATGACAGTTGCAGTTTGGGAGTTAACCACAGGGGGCGCTGTAGGAGTTAGTGTTCACTTTGTGTGTGTTTACAACTGTAGGGGGGTGTGGCTGTAGGACTGACGTCATCGATCGAGTCTCCCTTATATAAGGGATCACTCGATCGATACGCCGCTACAGTGAAGCACGGGGAAGCCGTGTTTACATACGGCTCTCCCCGTTCTTCAGCTCCGGGGAGCGATCGCGACGGAGCGGCTATAAACGAATAGCCGCGCCGTCGTCCCGGATCGCTCCCCAAGGGGATCCGACCGCCGCATGTAGCAGGGGGGGTCCCGATCGGACCACCGACCCACGTCTAGGCAGGCACGTACAGGTACGTTGATGTGCCTGTCCGTGCCATTCTGCCGACGTATATCTACATGAGGAGGTCGGGAAGTGGTTAAAGATAAACTCTGGGTGTTAAAGCACTTGTTTTTATGAAATCACTTACCTTGCAATATTCAGTAATTCTTCTTTTAAATATTGTTGTGCCCATTAAAGGTTCAACTTTACAGAAACAATAATAAATGCACACATTTTTTTGCAGAAAATAATTGCATTTATAACTTTTTCCTGCAGGAGCCTGGAAAGCATTGCACCCATCACTAGATCACAGGTGCAATGTGGGCTTCTGAAAATAATGTCCTCTGGCTTGCAGACCATACCTGTGGACTATGAGAGTGTCATTAGCACCCCTGCAGCCCCTGGAACTACAAGGAGTTGTAGTTTATTTATTCACAGGAATCTGTGAATGAATGATGCAGCTATGTGATCACTCTTAAAAAGTGACAGCAGATGCAGGGAGAGGAAGCCGTTGCCTGCTGTCACAGAGTGGGGGGATTCATCTTCTATTTTCCAAGGCTCAATCATGTGATTTATGTTTCATAAGAAAAATGGTTACTATATCCTTTTGGATTCTGTAGGTTTGGTATGGATCAGACCTTGCGTGTTACCCAGTTTTACTGAAAACACCTATTAGAAAAGAGAAAAGGAAACAGGTGGGCATAATAATATTCAGAGTGAGGCTTTAGACCAGGGGTGTCAATCAAACTCAATTTCATTGTGGGCCGCATTAGCATTATGATTGCCCTCAAAAGGGCCGGTTGTATCCGTAAGATTAGATGTCCAGCGCATCCCCTCCCCTTTACATTAGATGTCAAGAGCCACCCCACCATCAGAAGTTGAGTCCCCCACTCTTTCTTACATCACAGTGCACCCCCCTTTCCTTATGCTGCTGCTGGGAAGAAGCTGGATGCATTGCTTGAAATAAGAAAGTACAGGGTCTGGAGTAGGACCAGAGGAGGGCTGGAGATCTCCTGTAGTTGCAGGAGATGTCCAAGGGCCACATGAAATGGCCTGGAGGGCCGGATTCGGCCTGCGGGCCTTGCGTTTGACACCTGTGCTTTAGACTGACAAATTAGTAGAACAGAGCACATTTAACAGATTAGTACACCCACATATGCCTCCAGCATTTTGCCTTTTGTGGAGGTACTCTTTGATGATAGTATCGTGTCACGTTTATTGGTCATTTTAAAGGTCTATTTTTTAAACATAGTTACATAGTTAGTCAGGTTGAAAAAAAGACACAAGTCCATCTAGTTCAACCAATAAAAAATAAATAAATAAAATCATACAATCCCATATACACAATCCTATACCCACAGTTGATCCAGAGGAAGGCGAAAAACCCCAAGCAAAGCATGATTCAATTTGCTACAGCAGAGGAAAATAAATCCTACCTCATCCCCCGAGAGGCAATCAGATATTCCCTGGATCAACTTTACCTATAGATAATAGTATCCAGTTATATTATGTACATTTAGGACAGAATCCAGGCCTTTTTTAAAGCAATCGAGTCTACTGAGCTGGCTATAACCACCACTTCAGGGAGTCTATTCCACATTTCCACAGCTCTTACTGTGAAGAAACCTTTCCATATTTAGAGATTTTCCTCTAGATGTAAAGAGTGCCCCCTTGTCCTCTGTGATGACCTTAAAGTAAATAACTCAACACAAAGTTCACTATATGGACCCCCTATGTATTGGTACATGCTGATCATATCTCCCCTCAGGCCGCATGCACACTGTAACGCGGCGTATTTTGCCGCGACAAATTGTGGCGTATTTAACCCGCGATTTGCCACGACAAAACGGGTCTTTTTTTTTTTTTACAACACATTGTTGTCTATGGCCGAACGCCAATGCCGCCTGGGGTCCGGGACTTTTTTTCAGGCGGCAGGCATACGGCGTTCGGCGTGAGATGTGAACCATCTCCATAGACATCAATGTGAAATCTCCCCTCCAGCGGCACAAGCTTGGGGCGTCTGGCGTGAAAACGCCTAGATGTGAATGGAGCCTTAATCTCCTCTTCTCAAGAGAGAATAAATTCAGTGCCTCTAATCTTTCCTCATAGCTGAGCTCCTTCATGCTTCTTATCAGTTTGGTTGCCCTTCTCTGCAATTTCACCAGTTCCCGATATCTTTTTTGAAAACTGGTGCCCAAAACTGAACTACATATTCCAGATGAGGTCTTACTAATGATTTGTACAGGGGCAAAATGTTATCTCTCTCTCTCTGGTCTATACCTCTCTTAATTCAAGAAAGGACTTTGCTCGTTTTGGAAACCACAGCTTGGCATTGCGTGCTATTATTAAGCTTATGACCTACCAAAACCCCCAGATCCTTCTCCACTATGGATTCCCCCAGTTATACTCCCCATAAATTGTATGATTCATGAATATTCTTAGCCCCCAAGTGCATAACTTTACATTTATCAACATTAAATTAGGCAATTAGGTAGCAAATGAGGCTTAAACAGTGCATTGAGGTCAGCTTGTAAATTGGAGACATCCTGTAAGGAGACTTCTGAGGAATATACAGTGGCTAATAATAATAATTTTTTGTATTATTTCTGTATTTGTTTTTGTATTTATATGCTATCAAATTAAACTTTTTTAACCTACTTCCTTGGCCTTAAAGTCTGACCATCAATGTCCACTCGTTAGATATTGTTTCCTCTCTTTAATACTTTACAGATGTGGCCCATGTGAGTGCTATCCTTACGTTTTTTTCCAATTTTTTCATTTTCTTCCCCCCTTCTCCCTTAATATCTATTCTATTCCTTTTTTCCCTCCTTTTTCCTGTAATTCTATCTCTCCTCTCCTCTTTTGCCCCTCATCTATCCCCCTTCCTACTCTGATATCAATCCTGTAAGGAGGTTATTCCACTCCAGAGCTTGGTGTCATCTGTAAAGACTGAAATGGTACTTTTAATCCTAGACCCAATATCATTTATAAAGATATTAAAAAATAAGGTGCCCAACACTGAACCTTGGGGTACACCACTGATAACCTTAGACCATTCAGAGTAAGAATCGTTAACCACTACTCTCTGAATTATGTCTTTTAGCCAGTTTTCTATCCATTTACAAACTGATTTTTCCAAGCCTGTGGACTTTACCTTACACATAAGCCGTGTGCGGGGAACTGTGTCAAATGGTTTTGCAAAATCCAAGTATACTATGTCCACAGCCACCCCTCTGTCCAAGGTTTTACTTACCTCCTCATAAAAAAAAATCAGGTTGACAACAAATAATTGACAACTACTGCCTTTCATGAATACATGCTGTCTGTTGCGTAAAATATTTTTTTCCAGCAAGAACTCATCTATGTGGTCTTTTATTAAACTCTACATACCTTCCCAAAGTTAAACTAACAGGTCTATAGTTACTTGGTATAAACTTTGATCCCTTTTTAAATATAGCTATCATATTGGCCCTACGTCAACCCAGTGGTTCTATTCCAGTCACTAAACAGTCCCTAAAAATTAGAAAAAAAATGGCATTTAAATGACAACTCCAATTCTTTTAGGATCCGTGGGAGGATGCCATCTGGTCCAGGTGCTTTATTCACCTTTATTCTGTCTAAATATTTCTGGACCATATCACTTTTAAACCATTGTGTCAATACCATCCCCATTATGGATATGAGCTCTGCCATACTCCTTGGTATACACAGAGCTCTATTTGTCCCCAGTTATCCACTCCAGATCATTTTGTACACGGCCCCCATGCTCAGACCTGACTTTTTTACTAGTAATGTGTTTGAAGAATCTTTTGGGGTTTGTCCTACTATCTTTTGCAATCTGTCATTCGTTTAGAATTTTTGCATCTTTGATTTCCTTTTTACATATTCTGTTATATTCTTTGTAACATTTAAACAATGATAGTGTTCCTTCATTTTTATATTTTTTTGAAAGCTCTTTTCTTTTAGCCTTTTAAACTTGTTGCCAATGAAAATATTTGGAAGTGAGTTTGCATACAGTCTTTTTAAAGAATTCCCATTTCTGTTCTGTGTTCATCAATGCCAATATTCCTTCACGGGCTAAGTCTTGGAGAGCAGCCCTCATCCATATAACAATTGCTCTCTTAAAGTTAAGTGTATTTAAATTTCCAGCATGAGCTTGTTGCTTACAGCTAACATTAACTTAAATCATGTTATGGTCACTGCTACCCAGATGTTCTTTCATATGAACATTAATAATAAGCTCTGCATGGTTTGATATTACCAGGTCCAGCAGAGCATCATTCCTACTGGGGGGCCTCAATAAACTGCACCATAAAATTGTCTTGTAATAGTTTTTTTTTTGTCCTTTAGCTGTTCCATCAGTGCCATTACTCCAGTCTATTTCCAGGTAGTTAAAATCTCCCTGAGTCTACACCTCCTCAAAAACACTGGAAGGTCTATAACAAACTCCAATGATAACTTTTGTAGTACCCACACTCATGTACAGTTCCGCCCATAGTGCTTTAGACTCATCACACTCTCTATCAACTAAGTCCTTATCACTTCTAACATAAAACAGAAACCACCACTCCTCTATCTTTCCAAAAGAGAGCATAGCCAGGAATGTGAATAGCCCAGTCATGTGAAGAATGAAGCAAAGATTCATTGTCACATTTTGCAAACTCATGTTGCATATTTTTTATTTTAGTACAAATAATACCATTTCCAATGGTTGTTTGTGTCAGAAAACATGAATCAGACTGAGACAGAAGTGCAGTAAAATCACAATGTTTAATAATAATAATGGTAAAAGCTAAATATAGCAAACGTAGTCAAAACATAGCCAGAGTTCGGTTACTGGAACGGATAGTCAGACAAGCCAGGACGTCAGGGAGCCAGGGATCAGAGTACTTCAGAACAGGCCAGGAAATCAGGAAACCATAGAATCAGAATAGTGGAACAGCAAGCAGGATCTGGAACCAGAAGGGACGTCAGCCAAGCAAGTCTTTAACAGGCACACAGGAGATAGTCTCTTGATATGTTGACTAAGGCAGAGAGGATCTGAACTTACCAGCTTAAGTAACCAGCAAGAGTGACAAGCAGGATATCATCACCAGATGAGTCATTGTGGAAAGATTAGAGCTGGCAATTACCAGACAGCTGAGCCCAGCCCTGACGGTTTGTAACATGGGAACCTTCATATTCCCTGCCATAGCCCTTTCCACATTCCGCCCACCAATAGGGGCTGACCCCTGTCTGACCTGTTTGCTCCATTATATTCTAATTCACCCTTCCTCCTCACTCCTAGTTTTAATATTTCTCCAGCCTTCCCATAAACATCTCCCCCAGCACCCTTCCATTTAGGTGCAAACCATCTTTAGCATATATGTTGTACCCCAATGAAAAATCACTCCTGTGCTCTAAAAACCCAAATCCCTCCTTTGTACACCAGGTCTTAAGCCATGCATTCAGTTCTCTAATCTCTCCCTGTCTTTCCTGTGTTGCGTATGGCACAGGCAATATTTCAGAGAAAATCACCTTGCATGTCCTTCCATTCAATTTACAGCCTGGTTTTTTAAATTGGTTCCTAAGGAGCCTCCACATTACATATATTCTGTCATTGTTTCCAATGTGGACCAAGACAGCTGGGTCATTCCCTGCCCCTCCCAGTAATATATCAACTCAGTCCACCACGTGCCGTACCCTGGCACCAGGGAGACAGCAAACCATTCTGTTAAACACCTCCTCTCTTTTTGTATAATACATGAACTAATTTGTAAACGTGTCACCATTTCCTTTAAGATTATAGAATAGGGTTCAATTTAAACCAGATGATTGAGTTGGCGGCAACATGAAAACATTTATTTGTTAATGTCTTCTAGCATCTTCAGGAAAAAAATAACATGGTGGAATTTCTTACATTATCCCAGGAGCTCTCTGTAAAGCTGTGACTCACAGTATCCTGAAAGTGACTTAAATAGTGACTCATTGCAAAATGAAAGTGTCTCAATCTAGACTTGTGTCTTGTAGGCTAAACAAAATAGCACAAAGCAGCATACCTTGAATTCAAGTCAAGATGCTATCTACACCAATGACTGTATGTAATAACAGATGATGCTAAACACAATTGTGTAGTGTATCCTGTGGAAGGCCTCTTTAAAGGTACACTTCAGTCACAAATGAAAACTATGCCATAAAATGGATGTGAAAGAACAGCCTAATGCCCTTCTTATTACTGAAAGACACTTTGGGGCAGATCCACAGAGCAAGTACGCCGGCGTATCTACTGATACGCCGGCGTACTTTCAAATTACCTGCGTCGTATCTTTAGTTTGAATCCTCAAACCAAGATACAACGGCATCTGGGTAAGATCCGACAGGCGTACGGCTTCGTACGCCTTCGGATCTTAGATGCAATACTTCGGCGTCTGTGAGAAGGCATCTGTGATTGGAGGAACACAGAACAGAGGCGCTGCTGGGAAAATCTGGGAAGATTTGTGTTCCTCCTATCACAGAACACTCTGAGGAGAAGGAGCGTCTTTTAAATCATTCACGCTCGCAGCACGGAGACTGTCACCGCTGGAAAAAAAAGTGAGCACGGAGACCGTACCCGGCGTGTAAGACGACCCCCGACTTTGGATGCATGTTTTTGCATTCAGAAAGTCGTCTTATACGCCGGAAAATACGGTATGTGTTAGGCCCAGAGCATAGTTGTCAATGACTGCATTGGTCATTGTAAAATAATTTTTACCAGAGTAGATGTGAAATGAAAGCATAACTATACCACGAAAATAAAAATGTAGTGAATTGCAGCTTACTAGTCTTTAGATTATGGTTCCTGCATTAGCTTTCTTTTCTGGGCTGTTTTCCATTATTTTCATGATGGTCCTGTAAATGACACACTTAGGCCCCATTCACACCTAGGCGTTTTTACGCCTGAAGCGCACTGCTCACAAACGCCAGAGGGGAGAATTAACATTATTCCCTATGGTGACTGTTCACACCTGAACGCCCAAACGCCTGTCGCGCGAAGCTCAAACAAGTCCCGGACCTTTTTTTGTCGGCGTTTGAGCGTTTTTTTCCCCCATAGGAAGTAATGGGAAACGCGCGTATTGAGCGTATCGCGCGACAACGGGCGTTTGCTATGGGCGTTTCGTCGCTTTAATCAATAGAACTTGTCGCCCATGCAGAAGATTAAAAAAAATCTACCAACATAGCAACAAGTGATGAAAGGATGATAATTTTTCCTATTGGCTAAAATAAGAAACGCCGAAGTACAAAAACGTCGCACGACGCTGTATGCAAACGCGCAAATAAGCATGAATACGCGCGAAAAAAAACGCCCGAAAAAACGACCGAACGCCCTACGCTCAGGTGTGAATGCAGCCTTACTGTCCATATTACACAAGGAGTTATAGGATTAGTATTTTTTTATGTCACATGGTGCTTGCACAGCGTTTTTTCAAATGCAAATGTTGGGGGGGGGGACACTTTAATGAATTTTAGTGAACATAATATAATACACAATTTTTGATAAAATATAAAAGATGATGTCACACCAAGTAAATAGATAGCTAACATCCAATGCTTTAAAATTGCACATTCCCATAGAACGGTGCCACACTAATACACAAGTATGTTCGACTAGACCCTATACAAACTCAGCAGATGTCCAACATAGTACATTACGCAAGAAATCATTGTTTAATCCTCAAGTACATGATAACCAGCATATTGAATTTTTCAAAAATTTGTACTACAAGACTTAGATCAACTCAAAGTAAAAAAAGTTTCAGATCCTATTCATATTAAACGAAGGCATTCACAGACTGACAGAAAGGAAAGATAGTTACAGAATACATTTTGACCTACATTGATGAAGAAATTCGATTTTTAAAAATTTTTATGGGATCTGTTTTATAGCAGAAGGTAGAGAATATAGTTTTTTTTTTAAATTGTTGTTAATTTTTTTTGTTTGTAGCGCAAATGCAGAGGTGATCAAATAACACCAAAAGAAAGCTCTATTTGTGGGGGGAAAAAAACGACAAATTTTGTTTGGATACAATTTAGCACAACCGCGCAATTGTCAGTTAAAATAATGCAGTGCCATATCGCCAAAAATGGCCTGGTCATTAAGTGGGGTAAATCTTCCGGAGCTGCAGTAGTTAATGACAGAGCTGAATAAATGTGTGTCTTTTATTTCTGCCTGGAGTTTAGCTTTAAAGGGGTTGTAAAGGCACATGTTTTTTCACCTTAAAGGGGTTGTAAAGGAAAAAAAATTGTCCTAAATAGCTTCCTTTACCTTAGTGCAGTCCTCCTTCACTTACCTCATCCTTCCATTTTGCTTTTAAATGTCCTTATTTCTTCTGAGAAATCCTCACTTCCTGTTCTTCTGTCTGTAACTCCACACAGTAATGTGAGGCTTTCTCCCTGGTGTGGAGTGTCATGCTCGCCCCCTCCCTTGGACTACAGGAGAGTCAGGACGCCCACTAACACACAGCTCCTTTCTCTATCTGAAACGAGAGAGCGTCCTGATTCTCCTGTATTCCAGGGGAGGGGTCGAGCACGACACTCCACACCAGGGAGAAAGCCTCGCATTACTGTGTGTAGTTACAGACAGAAGAACAGGAAGTGAGGATTTCTCAGAAGAAATAAGGACATTTAAAAGCAAAATGGAAGGATGAGGTAAGTGAAGGAGGACTGCACTAAGGTAAAGGAAGCTATTTAGGAAAAAAATGTTTCCTTTACAACCCCTTTAATGCATTCTATGCATTAAGGTGAAAAAATATCCGACGGTTAGCTGCCCCCCCAGCCCCCCGATTACCTACCAGAGCAGTCGAATGTCCCGCGTTGTGAACGTGCTGGCTTCTCGGCTCATTCATTGAATGATTGATAGCAGCGCAGCCATTGGCTTCCACTGCTGTCAATCAAATCAATGACGCGGTGTGCCTGGGGCGGGGCCAAGTGATATGATATATGGCCGCCGACTGTATCACGGGAGCGCGCCCACAAGCTAACCCACTTGGAAGAGCGCTTCCCAGAAGGGGGTTTAGACAGCCGCAGAGGGACCCCAGAAGACGAGGATCGGGGCCACTCTGTGCAAAACGAGCTGCACAGTGGAGGTAAGTATGGTATGTTTGTTATTAAAAAAAAAGGAACCTTTACAACACCTTTAACAAAGATATTAAACACAAATGATGTCCACTTGTCCAGTTATTTTGGATATCCCCCTATAGAAGCTCATCCAAAAGCAGGCTACATTTACCATCAATAAAGGCCAGGAATGTTTGCCAAATCAGGAGAACACCATTGGTTTAATATTTTTACATTTTGTCTAAAGTAGATTATAAATCAACCGTACCACCAGGAAGCCAAGATATTCAAATCAAAACAGCAATCTTTTTTATCTAGCTCACATCTTGGCAAGATGGAGACAATGTGGGCTCTGTCATAATTCTAATTAATAGCCTATTGTTTGAGCAGTTTAACAAGATTATCTAATGTCCTTGGCCTCATAAAATTGTAAAGAGTAAACAGAATCGGAATGCCAACAAAGTAGAACACCTTCCTCTGTGGAGAGAATTATTCTAATGGGGGACGTTGTGTACAGCACAAACAGCGTGCCTAATTCATACCTCCTGCGTGTTGGGTGTTTTCCTTTGAACACATTGGCCGCGATTCAGATACATTGTCGTATCTTTGAGCGGGCGTAACACATCTCCTATGCGCTACGCCGACGTAACATTGAGAGGCAAGTACTGTATTCAGAAAAGCACTTGCTCCCAAAGTTACGTTGGCGTATCGTAAATGGGCGCGTAATTCAAAGTAGCAAGGCAGTGGCCGTGTTGTATTGTAACCCCATGTAAATGCATGTCCGATCGAACGGCGCATGCACGCGCATGCTCAGAACCACGTCGCAAATACTCCCTAAGATACTTTGGCTCAATGCTTTGTCGACGTGAACGTAACTTACGCCCAGCCCCACCATTCACGTACGACTTATGCAAACGACGTAAAATACGACGCTGTTCCGATGTTTCCGACATCCATACCTTAACATGACTTACCCCTGCTTTATGAGGGGTAAACTTACGCCGGACATACACCTTACGTAAACGGCGTAGCTAAATCCGACGGGCTCAAGTACGTTTCTGAATCGGCATATCTAGGTCATTTGCATATTCGAGGCGTAAATCTACGGAAGCGCCCCTTGCGGCCAGCATATATATGCACCAAAGTAACGACGGCGTAAGGAGACTTACGTCGGTCGTATCTTGAAAAATTCTGGAGATACGCCGTCGTAAGTCCTTTCTGAATCCCGGCCAAAGAGGTTTTTTTTTTTGTACATTTACAGAAAGAATCTGATTGCTAATAGGGATGCTAGTTTTCAGCCTGGCATTAAAGGGGTTGTAAAGGAAAAAAAAAATCCCCTAAATAGCTTCCTTTACCTTAGTGCAGTCCTCCTTCACTTACCTCATCCTTCGATTTTGCTTTTAAATGTCCTTATTTCTTCTGAGAAATCCTCACTTCCTGTTCTTCTGTCTGTAACTCAACACTGTAATGCAAGGCTTTCTCCCTGATGTTAGAGACCTTGCGCCCCTCCACCTTCTGTTTGAGGATGCCCCACAGATGCTCAATAGGGTTTAGGTCTGAAGACATGCTTAACCAGTCCATCGCCTTTACCCTCAGCTTCTTTAGCAAGGCAGCGGTCGTCTGAGGTGTGTTTGGGGTTCTTATCATGTTGGAATACTGCCCTGTGGGTCCAGTCTCCGAGGGGATCATGCTCAGCTTCAGTATGTCACAGTACATGTTGGCATTCATGGTTCCCTCAATGAACTGTAGCTACCCAGTTCCGGCAACACTCATGCAGCCTCAACCATGACACTCCCACCACCATGCTTGACTGTAGGCAAGACACACTTGTCTTTGTACTCCTCATCTGATTGCTGCCACACATGCTTGACACCATCTGAAGAAAATACATTTATCTTGGACTCATCGGACCATAGGTTTCAGTAATCCATGACCTTAGTCTGCTTGTCTTCAGCAAACAGTTTTTCGGGCTTTCTTGTGTTTCTTGACTTTCTTGTTTATCATCTTTAGAGGAGGCTTTTATTCTGGGACGACAGCCATGCAGACCAATTTGATGCAGTGTGCGGCATATTGTCTGAGCACAGGCTGCCCCCCCCCACCCCTTCAACCTCTGCAGCAATTCTGGCAGCACTTATACATCTATTTCTCAAAGACAATCTCTGGATATGATGCTGAGTATGTGCACTCAACTTCTTTGGTCGACCATGGTGAGGCTTGTTCTGAGTGGAACCTGTCCTGTTAAACTGCTGTATGGTCTTGGCCACCAGGCTGCAGCTCAGTTTCAGGGTCTTGGCAATCTTCTTATAGCCTAGGCTATTTATTCATACCCGAGACCTTCTAACTAGGGTTGTCCCGATACCACTTTTTCATGTACTCGCTGATACTGATTACCGATACTTTTTTTTAATGTCATGTGACAGTTTTGGTAAAAAAAATAAAGAAGCCTTTTTTTAGGTTCCAGGACAAGGGGACAGCTGTGCCAAGAAAATTAAAGATAAATAGCATATATACTGTATATGATGAAGGTTTGAGCAAATAAATAGTCCATATGAAGAACCAGTCCTCCTTAAATGGCACCACAGTGACTCCATGTCCCTTACATTGGTGGTCATGGTCAGTGAGAAGAATGTCCCTTACATTGGTGGTTAGTAGGAAGAATGCCCCTTACATTGGTGATCAGTGGGAACAATGTTCCTTACATTGTTGATGATCAGTGAAAAGAATGCCCCTTACATTGGTGGTCAGTAGGAAGAATGCCCCTTACATTGGTGATCAGTAGGAAGAATGCCCCTTACATTGGTGGTCAGTGGGAAGAATGTTCCTTACATTGGTGATGATCAGTGAAAAGACATTAAACATGTTCTGCCTCTATGCCCACTCTCCCCCATCCACGTTGACAGCTATGACATGCTAAGGAGTAAAAGTTGTGAAATTTTATTGATACGTATCCAAGGTAACTGGTAGCTCTGTTCTTCTCATGTCTGGTGTGTAATTGAAGAGTGGGATTGGTCTCTGGGTGCATTGTGCAGATGGCAGTGTGATGGTTTGCGTTTGTCAGGGAACTCCGGTGAGACGTTTTGCACACAGACGTGCGCAATCGCATAGCCTTTGCCATAGAATGCACGAGCGCACACGTACGAGCCTAATCCCGTTTGGCGCCAGAGAGACTATTTAAAGGGAGTCTGGGCTCTTTGCTGACTGATCTTCAGCTGTGTTCCTGAATCCTGCTCTGATCATGTATGTCCTCCCAGTATTTAGACTTGGCTTGCTCTTGACCTTGGCTTTGTTTCTGTTCCTGTACTGATGCACATCTCTGACCCGGCTCCGTTCCTGACTCTGGCTCTATCTATGACTTGGTACCTCACTGCCTGCCTGCTGACAAACCTGGCTATCCCTGAGACCTTGCCCCTGTCTATGTTCCTGGTTGCTGTTAACTCTCAGTTACCTGCCTGGCTGTTACCTGTTCTAGCTCAGCTCACCACAGTCTACTCCAGGCCGCTGAACCCTGCCAAGCTGTTCTCCCGGGACCTCCTGCTCCAGGCACTTGTGTCCCTCTTGTCCTTCGGCTTCCTCTGTATCACCTTCAGCGGAGCCAGGACAGGAGATATAAGAGAGGCCAACTTCATCAAATCAGTCTCCCATCCGATCCCTGACAGCGCTCTTCCCTTGGCAGGAATCTTTTCTGTCGGTTAACTCCATGCTGCAGCTGGTGGCATATCTCAAGCGTTCTGTGCTGACACCCATTCTATTTTAATTACCCGAGGAGTACTGCTTTGCTCTCCGCCCCTCTTAGCCCGCTCTCAGCCCACTCTCCGCCCCTCTCACAGCCCGCTCTCCACCTCCTCTCAGCCCGCTCTCAGCCCCCGCCAAGTAGTCACGCAAATGCTCAGTATCGGTCCCGATATCGGTATCGGGACAACCCTACTTGTAACACTAACAAGTCACATGACACTGGGGAGGGACATGGCTAATTGGGTCCGAATTGGTAATTTTCATTTGGGAGTGTACTTACTTTTGTTGCCAGCGGTTTAGACATGAATGGCTGTTTGATGAGTTATTTTGAGGGGACATAAATGTACACTCTTATACAAGCTGTACACTTACTAGTTTACATTGTAGCAAAGTGTAATTTCTTTAGCATTGTTGTAGACTCTTTACTAGATCGTTTGAGGTGTGGCTGTATCCCATTGATTTATTGTTTGTGTCTGCCTTGGGAGCAACCTATTATGAGATGTATATGTCTGTGTGGATTAGCTGTGAAAGGGGAGGGGGGTTTATCCAGCAGCCCCTCCTAAAGACAGTCTACTGATGAGAAGTTTAAATACACCGGTGTCATGCTACTGGTGGAGGTAAAGAAGGGGATTTGTCCCCTGAGTGTATATCTGTGTGCCTTTGTTCAAATAGGCAGTTCATGTTCCATTTCAGCAGCCAGAACGAGTACTGCCTAGTTCTTGGTTGCAAGCGGCTGTAATATCTATTATCTATATTCAGACTGGAGGAAGCAGTATATGACGGAAGCACTCAAGCGAAGGAGAAGCAGCCAGCTAGACAGAGGAAGCGGTAACATGGCAGGTGCCTGAGGTCCTGGAGAAGGAAACATTTGGTACTTCATATTCTACACTTAGTGGCAGGGACTCCATATTTTAGTCTGCAGTGGTACAGGACCTTCCTAGAGTACGAGCTTATTGCACCTCCCAACAGGAGCCACTGTCACAAGAGCAGCTGACCATTCAAGAAGGCAGTCACAGCACAGAGAAAGGGATGGTGTTCACATGACTGCCGCTAACAAAAGCTAAAAAAAGGTATTTGCAATAGTTTATTTTTGGTTTTAATATAGTTGAATATTTTTTTCTAGGACTAGCATAGCTGTCATAAATGCACTTAGGCAGTATGGTTTCAGCCCTTGGTAGATTAAAATGTACTACTGCTCACTGCTGCACTTGAGTTGGCCTTGCTACTGTTTCTTCTGATCTGGACACCAAATATCATCTTATGCCTAGTTTCTACTGGTAATTAAAAAAAAAAAAAGCTATATTTTGTTACTGCCATTGTTAAACCATTTTGTGCTTACCTAGTTACCAACCACATTGGGTGACAATATATGAAGTTTGCCTTTTCCACCTGCTTTGGAGCCTGTTTTCTTTGATATAGCACTACTGTTGGGTATTACTAAGTATTTGTTTCATTGAATTCCTGTGATATTGTATTCTTGCACACTCAACCTAGTGTGTCAGGGGGGCTGAGGTTCTTGAGAGGCAAAAAAACAAAGGACCCATTCTATCCAGCAGCTCCTACAGGGGGTAGCGCTATACAACAAATCACAGGGACACAAGCCAGCTACAACTACTGAGATATTTTCTGTTGTTTTTGTGCAATCCAAGCGTAGAATTAAGGTTCAAAATAAAGTAAATTGTGTTTGAATTTTTTTTATTTATTCAGATATGCAGTTTCATACTCCCGTTATTTGGTTCCCTATACACCCAAGGAACATGGATAACACCAGATAAGAACCTCTGCTCTTCCTGTGTTTGGGAACATCTTGCTACACAAGTAAAATCTCAAAGTTTTGGCAAAGCAGCAATATTTCAGTGGGAGATAAGAGATTGTTGTGTTCAGCTGCCTCAGCATTATTATTTTTTTTATTATTGATAATGGATCATAATTCTTCACGCAGAAAATGTAAAATATGACTTCTGCTTCCAGTTTTTACATTTGTATTTAAAGTATGCAGCTCCTGCATACAAACAATGAGCTGTACAACACAAAGTATTACCAGTTCAGAACAAGGCATTTACTGAAGAGGTGTCAAAGTACAGATACAATCCAACCGTTTTGTGACAGCGCAACAGAAGATATGTATTTTAAGATGACACAGTATCCAACCATAGGTCATGTCAAACAGTGCTGAACGTTGACAAAGTTGTCAGGTACTTTCTTTTTTTTTTTCAGTTTTCTTTTCATTTGTACAGAAAAAAGGAATGACGTAAATCTTAACATAAAATAACAATAAACAATCAATCACCTTTACATAATTTAATCATAACCTCTCATCTTATATATCAGCAAAGGATACATTAGCACCATTGATTCACCCCTATCCTCTTGACTCCCCCCTTTCCAAGGTAACAGGTAGTCGAGAGGTGGTAGTGAACCACTCATTCCCAGTACTAATCAGGTATAAGAGAGGGAGCAGAAAAATCAAAGAAAACAAAAGTTGTCTGGTCATGGAGTGACGCTATCCGCAGACCCTACATATTGCTATTATCTTGCCCCACTCCCTCTCGCCCCCCATGCTTATGATCCTTATCCAATTCCATTCCTTTCCCTGTACCCCTCCCAAAAAAATAAAATAAAAAGGAAAACCCCCAAATAAAATAAAAACCTCCCCCCAAAACACCCCCTCCTCTCTCTCCTCTGCCCCCCACTAATCGCCATCCACCAGCCTCCCACCCTCCTCTGAGGATATAAAACTATTATAGGGCGACCAAATGTTTTGATAAATTTCTCTTTTTTTCCTGCATGTCCATACTAGGTCTTCCATCCTGTTCACTTCTTCCACTTTTCTAATCCACATGCTCACAGTAGGAGATTGTACTTGTTTCCATTTAAGCGGTATGCATGCTTTAGCAGAATTCCCTAAGGCCGCGTACACACGATCAATCAAAACCGATGAAAACGGACTGAAGGACCGTGGGCCCCATCGGTCAGTTATCCTTCGGTCAAAAAAAAAGAGAACTTGCTTTAAAATTTGACCGATGGACGCCTAACCGATGGGTCAAACCCGATCGTTAGTATGCAAAAGCATCGGTCAAAATCAAGTCGACGCATGCTTGGAAGCATTGAACTTTGTTTTTTTTTAGCACGTTGTGTGTTTTACGTCACCGCGTTCTGACACGATTGTTTTTTTAACCGATGGTGTGTAGGCACATCAGACCATCAGTCAGCTTCATCGGTTAACCGATGAAACGGTCCTTATTCCGTTTTCATCAGTTTTGACTGATCGTGTGTATGCGGCCTAAGTGACACAAAATGGAATTCCTGTATATTCCCCACGGTATCTCTGATAGATGCAGAAGGAAGAAAGCTGGATCCTCCGGTATTACCACCTCACTAAATTTTTGAATAATCTCACTGACCTTTCCCCAAAATCCCTTGATTTTGGGGCAAGCCCAGAAAATATGTACCATCGTACCCTGTTCTACTTGACATCTCCAGCAATCACTCGTTATATTTGAATAGTACCTATGTAACCTTTCTGGGGTTCTGTACCATTGTGAGATTATTTTATAGTTTTTTTCCTGTATTTTAGTGCATTCCCAAATATAGCTTGTATCATTTTGTTTTTTTGGGCTTCTCCGAAGGTCCTCCCCAGATCCATTTCCCATTTGCGAAAAAAAGGTAACTGATAGCTCTGCGATGGTTGTCAGGTACTTTCAGCCACCTTCTGGGGTAACCCTTACACTAGAAAAAATGCATACATCCACCAGCAATTGGGGTTGTATGCATTGTGTGCACCCAATAACCATTTTTGTGTTAGTTGATGCCACTCTAGAGACTCTGGGCCAGATTCACAGAAGAGATACGACGGCGTATCTCCTGATATGTCGTTGTATCTCTGAGATACGCTTGTAGTATCTATGCGGCTGATTCATAGAATTCACATAGATAGCCCTAAGATCCGACAGGTGTAATTGACTTACACCGTCAGATCTTAGGATGCAATTCTAGGCCGGCCGCTAGGTGGCGATTCCATTGCGGTCGGCGTAGAATATGCAAATGACTAGTTACGGCGTTTCACGAACGTACGCTTTACCCGTCGCTCTAACTTTACGTCGTTTCCGTCGAGATACGCCGCGTAAAACTAAGGCTGCCCTCTAGGTGGACTAGCCAATGTTAAGTATGGCCGTCGTACCTGCGTCGAAAATTGTAAAATCACTTAGTTTGCGTAAGTCGTCCGTGAATGGCGCTGGACGCCATTTACATTAATGTCGAAACCAATGACGTCCTTGCGACGTCATTTAGCGCAATGCACGTCGGAAAATTTTCCCGACGGAGCATGCGCAGTACGTTCGGCGCGGGAATGCGCCTAATTTAAATGGTGCCCGCCCCATTTGAATTAGGCGGGCTTGCGCCGAGCGGATTTTCGTTACACCGCCGCAAGTTTACAGGAAAGAGCTTTGTGAATCAGGCACTTACGCTGTAAACTTGCGGCGGTGTAACGTAAATGGGATACGTTACGCCGCCGCAGCGTAACGTAGTTCTTTGTGAATCTGGCCCTCTAGTTGTACCTGTTATAGTTTTATTTAACTCTGCTATAGTCTTTTGATTGCCAGTTAGTGGACTATTGACCATTCATCTAACAAAGTGCTTCTAAGTCTGTGCAGTTATCTATTTGTTGATTTATCTCTTGTTGAACTGCATAAACAGGACAAATAGAGAAGTTGAATCTACCAAATGGGGACACAAACAGTAATAAAAACCTGACACCGGTGCTAATCCATCACCACTATATCCAAAACAAAAAAAACAAAAAACTCGTTTTGCCTTTAGTTATACTTTTAGTAAATTCCCCCAATGATTTTTTTTTTTTCCACATCTAGGTTTTTATGCATTAATGTTAAGAAACTGATCCAAAAAGGTAGAGACTACTCCAAATTGGCTATTTTATTTTTACATTCCTTACATACCTGGACCACTCTTTATTTAACCTCTTGCCGACCACCCACCGTAGTTTTACGGCGGCAGGTTGACTCGGCTGCGCAAAATAACGTAATATAACGTGATTCTGCATTGCAGCCACTAGGGGCGCGCGCGCCCCCTGCTCGCCCCTGGTGCCGATGCGAGTGACCGGCGGGGCACCTGCGATCGCTCGTTACAGAGCGAGAACCGGGAGCTGTGTGTGTAAACACGCAGCTCCCGGTCCTTTCAGGGGGAGAAATTACTGATTGTTCATACAATGTATGAACAGCGATCTGTCATTTCTCCTAGTCAGTCCCACCCCCCCTTCAGTTAAAACACAATGAGGATACATATTTAACCCCTTCCTCGCCCCCTAGTGTTAACCCCTTCCCAGCCAGTGGCATTTTTACTGTAATCAATGCATTTTTATAGCACTGATCGCTATAAAAATGGCAATGGTCCCAAAAATTTGTCAAAAGTGTCCGAAGTGTCCGCCATAAGGTCGCAGTACCAATAAAAATCGCTGATCGCCGCCATTACTAGTAAAAAAAAAAATATTAATAAAAATACCATAAATCTATCCCCTATTTTGTAGACGCTATAACTTTTGCGCAAACCAATCAATAAACGCTTATTGCGATTTTTTTTAACGAAAAATATGTAGAAGAATACATATCAGCCTAAACTGAGGAAAACATTGTTTTTATATATATATTTTTGGGGGATATTTATTACAGAAAAAAGTAAAAAATATAGCATTTTTTTCAAAATTGTCGCTCTATTTTTGTTTATAGCGCAAAAAATAAAAACTGCAGAGGTGATCAAATACCACCAAAAGAAAGCTCTATTTGTGGGAAAAAAAGGACGCCAATTTTGTTTGGGAGCCACGTCGCACGACCGCGCAATTGTCAGTTAAAGCGACGCAGTGCCGAATCGCAAAAAGTAGCCCGGTCATTGACCAGCAAAATGGTCCGGGGGTGAAGTGGTTAATGCATGCATTTATTTATTACCTTTAGTGCACTGGTGGCAAACACAAGGCCCGCGTATCATTAGATTTTAAGAGTAAAATAACTGTTTGTATATTGAGCCCACAGTCTGGTTGGCAAGATGGAAGCTTTGCACAGTATTTAACTTTTACTTCAGCAGTGTAGGTCATCTACTATCCACTGTAAACCTATTGTCTGCTGTGAGTGAAAAGATGAGAGAAGCTTGAAGTTACCCATATATTTAAGTCTTCCTCAAGGTAGCAATGCCAAATGGCGCACTGTCAAAAGAAGATTTAAGACTTGCAGGGCGATACTCCAAGTTCTTGTTCTGAGCTGATTAGGACAATGCAACCACTAAGCACAAAATCCAGATGAGAATCTTGTTGTACCCAGTCACTCCTGCTACAAAGTCTCCGTTCTTTAATTATGATACCTTTCAAGAGCAGCAAATGTGCAACAGTAGTACAGTAGCTAATTTTATTTATTTCAAGGTGTTAAAATAGTTTACTCCAATATTCCTGACTTTTTATTTATATATGTATGTATGCAGTATTATTTTTTTTAAATTATATACACATGAAAATATACTTGTTTATATACATATATTAAGATATATATATATTTATATATTGTTTAAACTTTTTATTGACACATTTAATCTTAATTGTTCATTAATTTGACATATATTCCATTTTATGATACTGTGCATATTGATGTTACAAATGTATTTGTTGTAAAATCTGAATTATTTTATTAACCGCTTCCCGACCGCCGAACGCATATATACGTCGACACAATGACACTCCTGGGCAGAAGGACATATATATTTGTCCCCTTTAAGGAAGCAACATTGTGCACGCACGTGCCGCGAGCTCCGTGAACCCGACCACGGGTCCTGCGGACACGATTGCCGCGGGGATACCCGTGATCGTCTCATGGAGAGATAGAGCGGGGAGATGCTAATGTAAACAAGCATCTCCCCACTCTGCCTAGTAACAATGACAGTGATCACCGCTTCCTGTAATCGGAAGCGGTGATGACTGTCTTGTTACACACAGCCCATCAATTGTCGCCACTGTGCCATCAAACGCAGCCACTGTGCCCATCAATTGTCGCCACTGTGCAATCTTTTGTCGCCACTGTGCCATCAATTATCGCCACTGTGCCATCAATTATCACCACTGTGCCATCAATTGTTGCCACTGTGCCATCAATTGTCGCCACTCTGCCATAGCATCAAACGCAGCCCCTTTGCCATGCCATCAAACGCAGCCACTGTGCCATCAATTGTCGCCACTGTGCCATCAATTGTCGCCACTGTGCCATGCCATCAAACGCAGCCACTGTGCTCATCAATTGTCGCCACTGTGCCCATCAATTGTCGCCACTGTGCCATGCCATCAAAGGCAGCCACTGTGCCATCAATTGTCGCCACTGTGCCATGCCATCAATTGTCACCACTGTGCCATGCCATCAATTGTCGCCACTGTGCCATGCCATCAATTGTCGCAACTGTGCCATCAATTGTCGCCAGTTTTTCCCCTCATAAACCGCTAGTTTGCCTCGTAAAATGCCGCCAGATTGCCCCCTCTAATATCACCAGATTGGCCCCCGCCCGGCACTTACCTTTCTCAGGTCAGCCATCCTCCCTCCATGTCTTCTCCCACCCACGATGTCGCTTCAGCCAATCAGGTTACCGGTAACCAGACCCAGCGAACCTGATTGGCTGAGACGTGTGTTAGCCAGGGAACGCACACCCTGTGGTTAATAGAGATAATTCGAGATTTTCCTAGCTTGTGACGGAAAATATTAATTATATGAAGACAGGAGGCGAGTATCTTATGCATTATCTTTCTTTAATAATGCCCATAGCAGAAATACAGTAAACATTTATTGTAACTTAAAAAATTCAAAGAACTACCCTTCCCAGCAGTCCCTGGGCCAGTGTAGCCCCTCCCAGACCATAGCCTATATAAGGGACTGTCTGAGGTAACCTATTCCTCTTTCTTCATGCGAATTAGTGTAAACAGGAACCGAAAGTCCAATTAGACATCTCCGCGGCTGCCGGGAACCTTCCGACCGGAACACAACATCCGAATCTGGAGGAAACGAAAGGACAAGGCCAACACGGACCAACTTCATCCGGACCAGCTTCATCCCAACGGGGACTATAGGAAACCCAAACCATTCGGAGCCGACCGGTCAGTTGTCCTCAGGAACATGGACCAACGGATTCAGTCAACGGCATCCCGACTCCGGATCTGGAACGCAGTAGGAACCTACATCTGCGGTGAACTAAACCCATGGATCGAAACGGACAGCAATCCCAACGGGGATAGTGAAAACGAACTCCCGGGGCGTACCAGCCTCCGACTTGCAGGGTGCGTGGTTCATCAGTCTAGAACGAGAGAGAGACAACCTCGTGACAGGGTTGGGTTGGGAGGGAAGATACTCGCCTCCTGTCTTCATATAATTAATATTTTCCGTCACAAGCTAGGAAAATCTCGAATTATACATCAGACAGGAGGCTCATATCTTATGCAAGTTCAAAGCTATAACAATGCATATGACCAATAACAATCAAAATAATCCACAACACTGACATAGATATGTGTACCTCCTGTTCAAAGCGGGATTGGCGGAAAAGCGGTCGCTGACAACAGTCCGCCGCTATAGTAAGTCACAGAGGAAACCGGGAAGAGAGGATTAACGTAGGAAACGAGGAGTTGAAAGACTTGCGAAGATCGCAGCGAGGCTGTCAAGGACATATAAGTCTGTAGACAGCGGACCACATACAGTTGTGGATGTGCGGGAAAGAACAGGTAGAAAAACCGATCGAAGTACCGTCTGGTCCAACGCACGACGGAAAAAGACTTGAGTCTCTGAGGCGAGGAATGACGCCTGGATATGTCCAAAGCCTTGACGTCTGACCCACGATGATGGAAATCAGACACAAGAAGACAGTAAGCTCGAAAGACAGTAACCTCAAAACAGAGTGTCAACGTCCCCCAGCCCGAGAACATGATCATGACCTTGGAAAAATCCCAAGTGTGCTGGTACATTGGGCGATTTAAACTTAACGCCTTCAAAATTGACACACCAACGGATCCAAAGAGTCCGCCCGATAATTGGCTATTACAGACCCTGGCGCTTGAACGGGGTCGACCCGTCGTTGATCACACCAAGTAACCCAGAGTCCCCAGGTAGATCGAGATGCTGATCTAGTCCCGGGGCCCAGTCCAAGGCAGGGAATCCCTAGCTGTTCCCGAAAGGTCGTAGTCTGCGACCGGAACCCCGATACTAACCATGTGAGGAGAGGTAGGATGTGCTTCGTGAGTAGAGGGTGCAGATCCCCGTTCGGACCAGCGAGGAGGTGGGGGGAATGAGGAAACAACCTGGGGAGTTCCACCGTCATCCTCAGAAGGAGGGGAAACCATGGTTGCGTCGGCCACCACGGAGTGAACCGCACGACTGATGCCCTCCGGCTCGCTAAGTGAAGGAGGACCCTGAGGGTCACCGGGAACACATGGTGCGCCTCCGGATCCGGCCTCTGGTTGTAAGAGCGCGGAAACTGGTGGCTGATACGGGGAACGAACAGGTTCATAGAGAAGGATCCGCAAAGTGAGCGAGGATCAGGGACCCTGACCGGTGCGGTCGCCAATCGTTGGAATCGGTCAGGTAACGAGAATCCAATCTGCCACCCTATAGGGATAGTCTGTGGCATATCCCGCAATCGGGACGATGTTGCATTCCAGGCAGAAGTGCCCGAAGTCTTACTAGATCCGCTAGGATTCTGGATCAGGGGCCCACCAAGCGATCGACGTACCGGACTGTGGGTACGTTGTCCGAACGCAATAGCACACAGCAGATGGACGTGCGTGGCAACAGACTTCCGATGGCAAAAAAGGCTGTCAGGGGTGTACGTGTTGATGTGCAGCCGAGGGTTCTCTGCGGACCACGTCCTACCGGAGGACGAGGGACTGCACCGAGCACCCCAGCCGAGGCGGCTGGTATCCGACCCTATGACGAAATCCGGTGAGGAGTTGAAAATGTCTCGCCGTTCCGTTTGACGGCATGACGTAACCACTACCGTAGGTCCACCATGGCTTCACTTAGTTTGTATAGCGAAGCCCCTAGCGAAGATGTAGAGTCTCGAGTCTCTGGAGGGTTCGACAGTGAAGAGGGGCTGGAGAGTGGCCTGGATTGACACCGGGAACAGGCCGACTAAGCGAGTCAGTCCGCGTAAGGACACCCGCTGCTGCCCAGCATGATACTGATGTCTTTGCGGATGGCGGCTAATTGGGTATGGGTAGCCGAAGGATCGCTAGGTTGGTGTCCACCAAGAACCCCAAAAACTCTATCTCCTGAAATAGGGAGATAATAGGTGTTCATGATCTATGAGGAGTCCCAGATCGCGAAGCGATCCGACCATCCAGGAGGCGTGTTCGCTCGCTAGGCGAGGGGAACCAGCCATTAGAAGTAGGTCGTTCAAGTAGATGTTCAACCTCACCCTTGTTCCACAGGGCAGTAAGTTGGTGAGATTTCTCAAGCTCCCACCGGACGAAAAACCGCCTTTCTTCTTCCTGATCGGGAAGATGTTGTTGAGGAAGTTCAAAGAGAGCGGGTCCATCTCTACTATCGGCTGTTTGGTCCAAGGTCTAGCAACCTGTTGTCCATTAGGACGGTGTTTAGGTTTGAAAAACCGAATGGGATGGTGAACCAGGTATACGCCTGGTAATATAACTCCATTTGTCCTACCGTCTTAAAGATATCATCAATTAGCGTGATCCCATTGTGCTAGGTCAACCGGCTTACAGAGGCGGTAGCCTGCTCACTAAGGCGTAGGGTTAGGTGATAGGTCCAGAGATCTAAGACCCAGTACTGTGAGGTCCCAAAGGCCCTCTCTATTCCCTTCCTGGAATACTGAATGATTATGGGATCCACCTCTGGAGTGAGCACCACCGTATTTGGTAATGGAAGGGTGAGTATTCCACCCTCAACTTGTCCGGTTAGCGTACCGATCGATCTCCGGGTCCAGCATTCAATCTATTGGATCACCTCAGGTAGAGGTGCCCAGTCACCGGAGTGTGGGTGGCCAATTACCTCCTGATCGAAAAAAGGTACTCCACAAGAGTCCAATAAGGTTTTACCCTGGGACCTAGGGTTGGCGTCGTCATGGAGCGCCATGTGCCCACTGCTCACATAATCATCATCATTATCATCATCATTGTCATCCTCAGACTCAAAGGTGTTAGCCGCCTCGTACTCCGCGGACGACTCTGGAAGAGTCCACGAGGAGTCTGGCTCAGTCCGTCTAGCGGATCGCTGCCTCTGCATGTGCATCTCCCCGAGGCTCGGGGGTCGATTGGAGTCTGGGAAGGCAGTGGGTCGGCAGGCCCGGGAGGGTACTGCCTGGGGCATGTTATTTACTTCCCCTGCCGGGGAGTCCGTGGGTCGGCAGTCCTGGGAAGGTACTGCCTGGGGCATGTTATTTACTTCCCCTGCCGGGGAGTCAGAGGGTCAGCAGTCCTGGGAGGGTACTGCCTGGGGTATGTTATTTACTTCCCCTGTCGGGGAGTCAATGGGTCGGCAGTCCTGGGAGGGTACTGCCTGGGGCATGTTATTTACTTCCCCTGCCGGGGAGTCCGTGGGTCGGCAGTCCTGGGAAGGTACTGCCTGGGGCATGTTATTTACTTCCCCTGCCGGGGAGTCAGAGGGTCGGCAGTCCTGGGAGGGTACTGCCTGAGGCATGTTAATTACTTCCCCTGCCGGGGAGACGGAGGCCACATTAATGTGACGGCGCATACGGGACGCCATGCCCTACTCAGGGGCGTTATATCCTTGCCGGGAGATCCGGACATAGGGGTGCATGTGGGTTGGAACAACCGATGCCCTGGTAGTCTGGTCGGACCTACCGACCAGCTCAGGAACCAGTGCAGCACTGAGGTAGGTAGGGCCTTCCAGGGCTGCGTCCACCACTTCAGTGGCACCAGTAGAGAGTAAAGGATCTGTCGCTAGCCACAGGAGAAGAGTCAGCTGTCTGCGGACAGCACGGCCGTGCAGCACAGGAAGATACGGAAGTTATGTACTATAACTTGTATAGTAATTTCTATAATTCATTCAATTATTGTTATAATTTGTTTATTTATATATATATATATATATATGTATTTATTTATTCAATTATATATAAAGTATAGTTTAATAGTTTATATTTTAAAATTTGTTTATTATATATATTTATATATTTATTTATTTATTCAATCAAATAGATTGTATAAATTATTTATTTATAGACATCTATGTTCATTGATTTATTTATATTTATTTAATAAGTCAATAATTTATTCATTCGTATAATTATTTAAATTTATTATTTATTTACATGTATTAATATATTCATTATATGTAGAATAGACTACAGGGGAATAAATTCCCAGAACAAGAACTGATGTTAATGTAACTGAAGGTGAAGGAGTGACAGAAGCAGGGGAGGGGAGGAATTCCCCACCAGCTAGGTGTGAGTGACAGAAGTTAGATGAGGGGAGATATTCCCCACCACAAGGGGAGCTAGACGTGAGGCTCGGGGCCTAACGTGATTCGCATAGATCAGTGAGATCTACACAGAGTTCCAACCATACAGCCGCCCGCACCCTGGCGTGGCGGCGATGGGGAGAGACGGTCTAGCACACGGAGGATGGAGTCCCCAGGACAGGTCCGCAGCAATGGCGCCGTCGATTCGCGACAATAGCGTGATTGGTGTAGGGAGATCCTCACCGCCACGCCCCCCTCAGAGATGAGACGCTCTGAGGAGAAGGAGAAGAAGGGAGGTAGGAAAAAAGGCGCAGAGATGTTAAAATGGCGCCGTCCTACCTCCAGTCAGAAAACGAGCAGTGTGCAGAGCGCACCGGGGGGGAACAAAAGAAGCAAAGCAGCGGTATATTGTAAAATAAACAAATAAAGAAGCCCAATGACTGAAAGATGTACACATCAGAGGAAAACGCGTTCTCTACAAAACGGGTGGCACAGATAGCAAAGTGGGAAAAGCATACAGCAAAAACTAAACGTTTATCATTTTTAGAAATATCAGTTGTGCTTCATAAGACAGAAGGTTGATAGAACAACACACAGATGAAGGTCTGAGGGGATCAGAGGGTATATACAGATACAGGTGGAAGTTGAAGGGAATAGCGGAGGAGGGAAAAACCTCCGTAGCTGTAATAAAAGCCGGGGTGGGAGGGGGGGGGGATCCCCAGCACCCTGTGGAAAGACGATGTGACATTAGGATCTACACAAATTAAAAAGGCTGCTGATAACCAAATAACAAGCAAGCCTACATAAAAATTATAAACATAGAGTAATGTACTTATCTGAGTTCTGGCTATGAGCAGAAAGAAAGAGGAATAGGTTACCTCAGACAGTCCCTTATATAGGCTATGGTCTGGGAGGGGCTACACTGGCCCAGGGACTGCTGGGAAGGGTAGTTCTTTGAATTTTTTAAGTTACAATAAATGTTTACTGTATTTCTGCTATGGGCATTATTAAAGAAAGATAATGCATAAGATATGAGCCTCCTGTCTGATGTATAATCAGTGGTTAATAGAGATACCTCCAGATGAACGTTGCAGCAAAGTTAAGTTGCAGGAGCCCCCAAGGATGAGCGTGATGCCACATCCATCTTTGTGCTGGAGACCTGAACTGTGGTGTGCCACTGGAACTCAGAATTGGCCTATCTACTCTACTTTTGAATTGTTCCTTATTAGTCTCTAATCTCACATGCAACCGGACCTCTAACTACCAGAAGTGGCTGTAAGATGCCTAACCTGGCTCTAGCTTATGCTGGTTATCAAGCCCTAAGATAAAACTAACTATAGAATCTCACACAAGAATGGACAGGGTTAACTAAAATAATAGGAGCTGCATATAACTAAAATATCGGGAGCTGCATCAAAACATTATTGCAATAAATAGGTTTATCTACTAATATACTGGAAGGTGACCATTACATACTGAACATACAGTAGCAATAGACCTAGACCCAGAGACTTGTCTCTAACTAATTTCAGATGAAGACATTATGGACTGATACAGTTAAACAAAAAGAACACAGGAACAATTACTTAATTTCTCTACTTCTGGTCTGGATAACATACAGTATTGCAGTAATGGAGCTCCTGTATGTGGGCATGTGGTGTCAGCTCCTTTGTCTCTCTCCATTTCCTCCTAGGGTTTTAATCCAGCTCTCCAGAGACAGGAAGTGCTAATTCATAATTATACAAAACACTGAGATATTAGCAGTAATGCAGCGTACACACGATCGGAAATTCCGACAGGAAAAGTCAGATGTGAGCTTTTGGTCGGAAATTCCAACCGTGTGTAGGCTCCATCGGAATTTTTCTGTTGGGATTTCCACCAAGAAAAAATTGAGAGCTGGTTCTCAAATTTTCCGACAGGAAAAGTTCTTGGAGGAAATTCCGATTGTCTGTATGCAATCCTGTTGTATGTCACTGCGTTCTTGACTGTCGGAATTTTTATGTGACAAGTTTGAGCCAAGATTCCGTCAGAAAAAATCCATGGTTTTCTTGTCGGATTTTTTCCGATCGTGTGTACGCGACATAACAGTAGAGGGCAGCAAATCCCTACTGAGGATTTTTTCTTTAATGTGTTCATCCATCCTAACATGTTGCTCAGCCCCTGTCATCAGACTTTGAGAAGTTCATAGCACACAATTATTCTGGCCATATTTAATGTGCATTGCCAGTCATTAATTTTTGCTCTGGATGGAGAGGGGAAGGATTTGAAAGTCGTTTTTATTTCTCTAGTAGTGGGCGCTTACTGTGTGGCACTGGTTGGATGTGAGCAAATGATATAACATCTTCTTTTAAGCAGGGATTTAACCAAAAAAATTGTAGTCAGCAGTTCGAAATCTGATTTTTTTTGCAGTTCACTTTCACACAAAATGACAATAACATTTATTGATAGAGGTTAGGAATACATCTATACATGTTGAGTAAGTGAGTGAGTGAGAAACTTGTATAGCGCAACACATGCGAACTGAATCGCCTCAGGGCGCTTGGTATTCATTTCCTACTCTGTTTTGCCTTCAGAATAGATGGGTTTTGAGTTTTTTTCTGAAGGCCGGGTGATTCGCTTCCGTTCGGATACTGGTTGGTAAAGCGTTCCATAGTCTAGGTCCTTGGACTGCAAATCTTCGTTCTCCTTTGGACTTGGGGTTGTGACATTTTAATTTTTCACATAGATATTGGGGCGCACCTCCTTGAACACATTTGTGTGTCAGGCATAGTGCCTTAAACATAATTCTGTCTTTTACGGGCAACCAGTGGAGGGCCCTGAGGGAGGGAGAGATTGATTCCCAGGGTTTTTGTCCTGTTACCAGTCATGCCGTCATATTCTGGCCAACTTGTAGATGAGCAATTTGGTACTTTTGGAGTCCGAGGTAAAGGGCGTTTGCATAGTCGAGTCTGGAGTTGATTATTTTTCCCACCACGACTGCTATGTCTTCTTTTGGGATAAAGGGAATGAGTCTACGTAGCAGGCGCAGTAGATGGTGGGATCCGCTGACTACTGAACATATTTGTGCACCCATTGTCATGTCGGAGTCAAAAGTGACTCAGAGACATTTGACTTTGGTGCTGGGGGTGATGGTTTGTCCCAAAATGGTTGGGGTGTCCATGCTGTCGTAGCAAGTCTCTTTCGGTTGGCGTGGAGCAGAAGAAGTTCTGTTTTTGATCCATTGAGTTTAAGGTAACTCTCCGTCATCCAACTGTCTATCAGAGTAATGCCGTGTACACACGATCGGTTTGTCTGATGAAAACGGTCTGATGGACCGTTTTCATCAGACAAACTGATCGTGTGTGGGCCCCATCATTTTTTTATCCATCAGTTAAAAAACTAGGAACTTGTTTTAAAATGATCTGATGGTTAAAAAAACGATAGAAAAAATGATCGTCTGTGGGCACGTCCATCGGTTAATAATCCACGCATGCTCAGAATCAAGTCAACGCATACTTGGAAGCATTGAACTTCATTTTTCTCAGCATGTCATTGTGTTTTACGTCACTGTGTTCTGACACAATCGTTTTTTTAACCAATGGTGTGTAGGCACGACTGATGAAAGTCAGCTTCATCGGATATCTGATGAAAAAATCCATCAGTCCGTTTTCGGACCGATCGTGTGTACAGGGAATAAGGCATTTCTCTAGTCCGAGATAATGATCCTTTTTGTTGCTGATGCTAAAGTAGAGTTGGGTGTCATCCGCATAGGAATGGTAGAGTAAATTCTGGTTACTGATGATTTCGAGGAGAGGGCGGAGATAAATGTTGAATAGTACGGGTGACAAAGGTGACCCCTGAGGGACTCCGCATGACACCATGCGTTTTTCAGAAGTGAAAGGACCTAGTTTCACTATCTGTGATTGGTTTTCCAGAAAGGAGGAGAACCAGGGTAGATTCGAGTCTGCCACTCTAGCTACTTCAGCTAGGCGGGTCAGCAACAATTTGTGGTCTACTGTATGAAAAGCTGCACTCAGGTCCAATAGTATCAGAAGACAAGATTCTCCTTCATCTGCTGCTTCGAGAGCATCGTCCCATATTTTGAGAAGTGCTGTTTCTGTTCCGTGACCAGGACAGAAACCCGATTGAAGTGGATCCAGTAGTTTGTGGGTGTCTAAATTATGTTGTAGCTGTTGCACTACTTTTTTCTCCATTACCTTGGAGAGAATGTTTAGGCCTGTTATGGGTTGACGATGGTTTGGGTCAAGATGACCTCTGCCTTGCTAAAGAAGCTGATGGTAAAGGTGATGGACTGGCCAAGCATGTCTCCAGACCTAAACCCTATTGAGCATCTGTGGGGCATCCTCATACGGAAGGTGAAGGAGTGCAAGGTTGCTAACATCCACCAGCTCTGTGATGTCATCATGGAGGAGTGGAAGAGGACTCCAGTGGCAACCTGTGAAGCTCTGGTGAACTCCATGCCCAAGAGGGTTAAGGCAGTGCTGGAAAATAATGGTGGCCACACAAAATATTGACACTTTGGGCCCAATTTGGACATTTTCACATAGGGGTGTACTCACTTTTGTTGCCAGCGGTTTAGACATTATTGGCTGTGTGTTGAGTTATTTTGAGGGGACAGCAAATTTACACTGTTATACAAGCTGTGCACTCACTACTTTACATTGTAGCACAGTGTAATTTCTTCAGTGTTGTCACATGAAAAGATATAATAAAATGTTTACGAATGTGAGGGGTGAACTTACTTTTGTGAGATACTGTATATATACTGTGTATATCTATCTATATATATATATATATATATATATATATATATATACGTACATACTCACTGGCCACTTCATTAGTTGCACCTTGCTAGTCCTGGGTTGCACCCCCTTTACCTTCAGAACTGCCTTCATAGACTCAACAAGGTGTTGGAAACATTCCTCAGATTTTGGTCCATAGTGACATGATAGCATCACGCAGTTGCTGCAGATTTGTTGGCTGCACATCCATGATGCGAATCTTCCACCACGTCCCAAAGGTGTTCTATTGGATTGAGGTCTGGTAACTGTGTGGAGGCCTTTGGAGTACAGTGAACTCATTGTTATGTTTAAGAAACCAGTTTGAGATGATTGGAGCTTCATGTTGTTTACGCCAAATTATGACCCAACCATCTGAATGTTGAATGTTGCATCTAAAATTGAGACTCATAAGACCAGGCTATGTTTTTCCAATCTTCTATTGTTCAATTGTGGTGAGCATGTGGTCTTCTGCTGCTGTAGCCTATCTGCTTCAAGGTCCAATGTGTGTGTATATATATATATATATATATATATATATATATATATATATATATATTTACACACACACATATACAGTATATATACATTTTATATATTCTAGATATCTAGATATTGAAATATTGCTAGCAATACCCATTTTTGTCCACTAGATGTCACCCTGATGTATGTCACCTTATATACCAAAGCTGCTCCTCCTTACACTGGTGTCTGCAGATGTTTGGAAATGTGTTTCTCAAGAGCTTATTGCAGATGCAGACTCATCACCGCAGCTGGTCTGGAAACCTCAAGGACCTTTTTTTATTTTTGTTTACTCAGCACAATATAATATCAAAAATTGTAAGCAATTAATCTTTCATGATGCTAATTGGGTACAGGTGAAACTAAAATGATACAGACCTGTTTATAGTGAACATTTATTTCTGCTAGTGTTTTTAAGTTAACTGCATTAAATCAACTACATTAAAGGCTCTTTAGAAGAAACAATCTACAGTGGAACCTCGGTTTAAAGGAGTTGTAAAGGAAAAAAAAAATGTTGCTGAAATGACTGTTTACAGGTTATAGAGACATAATAGTTAACTGATTTATTTTAAAAATTATTAAAAATAGATACAAATCAATCATATAATGTACCTACAGTTTCAGTTTCGTTTTTGCATGCTGTTTCCTGCTTCTGTGATGTACAGAGCCACAGAGCCAATACGGGGCAGTGATGGGTTGTAAAACGAAACTGATTGGTGCTGAGGGGTTTTAGACACACAGTAATCACACCTCCTTGATTAGTGACCACAGAGAGAAAGCTCCCAGTACTGTGGTCATCAGGAAACAGACAACCAGGAAGTGTGGAGATCAGAGAAGAATTACAGCAACTTGAGATCAAAAATGAACAATGAGGACATGAAAACAGCACTGCATTAAGGTAAAGGAAGCTATTAAGATAAAAAAAAAATCCTTTACAAACCCTTTAAGAGTAACTTGGTTTTAGAGCGTTTTGATTTGCGAGCAACTTTTTTTTTTTTTATTCTGACTCGGTTTGCAAGTGTTGACTCGCAAGACGAGCAGAATGCAAGCTAAATAGGCCTGCAGTACCTCATTTGGCCTGAGGCAAGGGGGCGCAGAAGCTGAGCAGAGACAAAGATATGCCTGCAGTACCTCATTTGGCCTTAGGTACAGGGGTGCAGGAGCTGAGAAAAGCCGAACATTGGCCTGCAGTACCTCATTTGTCCGATTGCCTCTCGGGGGATCAGGAAGGAAATTTTTCCCCTGCTGTAGCAAATTGGATCTCATGCTCTGCTGGGTTTTTTTTTGCCTTCCTCTGGATCAACTGTGGGTATGGAGTTGGGTGTATGGGATTGTACTGTGTTTTTTATTTTGTTGGTTTATTTTTTTTGTGGTTGAACTTGATGGACTTGTGTCTTTTTTCAACCTGACTAACTATGTAACTATTTGGCCTGAGGCACAGGGGCCCAGGAAACGAGCCAAAGTGTCCTCGGGTCTTTTCGGCTGTTTTCGGCGCTCTCTGGCACCCCCACCTCTGGTCGCATTCGGTATTGCATCCCATTAAAGTCAATGCGGAATGAATTGTTTTAGTTTCTATTGACTTCAATATGAAAACTCGCTTTAATATGTGAGTACTTTGGATTACGAGTAATGTAAATAATGGATGTTTTCTGGAATGCATAACTTCAATGCAACTACTTGAATATCCCCTTACATTAGTGGTTTATATGATTTTGGTCAGTTGTATATGACCATCTCATTATTTGCAATATTGTTCAAACCTACTACATGCCACCTACATGATTCAAGCATTGATTTAGTTAAAACTGCTTTAACTGACAGATTATCCATGAATTTGCTCACAAGCAAGTATATATGGCCAATGCTTGGCCTTTAAGCCAAACAAAAACACTTTGGGCCGGATTCAGAAACAAGATACAACGGCGTATCTCCTGATACGCCGTCGTATCTTTGAGTGCGGGCCGTCGTATCTATGCACCTGATTCAGAGAATCAGTTACACATAGATATCCCTAAGATCCGACTGGTGTAAGTGTCTTACACCGTCGTATCTTAGGCTGCATAATCACGCTGGCCGCTAGGTGGCGCTTACGTATAGTTACGCGAGGAATATTCAAATTAGGTATTTACGCTGATTCAGAAAAAAAACGTCCCGACCGCGCATTTTTTTACGTCCTTTGCGTTAGGCTTTTTCCGGCGTAAAGTTACCCCTGCTATATGAGGGGTATGTGCGGCGTATCCTATTTTAAGTATGGGCGTCGTTCCCGCGTCAAATTTTGAAAATTTTACGTTGTTTGCGTAAGAAAATTTACACTGACAACCAATGCAATGGGGGATTTTACATCAACAACCAATAAAGGGGGATTTCTACAATGGCCACCAATGTAAGGGGGTATTTACACTCACCACCCATTTAAAGGGTGCTTCTTCGTGGACCACCAATGTAAGGGAGCATACAAAACTGACCACAAATGCAAGTTTGGAATTTTTTTTTACCAATATAAAGAGAAGTTTCTACTCTGGCCACCAATTTAATGGGGATTTACACTGACCACTAATGTAATGAGGATTTACACTGACCACTAATGTAATGAGGATTTACACTGACCATTAACTGCTTGCCGACCAGCCGCCGTCATTCTACGGCGGCAGGTCGGCTCTCCTGGGCGAGAGCCCGTAGCTCTACGTCGGCTCTTTGAGCCGCCACTAGGGGCGCGTGCACGCCGCGGGAGGCGCGCGCGCTCACCCCCGACTCCCGTGCGTGTGCCCGGCGGGCGCGATCGCCGCCGGGCACACGCGATCGCTCGTTACAGAGCGGGGACCGGGAGCTGTGTGTGTAAACACACAGCTCCCGGTCCTGTCAGCGGGGGAAATGCTGATCCTCTGTTCATACAATGTATGAACAGAGGATCAGTGTTTCCCCTAGTGAGTCCACCCCCCCCCCCCACAGTAAGAACACACCCAGGCATACTTAACCCCTTCCCCGCCCCCTAGTGTTAACCCCTTCACTGCCAGTGGCATTTTTATAGTAATCCAATGCATTTTTATAGCACTGATCGCTATAAAAATGCCAATGGTCCCAAAAATGTGTCAAAAGTGTCCGAAGTGTCCGCCATAATGTCGCAGTACCGAAAAAAAATCGCTGATCGCCGCCATTACTAGTAAAAAAAAATATTAATAAAAATGCCATAAAAAAAAAACCCTATTTAGTAAACGCTATAACTTTTGCGCAAACCAATCAATTAACGCTTATTGCGATTTTTTTTTACAAAAAATATATAGAAGAATACGTATCGGCCTAAACTGAGGAAAAAAAATGTTTTTTTATATATTTTTGGGGGATATTTATTATGGCAAAAAGTAAAAAATATTAATTTTTTTCAAAATTGTCGCTATATTTTTGTTTATAGCGCAAAAAATAAAAACCGCAGAGGTGATCAAATACCACCAAAAGAAAGCTCTATTTGTGGGAAAAAAAGGACGCCAATTTTGTTTGGGAGCCACGTCGCACGACCGCGCAATTGTCTGTTAAAGCGACGCAGTCCCGAATCACAAAAAGGTCTCTGGTCTTTGGGCAGCAATATGGTCCGGGGGGTAAGTGGTTAATGTAATGAGGATTTACACTGACCACTAATGTAATGATGATTTACACTGACCACTAATGTAATGAGGATTTACACTGACCACTAATGTAATGAGGATTTACACTGACCACTAATGTAAGGGGGACCTTCACACTGGCCTCTAATTTAAGGAGAGATTTACACTGACCCCTAATGTGAGGGGGGCCTTGACACTGGGCACACTAGTGTGAATGAAAATATTTTACACCAAGTCCCAATGTAACGAGAAGATTTGACCACCAATGTGTTCACATTTGTGTGTGTCAGGAATGCATGCAAAATCGCTTTCCTGACACCACAGAAGTGCTGCCCTTAAGCAGATACACAGCAGTGCCATTAATTGATAATAACACCCGCACGCATCAGCTGAGATGTACGTATTCACACGGTGCTGTGGCACCATGTTATTTTGAAAAAGGGTTCCACCTCCAATTTGCTTACCTTTGCAGAACAGGCTGATGTTAGGTTTAATAAGCACAGATGTAGGCAGGACTTTGAAGCTTGCCCCTTTACCTCCCCAATGGGTAGCATTCAGCAGAAGTGATGGTGGAAATTACCTCAGGGGGGCATGAAATTCATATGAATGCCGCTTCTATTTACATATCAATGCCGAGGTCCGTGGCTATTTCCAGACAAGTAGGTAAAGTATAGGTACACGCCATCCTTCCTGGAAGCCTCCCCATTTGGGTACAGACAGGCCAGGCCGCATTCCGCCCCACAAGACAGATGCTGTCTGCATATCTGAGACCTACTCTGCTACACATCATTATTAAATCCTGTGAGTGTGCCCTTTCGCTGTGCTTGTTGTGAACTGCAAGCTTTATTTTATTTGACCGAATATACTCGAGTACAAGCCGAATTTTTCAGCACAGACCCCTCCATTCAGCACAGATGGACCCCCTTTAAGCACAGGCCCCCCTTCAGTACAGACCGTCCTTTCAGCACAGATGGACCCCCCATTCAGCACAAACCACCCCTTCAACACAGACGGACCCCCCTCCCCTATCCCATTCAGTACCTCAGATTAGCTTAGCACAGGCACAGCAGGTTCCCTCCCCCTGTGTACACAAATACTGGAGGGGGAGGCAGCTTCACTCTGCTCGCTGTGCCTGTGTGACATCCAGCCCAGGACCGCTCAGACAGCCCATGGCCGCAAGAGAAGGGAATGGTTGGTCAGGTGCAGTGGTCTCACCCCGCACCAGACCACCCCCCCCCACTTGCAACACCATGGCCAGCAGCTCGCCTCTCTCTCCCTGTTCTAACCTGCCTGTCACTATGGCGCTGTCACTGCTTCACTCTTCAACACCTTCTCGATTCCAGGAGGGCAATTTCCCCCCTGCCCTACGGAGCAGACCCCCATGGGCATATGCATAGTTACATTGGTCCAAGTTGGCTACAACATGTATACCTGACATTTGTTTCCTATCCCCCTGTGAGGGCAGGACAAGAAATGAGTAGAGCAGTTGTCACAGGGGCAGGAAGTTGCAAACAGTAATAATAACCTGATAGAGGTTCTAACTCTTCCCTGTTTCACTGAAAATGTGTTTTTCTGCAGCCTATTTTCCAATTGGAGAGTTAAGCACACAAGCAATTAGTGTGCAGCCACTTATGGCCCTGGGTGAAACCTTTACTCACATACCCACTTCCGGACCGCCGCATGTAGATATACGTCGGCAGAATGGCACGTATAGGCACATTGGCGTACCTGTACGTCCCTGCCTAGACGTGGGTCGGGGGTCCGATCGGGACCCCCCCCCCCCCCCCTACATGCGGCGGTCGGATACCCGCGGGGAGCGATCCGGGACGACAGCGCGGCTATTCATTTATAGCCGCCCCATCGCGATCGCGATGGGGGTGAACCCTAACTTCTAACTTCTACAGCGCCCCCTGTGGTTAACTCCCAAACTGCAACTGTCATTTTCACAATAAACAATGCAATTTAAATGCATTTTTTGCTGTGAAAATGACAATGGTCCCAAAAATGTGTCAAAATTGTCCGAAGTGTCCGCCATAATGTCGCAGTCAAGAAAAAAATCGCTGATCGCCGCCATTAGTAGTAAAAAAAATTAAAAAAATAAAACTATCCCCTATTTTGTAAACGCTATAAATTTTGCGCAAACCAATCGATAAACGCTTATTGCGTTTTTTTTTACCAAAAATAGGTAGAAGAATACGTATCGGCCTAAACTGAGGAAAAAAAATTTTTTATATATGTTTTTGGGGGATATTTATTATAGCAAAAAGAAAAAAATATTGCATTTTTTTCAAAATTGTCGCTCTATTTTTGTTTATAGCGCAAAAAATAAAAACCGCAGAGGTGATCAAATACCACCAAAAGAAAGCTCTATTTGTGGGGAAAAAAGGATGCCAATTTTGTTTGGGAGCCACGTCGCACGACCGCGCAATTGTCTGTTAAAGCG